>NW_024100112.1:0-385000 GCF_016545835.1 Crotalus tigris | reverse complement strand
AAACCCTTCTATCATGGAAAATATACCAACAGCAACAACATTAAGAAAGATGAGATCGATATGGATGGGAAGGGTGGAAAAAGAAACATTGCACAAAGATAGATAGATAAATAGATAGATAGATAGATAGATAGATAGATAGATAGATAGATAGATAGATAGATAGACAGACAGACAGATATAGAGATAGATAGAGATAGATAGATAGATAGATAGATAGATAGATAGATAGACATACAGACAGACATACAGACAGACGTAGATAGAGATAGAGATAGATAGAGATAGAGAGAGAGAGAGACAGAGAGAGAGAGAGAGAGAGAGAGAGAGAGACAGAGACAGAGACAGATAGAATATATCTATATATTCTGCGGCCCAGAATGATTGCAGGGGGAGGCAGTCGGAAAATATACCAACAGCAACAACATTAAGAAAGATGGGATCGATAAGGATGGGAAGGGTGGAAAAAGAAACAATGGGAAGAAAGAAGACTGTGAAATTGGAATGCAAACGAGGGGAGGCAGGACAATTGAGGCAATTACAGTCAATTAGGATAGATGGCCCTATCACATGGTCAATGGGCAAGAAACTGAGTTAGCAAGGTTTATAAGAAAACTCCCCACCCCATTACACTCACTTTGAAGATGTTGGCAGTGGACTAGCGAAAGCTTAGGTTGTTTTTAGTATTGTAAATAGTTGTTTTTATTATTTTAGTTTTTTAACAATAAACAGCTGGTTTATATCCTTCCCAGAGTTCAAGGATTTTCTATCATTGCACAGAGATAGATAGATAGATAGATAGATAGATAGATAGATAGATAGATAGATAGATAGATAGATAGATAGATAGATATAGATATAGATGATATAGAGATAGATAGATAGATAGATAGATAGATAGATAGATAGATATAGATATAGATATAGATATAGATATAGATATAGATATAATTTGAGAAACATAACACTACCATTTTCAGTGGAACTCAATTTGTGAAAGCAAGATGAATTCTCAGAAGTCTTATTAATAGACTCTTGACCTTATCACTCCCTACAAGAAAAGGCAGTTTGTTGAAAATGGGAACAATTTGTCTTTTCAGTACAATAATGTCTATGGGCTAGATACTGCATAATAGGAATATCATAAAAAGATAATTTCATAACAATGAAAATAAGCCTATAAAGAAGAAAAAGCATTTTCTTTAATCCCTATATTTTACATTTATGTATTCTGATCAGAATGTTTATTATAGAAAAATCTGATCAGAGTAATGAAGAAAATAGCTAAAATTTCAGAGTCAGCAGATGTGATCAATGACAATCAATGGATCTTGGGATTGTTATATCTCACTCAGACAGCTGTTAAATGACTAACCTGAGACACCATTTTCTTCTTACAGAAAAGAGAGTAGATGTTTTCTGTTGAAAATATAACAGCATTTTAGCAGAGAAGAATGTACCAGATATGAAGATTGTTTTTACTTTCATTATGACATATAGAGTTTTAAGACAACACAAAGTGGCCTCTGTCACTTTACAAGTTGTCATTGTCAAAATTACAGTAGTGTAATTACAGATTCAAGCAAAGAGTATGAATATCAAACAAGGCTGCCTTTGACAAAACAAAGATAGATATAAAACACACGTGTGTGTGTGTATGTATATGATACATTGTTATTGACGTACTAGACTGAATTCTATCAAACAGGGCATTGATATGATCAGTGTGGAATTTAGCAATATACAAGTCTTGCTTGAACAAAAGATAACAAACTTCTGAGAAAGTAAAACAGGTCACAAACATTTGAATTTTAATATTAGTGACAATCCCAAATCATCCTGAGTTTTAATTCTGTTTCAAAGATTTCATAGAGATTTCTTATTTTAGGACCAAAAAAATTGTCACCTTGTCTATATTTGCAGATTGCAATGGAAAGAAAATTATTATGAAGTAGATTTTTCTTGTTGCAGGTCAGTTCACCCATCACTGATTGTCTGCACTTTGCATCAACAGTCCATTGTTTTATTCCCCCCCCAAAAAAACTATTTTTGTACTTCATTTATTCAGGCAGTATTGAGCAGATTAAAAATATACCTATTCCTAAAACCAGAAACTATACATTAATTTTTCAAGGATGTTTTCTTCTATTTAATCTTGTAAACTTTTTCTTTGAATATGAACTACCAGTTGGCTATGAGGTATATAAGTGGGATGTTATTTAAAGAGAAAAAAGATGGGTCACTTTGTCTCTGCATGGATTATAAGAGGTTAAATGCTGTGAGTATAGAAAACAAGCACCGCTTCCTGAAGGACCTACTAACCCACCTAGCAAAGGGGTGCATCTTCACTAAATTAGAGAAGCATACTACTGAGTAAGAATAAAAAAAGGAGGCGAATGGAAGACGGCTTTTAACTGTCCTATGGGCAGCTACCTGTTCAAAGTTATGCCATTTGGACTACGGGGGCTCTAGCCATCTTAATGCAGCTGATCAACCAGGTGCTACACGATCATTTGTACAAGGGGGGGTTGGTGTATCTTGATGACATCCTGATAGAGAGCAAGAATATGTCTGACCATGGGTTAATGTCATGGTTCCGATAGACGAAACCCATTAAAGAACTTCAAGGCAAGAATTCTTCCTTAAAGAACATTTTATTCAGGAAACAAAGTATCGGCACTACATAGTTGAACCCAAAAACTAAATTCCCTTCCCCTGGATACAAAGTAACAAAGTGCAATTCCCACTCCTATGAAGCAGTCATAAAGCATATTCTCCAATTAGCCTGAAAGTGCGGGCTCCCTCTCCAGCTCCCCAGCCCGCCAAAATGTTATCGGTCTGTGTCCTGAGTTCCCATTATTGTTATGGCTAGTTGAGCTCAAGAATTCACCCCATCCCCCCTTCTACATCTGATTTCTAAACAGCAGAAAAAGCAAGCTGTAAGCAGAGTAAAAATGGCTGCAATTTCCCTCAGTTGTCAGAACAGGAACATCCATTGTCACAGTGTTGACAATATTCTTCCACTCCCCACCGTCTAGTCAGAGCTGAAGAAACATCTTGATGAGAAGTGAAATATCTTCAAAAGAAACAGAAGAAAGTCCAGTTGCATCCTAAAAAAAAGTACCTTTGGGACAATCATACCTGAATGACTGAGAATTTCCATAGACATTTATCTATTTGTATTTCATGCTTTCTCTCACTTACGTTTTCTTACTCACATTTGCTCACTTATTCTCTTTCTGAGTTTCTGGCTCTGTATTCTGTCTCTCTGTGTTTCTGTTCTTTTATTACATGAGTCTTTGTAGGAATTTGATCTTTCCAGAAGTCCAAGGCAGAACAATAGTAATGGAACGTAACTATAGTAAACTAAAGTGGCCAATAAGCCTAGGATAGAGTCTAGTCCCTGATCATATCATTAATCATGACACTAGTAAAGATTGTGCCCACAGAGGGAAAAATGTGTTTCAAAAAGCTGGAGAACATTCCTTTAAAACTGAAACAGTACGGATCATTTCTGCTGTATTTTCTGTGAGCGAGAAAGAAAGGGTGGTGATGCCATGATCACATGCCATTTTAAAAGTGTTGTAGTTAAAAGATTATGCCATGCAAAACTGTGCTCCTCACTAAGATTTTTAAACATATAAGGTACTGTGTTCATAGTTCTGGAATTTATTTATATTGTTTGGCAAAATTTTAATTATTGTGCTGCAGGGTTTATTGTCTTTCTTGTTTGTTTTATGATTTTTAATGAGAAAGAATGCTTTTACTGAATCTTAAATGAATTGTATAATAACTAAATTTTGGAAAAAATCTTCTTTATTATGCTAAGAAACCTTTTTTTAAAAGTACAGACTTTTTAAAAAGGTGAAGATATATATTAAATTAATATTAAAATAAAATAAGTAAACTAAACTAAACTAAAATAGCACTTCCTTTTCTGTCTCCATTGCCACAAGTGTTTTACCCATGTTTTAGTTTCCCATTCTTTCACTTTTTGGGAATAAAAAGGCATAACAGTGTGGGATGGAGAGAACAAGACAGCATACCCTATTTCTTCCCCACTTTCATATAAAAGTATATAAAAACATTCTTTAATACATTGTCAATATTCTAAGAACTCAGGATGAGTTAAACTAGAAAGGTAAATAAATTGGTCTTTGGTTTATTAAAAAAATGTCTGGGAATTATCAGGCAATCTGATAAAAAACTGTAAGAGATAATCAAAACTTCTCTGGAGTAAATAAACAGTTTCTTTCTTTGATTATTATAAAGAAAATGGCTCTTGGCTCAGGAAATCCAAAAAGTAATTTTGCTAAAAACTTACTCATTTTATTACCAAAACAATAAAAATTTGTATTACACATGTGCATGCTTTTATTACTCTAGTTAACTAATAAAATATACTGAAACAATAAAGTTCTTAAAATCTTTTGCTTGACTAAACGTTTGAATTATTTCTGTGTTTATATAGTTACATCTCCATGTATCCAAATTCTTTATTCTATACATTTTGCCTATCAAATGTTCTCAGAAAAAAGAACCAAGGTATTTTATTATAATCTTTTAAAAGATTTTACTAGATCAATTCTGATTATACCATTGTCATTAAAATAATTAGTCTGCCATTTAATCTATGTATTAAAACATGAATGTTTCATAAATGACCTTAATGTTATTAATGGTTGATGGTAAGGAAAGTAAGAAATAGCAAATAATCTAAAATTAAAACTTTAGGCATGACTATAGATTTGCAACACATACATCTAAACAAAATATATTGAAATACTTAAAGCTGGTCTACTTAAATTCATTATTATTAATTTCTAGTAATTTGGAAAGAATTTAGAATTAATCATAAGAACTCATTATTTTAAATAATCAACCATATTTTAATTAGATTCATTTCAATATTTATTTTATTTTGATCACTTTCATTATTTATTTTCTAATATTTTACCGTTTTGCCTGCCCATACTTGGATATTGGGTTAATTACTGTATGGGCACGGCATTCTAAAATAATATTGGGGAAAAAAACTGGAACAAAATTAGAAGAGAGCTAGACAAAATCGAGAGAAAAGTTGAAGGAATTAAATACATGTAGCATGCAGAAGACTGACAAAATAGATGATGGCACTCTTGAGAAGATGCCAAGTTGTTGTATGTAGAAAAATTGAACTTCTTCTGTCTCACCCTAGAGAGCAGGACTAGAATCAATGGGTTGACATTACAGGGAGATAGATAGTTTAGGTATCAGGAGAAAAATCCTGAGCTCTCAGTCTATGGAATAGGTTGCTTCATTTGACAGTCATTTCCCTTTACTAATGGTCCTCAAGTAGAAGTCATTAATTTGCTTTTGCAAATTTTGCACTGCACGGAAGGTTAGCTCAGAAGATAATGAAGGTGGCTTCCACCACTACAAAACTATTATCTAGCATTACAAGGCTATTATATTTTGTTTTCCTTTGTTTTGTTTGGCATGTTAAGGAGACACACTGATACAAAAAACATAAATAAAGAAAAATGCAAAGTATATAATTATTTTCAGTTGTGTAGAATTGCCACATCCAAAATTTAATGGAGCATATGATGGAAGGGATGTCCATTAAATCTAAATCATAACTAAATCCAAATTTATGTAATTTATATCAATTTATTACATTTGCATAACTACTGAATTGACTTTTTATGTCATTTGCATTAACTTACAGCATTTAGGTAGTTTCAGCTGTTTATCCATGGTGCAATCCTACACAGCTAGGACCCTGTTGAAATGGATAAATAATTTTGTGAAATGAATGTAGCCAGCTGAAATCACAACAATGCACCTGTTCATGGAGAATTTCACAAACTCAGCAAAGAGCTTGTTCCATGTATCACAAATTAAAAATAAAATCACAAATAGTGTAGAATTTAGTTACTCAGCATATATTTGAACTACATTGTTCTGTCTTTAAATCTTCTGAATTGCTAATACATTTTTCATTAAAATGCAGTGGCATTGTTTTAACTGATTTACAAAACAGACAAAGTAGAACTTTTTATATAATGTTGTATTTTAAATTCAGTTAGCCTAAATATTGTGTTACTCATAGCATTTGTAAGTGTATACCCATACCTGAACATCCTCCTTTTCACACACAGAGAATTGAATATCCTAAATTTAAAGATGTAGGCTTATAGCCAATTTAGTATATATGAACTGCTGGGAAAAGCCAGCCAAGTACATCCTACCTCCAAAGTGCATTGATTTGATAATGTTAAATGTATATATGCCCTCTGCAAGGGAGTTTCTTCAGTGATTCTGTGCAGAGAGAACAATAAAGAACCATTTAGGACTCTACTGAAGTATCTCATAAGGATACATAGTGTCTGGTGACCGAGCATTTCTATAATGTTCCCAGAAAAATATCAGAAGATAAGCCATACACTGTAGCCACTGGATGCCAAAGGTTCAGTGGAATTTCACAACTGTAATGGTGGAAAAACACTGTTTGAGGGAGATGGGTGGTTTAAAGATGTGGTAAATGAATAAGTCAGTGAGTGAGTCATGAATGAATGAATGAAATCCAAAGAGCTATGAGGCTAAGAATTAGGCTTAAATTAATTTGAAAATCAATCTTCCAAGTACATTATTAAAAATACTTATAGCACTTTCACAGCTTAATGAACAGTTTTATCAATGTACAAAATACAAAGAAAAATAAAAATAGGAAATTTAGGGAGGGAAAAAGAGGGGGAAAGAAAATATGAGGTACAAGTGAAGAAAAAAGTATTGACTTCAGACTCTTTTTAGCATAGTACAAAATAGCATTATAGCCTCAACTTTTTACTTTTACACATTAGTATATAACTAGGCATTTCTATATCAGCAAATATATCTAACTGGCAAAACCAAAGTAAAAGTTTCATTTTTTTTCATCACAAGTATGAAATCCAGAAGTGATATTCAAATAAAAAGCATAATTAATATATAGTCCTCTTTGAATAAAAAAATAACCATTTCTGCTTTATCTTCCTTGCTGTGGAAATAATATGTATTTCTATTTGCATTTAATAATCTTTATAAACTATCACTATTTATATTAACAAAATTTACTGTATTCTTTCAGATTCTTTAAACTTAAAGGGAAAATACTTCTTTTTCATCCATTTTAGAATATTTCTAAAATCAAAGTTTTATAATATATATTTTTTAAACTTCCTCTTAACTTATATACTTTAAATTTCACTTTCAGATTAATAAAATTCCAACTAACACCAATTAACTCATTATATTTAGATCACTCCCTCCAAGTTACCCTCACAGAATAATTTTCCTTCTTGTTTAATTATTATAATTAGCTTCTTTAAGCTAATACATCTTTTTCTTTAACTTTCTCTTAACATAGATACTTTCAAATACACTTTCAATAATGTTTACAAACTTTAGAAATTACTTAAGTATTATATATAAAAGAAAAATACATTTTCAAACTTTGGATTAAGACTTTCTTTCCATTATAATAAAAATCAATTAAAAATCCATTACAATAAAAATAAATCCTAATTCCATTGACTCATTAAGTTTAATTCCCTCCTTCCAGTTTGTCTCCCAGTTTGTTTTTCTCCTCTGGAATGTTTATCAGATATGTATAAGTTGTCTTTTTCTAAAGGATTTCTCAACCTTGTTAATGTCCATGAAAAAAACTTCTCAAACTTGTCGTTTAAAAAGTTTTCTTGGGTATCTTCTTTCAACTGTGTTGGGAGGTTTACATTGAAACCATCATAATAAAAATTGGTGTCAGGTTTATATTCCAAAATTGCAACTGATTACTCTACATTGTCAGCTACTTGTGAAATTGCCTCAGTGGTTTGGTAACTTTTTACACATATTTGCATTTCTGAAGTAGTTTGAGAAGGTTTTTTTTTAACATCCTTGGATCATAGGTAATCAATGAACAGATGGATTTTATTTTAAAAAAAATTCAAATACATCTCTGATAATTTGCTCTTCCATCTTCTTAACTCCCTCTTTAGTCAAAGAGTAGCATTTTTATAAATGACTTAAAAATTGCTGGCCAATCAGGAATCATAAAAATCAGAAAGTTTTAGCAACCCACAGCAAAGCAGACCAAACCCAAATTATTAAAAATAATAAACTAGAACCACAACCTTCTGCCCTTATATTTCTCCATCAACTTTGTAAAAAAATATACTCCACACTTCCTTATTTTAGCTTGCCTTCAGGAGTCTTCTTCCTTCCTATTCCCCAAATAGTGCAGATCTTCAAAAAGGAATGCTATGGCCAAAGAGATCCTCTTTTACAGATTTGGACACTGTAGAGAAGCTGAGAAATTATTTTGACTAGAAAGATCTTAAAAACAAGAGAAATAAAATGAACTCTCTTGGCAATATATATATCAACCTTATCCACTCTGATGTCCTACATATTACGTATCAAGATTTCAGTTATGTTAATTCCTAACTATGTTGGGTGTACTGGAAAGGCACCAGTGAGCAAAAGACTACCATAAATTATCTAGGCAATAGAGAATCCTTACCATATATAATAGCAAGTGGGTTCCAGATATAGCTTTGCAAACATAGATACTTCAAAGCAAGCAACAAGCATAATATTTCAAAGCGCATAATGCAAACTTATGATACATCCATTTTGCAGATAACCAGTGTAGGCACATTAGTTATGCTTGAATAAGATCTTACTTTCAAGTGAATATGCAAGGAATGTAGCCTTGATTGTTTTTTACTTGCTTCTACCTTTATAAATATTTTCAGATTTATTATTAAGTTCCCAAAATTACTAAAGACAGCTCATGACTACAAAATATTATGAAGTTTGATGCTTTGCATTTTTCTGCTTGAGCCACTTTTATCCATCCCCACAGTTTGCAGGAATAAAAGACACTTTTAAAGAACTCAGCAGGAATTATAGCAATTTTTTATTCCAGAGAGGTAAAGAAAGAGACAGCAGCAAGCTGAGTGAGTAGGAAGAATTGCAACATCAGGCATATGGTGCGGTTTGTCACTGTAAACTCATCTGCAGTAGTTTATCAAAAGACTCCTATGAAAAACAAATGGCACTTTTGTTGGCAGATTCAGAAAAGAAACTTTTTTAACTTTTTAAACTTTTTTTTCTTCTTTTTGTCATAGGAATCTGGAAATTCACACTGAAGACAGAGACTTGAGAAAACTTGAGAACAGATAGGATCTCTCATGCTGATTTAGACCAAAACTTCACTTACTCTGTATTATGTTCCTGCACTGGCCAACCAATGCATATGAAAACTCATGAGCAAAATATGTGCCTCTTATGTTGCTTAGCAACTGTTCATCAGAGGTGTATGTATTGTGTCTAACACTGGAACAAATATATGGCAATCAATGAGTGATGTCATCAGTGGTGGCATAGCTTTCTCTAATACATTTGCAAGATGTCCAGTATAATGGCCATTCTTGCATATTAAAGTACTAAATTCTATACTTCACTATATCCAATGTAAAGAAGTAATTCAGAGAAAAATTATTGAGATAACTGTTGGGAGTTTTACAGTTTGTTCATTTGGACTGCAGGTAAGAGACAGAACTGTAAGTACAAGCAATATGTGACCTGAATAAAAAACAGCCATGCTAAAATTCTACAAAAGAACTGAAGTTTATCTTAGTGAAGGTGGGTTTTAATTCTTTGTGAATGTCAAGGAATATGCCAATTAGAGGCAAGCAGTCCTTTTTTCATTCAAAGTACTGTAGTTAGCAAATTTGAATGTCATAATTTTTCTGTGATGAGGCTGTGTTGATGGGGGTTGTCAGATTTTGATTGGTAGTAAAGAAGTCTAGCTAAATGTGGTTTGATGCTAGCGTTCATCTTTCTTCAAATTTCAATGGGAGTGAAATCACAAATATGTTCAGTGAAATACCACTGCAAAAGAAAAACAAGAAATTTAAGAAGAAACCAGCATAGCTGCACAATGATCTCTATGACAAACCGAAAGACAAAAAGAACAAGTACAAAAAATGGAAAGAGGGACACTTAACTAAGGTGGATTATAGCAGACAGCCAGAACATGCAAAGATGAAGTCAGGAAAGCAAAGGCTCAGAATGAACAAAGATTTGCAACAGAAATCAAGGATAATAATAAAAAAGTTTCTTTCAACATATTAATAACAAGAAAAAAGTCAAGGAACCTGAAGGTTAACTAAAGAGGGAAGATGGCAAGGAAGTAACAGGCAGCAGGGAGAAAGTAGAGCTGCTTATCTCATTCTTTGCATCAGTCGTCACACAAATATATATATATAGCCCAAGATAACCCCTCAAAAAAAAACTACTGAAAAAGACAAACTAGAAATAAAAATTAAAATAAGCAAGAAAATGGTAAGAGAACACCTATTCAACCTTGACGAATATAAATCACCAGGACCTGACAGATTACATAGCAGAGTTCTGAAAGAGATGGCAGATGTTATCTCAGAACCATTGCACCATATCTTTCAAAAATCCTGGAGCACTGGGGAAGTACCTGAGGATTGGAAAAGGGCTGATGTGGTTCCCATCTTCAAGAAAGGAAAAAGAACAGACCCAGGAAACTACAGATTTCTACAATTAGTCTAACATCAATACCTGGGTAAATCCTGGAAAAGATAATCAAAAAACAGATCTGCAAACAAAGTTATAACTAGCAGCCAGCATGAGTTTGTTAAAAACATATCATGCCAAAACAATCTTATTTCATTCTTTGATAAAGTAACTAAATTAGTAGATCAGCAAAATGGACATAATATACTTAGATTTCAGCAAGGCATTTGATAAAGTAGACCACACCTATTGCTTGATAAGCTAGAAAAAGATAGAATAGACAATGTTACCATGATCTTTCATAAGAAGTTGGAATTGATTGATTGACCTTTTTTTCTCCCAAAAAACTTCCTTTGTTTCCTTGCACACGGTGGCAGTGGATCGTAAAGGAGAAATGGCACGGGGATGGGAGTCAGACAAGGAAAGAAAGGCAATTACTGGGGGGAGCGAGGATTTGTTTCCTTACCGGTCCCACTTGTTCCAAGGCCACTTTCCACTCAGACACGTTGCTCTTGCCAATGGCCCAACTGCCCACTTCAGCACTCTCCCTCCCTGAACCTCCAGTGCTCCACCTGCTGCTTTGGTGGCTCTGTAGGCAGAACTGCGAAGTTCTCTTCTCTGCGTACAGAGCCACCAAAGTTGTCGATGAATGGGCAGGTGAGGGGGGAACTGTCCCCACTTGTTCCATGGCCGCTTTTAGCTGAGCCACATTGGATGCAATACACAAGGCAGCAAACAGCCACATCATGCCGAAACTGGCCATTTGCCGCCTTCTGCCCAATGCCGCTGCCATGAGACCACAGAACAAGCTGGGCAGTGATAAGAAACTGGTATACCTGTTCCTTATCTCCACCTGGCTTGTTCCGTGGCCTCATGATAGCTGCATTGGGTGTGATGCACAAAGTGGCAGATGGCCGCAGCCAGCAGCAAACAGCGTAGGTCTACTAGGTCACTGCTCAGAGCTACAGGCCTGCCCAGCATGATGGAGGTGAAACGGTTAGCTAGGAAGCCCCACTTAGAGGTGGTAGAGCACGCCCAAGATCAACAGGTAAAAGGCCACCCCGAGCGGAGAAAGCCAGATCCCCATCTGAGTCATGGACACCCAGGCCCAGCAGAGATGGGGGAGGCACCCAAGCCTAGCTGGGACTGGGGGACCATGGCACCGATGGAGATCTGGCTTTCTCCACCTGGGGTGGCCTTTGGCTTGCTGGACGTGGGCGTGCTCTACCACCTCTACTCGAGCTTGCTAGCCAGCCATTTCACCTCCTTTCTGCTGGGCAGGCCAGGTGCTCCAGGCAGTGGTGGTAGCCTAATGGACTGCATGAGCTGCTGCTGGTGGTGGCCCAATGTGGTACTAAGGTACATCGGGTGTGCGAGGGGAACAGGCTCCACATATGAGCCAAAGTCAAGATCTGCGAGGGGGCCAAGGAGATGACCAGCAGCAACCTGCTTTCCAACCACAAGTAAAAACAGATGGGACAGAGTAGGCACATCTGGTGGTCTGCATCACGCGCTTCCCCCCTCCCCTACTCTGGCTGCTGCTGGAGGGCTGGCCTGGTATTCACAGCTGGCTGCAGAAGCCCAGAGTGCACCGGTTGAGGGATCGGTAGGCTGTGGCTGCTGACAGACACAGTGGGCCCCCATGCGCTCACTGTGCATGGGGGCTGATGGTGTCAGGCAGCAGCCACCCCATCCCTTCCTCGCCTTGCCTTGCCTTGCCCTGTGGCAATGGCACTCCTGCCTTGCCTCCTGCCCCACCTCACCCCACAGGATGAGCCTTCTGCCCACCATCCCACCCTCCAGAGACCCCCCTGGATCTCCCCCAACCCTACTTGGGTGCCACAGGCATCCCTCCCCATGAGCAACATCGACATGGCTATGCCCACCCCAGCCATGATCACCCAGTCTGCCATGACCACTGCAGCCATGCCCACCCAGTGGCCACGCCTGTCCTGTGACCACACTCACCTAGTGAGCCATGCCCACCCAGCACCCAGCGATAAATAAGTGGGGTTTGGATTGCAGTTTGGGCACTCGGTCTCTAAAAGATTCGCCATCACTGCCCTAGTCCTTCTTTCCTTTAGACTAGCCAATCCCAAATCCTGCAACCATTCTTCATATATTTTAATCTAAGCTCTTTAATAATTTTAGTGGCTCTTCTTTGCACTTTTTCCAAAGTCTCAACGTCTTTTTTGTAGTATGGTGACCAAAACTGGATGCAGTATCCCAGATGTAGCCTTTGTAAGGTTTTATAAAGCGGTACTAATACATCACATGATTTTGATTCTCTGCCTCTGTTTATGCAACCAAGGATTGCATTAGCTTTTTTGGCTACTGCTGCACACTGCTGCCTCATATTTAAATGATTGTCCAAAGTCCCTCTCAGAGTTACTGTTTTTGAGCCAGGTTTCACCTAATTTGTATTTGTATCTTTGATTTTTCCTGCCTAGGTGTAAAATCTTGCTTTTCTCCACATTAAATTTTCTTTTGTTGAATAGGGCATATTGTTCAAGTCTGTCAAGGTCTTTTTGGATCCTAAGCTTATCTTCTGGGGTGTTGGCTATTCCTGCCAGCTTAGTGTCATCTGCAAATGATGATTTCCCCTTCTATTCCCTTATTTAAGTCATTTATGAAGATATTGAAGAGTACTGGCCCTAAGACGGAACCTTGTGGTACCTCCACTGCTTACTTGCCTCTATGTGTATGTTTTACCATTAAAGATGACTTGTTAAGTACAGTTTGCCAGCCAGTTATAAATCCATCTGGTGGTGATGCTCTCTTTGCAACAAGAAGTAGGTTGTGGTCTTCTTTGTTGAATGCCTTGCTGAAGTCTAAATATACTATGTCCACAGCATTTTGCTGATCTACTAATTATTCACTCTGTCAAAGAATGAAATAAGATTGGTTTGGCATAATATGTTTTTAACAAATCTATGCTAGTTTTTTATTATCTTTTCCATTATCTTCCCAGATATTGATGTTAAGTTCATTGGTCTGTAGTTTCCTGGGTTTTTTTTCTCACACTTTTTTGAAGATAGTAACCACATCAGCTTTTTTCCAGTCCTCAGGTAATTCACCGGTGTTCCAGGATTTTTGAAAGATATAGTACAACGGTTCTGAGATAAGATTTGCCAGTTCCTTCAGAACTCTGGCATGTAATCCATGAGATCCCAGTGATTTATAGTCATCAAGATCAGATAGGCGTTTTCTAACCATTTTCTTGCTTATTGTAAGTTTTATTTTCAGTTATTTTTGGTAGGTTCGGCTATAGCAGTGGTTCTCAACCTTTTTAATGCCGCGACCCCAACTGGTCATAAGTCGAGGACTACCCAAGCTGTCGTAAGTTGAGGACTTTCCCTGCCTGGGAGCACTGCGCATGCGTGGTGCCACCCCCTGCGCCAGCCGAGGCATAGCTGGCAAGGGGCAGCAACAGCGCAGGGTGACCACTCTCTGGGCCACCAGCTGGCCCAGCCCAAGGCAGGTAAGGCACCCGCTGGGCCCCACGCATGCCAGCAACTCTCCCTGTGCCCGCCAGCCTCCCACCTCCCACCCCTTGCCCTCTTTTACTTACATTTTTAGTAGTTGCTCAGCAGGGAGGGATGGAAGCTTCCAGACAGCTCGCCTTCGTTGCAGATAACTTGCAGCACCGTTTGCAGACTGGGCTTTTGGCGGGCTCAGCAGGGCAGAGACAGCCTGGACAATTCCTATTGGTTTTTGAAAGCCAATAGAATTAGATCCTATTCAAGAGAGTCTATTCTATTGGATTTCAAAAGCCAATAGAATAAAAGGGGGTAGCACAGCTAAGGAAAAGGGAAAAAAAATGGCGGACTGCGTTGTTTGGCGACCCCTGTGAAATGGTCGTTTGACCCCAAATGGGGTCGCGACCCATAGATTGAGAACCGCTGGGCTATAGTTTCTTTTTGCGTGAAAACCAATGCAAAGAACGAATTAAGCAGTTCTGCTTTCTCTTTGCTGCCTGTTACTTCCTTGCTATCTTCTCTCTTAAATGGACCTGTTGTTTCCTTGACCTTTTTCTTGTTATTTATATGTTGTAATAAACTTTTTTTTATTATCTTTGATTTTTGTTGAAAGTTTTTGTTCATTCTGAGTCTTTGCTTTCCTAACTTTATCGTTGCAGATTCAGGCTATCTATTGATATTCTGCCTTAGTTATATGTCCCTCTTTTCTTTTTTTCTACTTGTTCTTTTTGTCTTTCAGTTTCAGATAAATCTTTGTGCAACCATACTAGTTTCTTCTTGGATTTCTTGTTTTTCTTCTTTCAGTGGTATTTTTCTGGACTGGGATTTTAGGATCACATTTTTCAGAGTTTCCCATGCTTCTTGAGTTGGTTTCCCCTTTAGAATGTTCATCAATGAAATTTTTCTTAGGCTGTCTCTGAGTTTGTTAAAATCAGCTCTTTTGAAGTTTAGGATACTGGCTGGATTATATTCTATTGCTTGTGTTTGCATTATATTGAATTCCCATATGACATGGTCATCTCACCTAAAGTTCCCGACAACTTCAACTCCCTCTATCACTTCAGGTCCAGTATAGCTTCTCCTCTAGTTTCCTTTTCTACTTTTAGATGACAAATTTGTCAGCTAGGTTGGTTAGGAATCTCTTTGATCTCCTACTTGCTGCAGAGTTTGTCTTCCAGTTGGTATCAGGGTAAATGATAACAATCTCCCAATACTATATTTCCTACATATGTTCTCAGTTGTTTAGTAAAAGATTCATCTATTTCTTCTGCTTGGTTGGGTGGTCTGCAGTATACAATTATAGCAATAACATTCCTTTTTTCCTTTTATATCAACCCATATAGATTCTAGGAGGTTTTCATCCTTGGTTTTGTGGATTTCTGTAGAGATGTAGTGATCTTTTATATATAATGCTACTCCACTTCCTCTTTTATTAAGTTTGCTTCTTTTGAATAGTTTGTACATTCCAGTCATGAGTTTCATCCCATCATGTTTCAGTAATGGCAACTATATCTTATTTACCTCATGAACTAGTACTTCACATTCACCCTGCTTGTTCCCTAACTATGAATGATCATGTATAGACATTTGAGTCTTGGGTATGTTTCTTATATCTCCTACTTTGTATCCTTTCCATCATTCTCAACTTTATTTTTTTCTTCTTCTTTCTCTTTATTCACTACCTCCTAATATGGTTGGTTATCTAGTGGTTTTTGCTTGGAATTAAGTTCTAAAAGTCTTGAAGAATGCCTCCCCTTCCCCCCCCCAATTTTAGTTTAAAGCCCTTCTGATAAGATGAGACCATCATTTTCTGAATATATTCTTTCCAGTTCTTGCGAGGTTCACACTATCCCTCGCCAGTAGCCATTTCTGTAGGTAATGAAGACCATGGTCTAGGAAGGAAAGAAGGAAGGACCAAGGGTTAGGAAACCAAATTTCTCTTGACAACACCAGTTTTTAAGCCAGTGGTTTGTTTCTAAAATCCTTTGCTCCTTCATTGGATGTTGGTCTTTTGTTGGAAGTATAGAGGAAAACACCACTTGAGCTCCTAATTCTTTAACTTTCTTCTCTAGCTGTTTGTAATCTCTTGTTATTGTTTTTAGATTCATTGTTGTGTCATTGGTCCCATCAGCTAGGAGAAGAAAGGGGCAATAATCCATGGGGTTGATTATTTTAGTAAGGTTCTCAATTACATCTTTGATTTTTGCTCCAGGGAGACAACATACCTCCCTAGATTGACTGTTCAGTTTGCAGACTATAGTTTCTATTCCCCAAAGAATTGGACCACCTATCACCAATATTCACACTTTTTTTCCCCTAAGGAAATCTGGTATATTATTCTTCCTGTCACGGGAATGCTGGGTTGTGTCTCCTTTTTAGAAACTATTGGTGACTGCTCTTTTATAGGTGTCTGCATATTTTCTTCCAGGCGGAGGCTATGAAAGCAATTCTTCAGTTCCAGAAGGACTTCGTTGGAGTGGGCTAGGATAGATAGTAGGGGCTTTGTTCTTGGTTGCTGTTTTATTCTAAAAGTGACATGTTTCCATTGGCCTTCTTCTTCATACATACTGTAGGTCATTTTTTTCAGAAGCTGTTTGTTCCCTAGTATGTTCAATTTGTGTGTATCAGTTTTCTTCTTTATATTCATATATGGGGTCATTTTTAAAGAAGCTGTTAGCTCCCTATTGTGTTTAATTTTGGTGTAGTCTTTTTGTTTAGGTTGGGGATTCCCGCTTTGTTCATTGAGTTTCAGAGTGTCTGGAGTTGCTTCTAGACCATTTACTCTTTCTTCTAGTAACTCATATGATTTACATTTGATACATATATAGTTTGGTCTTCTGTGGGCATAAGCTCAAACAATATGACATATTTTGCAAGTCACTATAATATCAGTCTCTATATCCATGATTTTTTTGTTTCTTTGTTTTTCTTTTTTATTTTCTTTCTTTTTCAGTCCAGTTGACTTTTGAAAAAGAAAAAGAAGATAAAGCACCTTTGAGAAAATTATGAACTGAATGACTGAGAATTTCCATAGATACTCTGAGAGAACTAATTCCCATGAATTACAATGTATGCAAGTAGGTCAAGGTAACAGAGCAGCTATATAAATCACAGACCTGCTTAAACAACTAACAACAGTAACACAGACCACTGAATTTGTGAATTTCTTATTTCTTATTTTCTCTCTTGATTTTTATATTTCTGTAGTACATCTATGAGCAATTGTGTCAAGGTTCCTTATTTTTCACTTAAGTTTATTTCAAGTGCTGAGACATTCCACTTTTTTTCCAGAGTATTAGTATTTCTTTGTCTTAGCTACATATTTTAGTATTAATACAACTGCAGTCAGCAGGAACCATAAATGATTAAGCATTTATTGAAGTACCTGGAAGGAAAAAGTAACATAGAATTTCATATAATTTTGCTCTTTTTTCCCCATAAAGCAATTTAATGAAGTTTAAAACCTGGGACAAATCCTACTTAATATTGTGCATTTTTTATTTTACTGCTGAACTCAAAATGGCTCCCCAGACTTTCAGATTTGGACTGAAACTAAATCCCAAAGCACTTTCTCTAGAAATCCATGGACAGAATAGAATTTTTCAACTATTATTCTACCTGTAGACAGCACAAGTATATAATTAAATATATCTAGTTTACCAGAATATAATTCATTCAGTTTTGACCATTTTTTTCTGATGATTACATATTGTGAGAAACAAAAATATTGGTTATAGTTCTTCTATGCAAGGTTTAGGCCCAGGTGAACTAAATCAGGCCTCATGGAAAAAATATTGAACCAAAGCCTGTGCTATGCTCAGTTTTACAATCTGAAAGAGCTATTTGTAATCCCCATTGCAACTGTACTTTACTTAATATGATTTTGCTAAGCTTGCTTGTTTCAAATATATTTAGACCATAAGGACTGGAACTGTGAGAAATGGGGAACTGAAAGTAGTTGATGGGTGTAGGTTCAGATGCACATGGGTATGTGGAAAGTTATGATCAGCAGAAAGTCTGCAGAAAGTGCAAGGTTGCTGACCATCTGTTTGTGGTTTAAGGAGAGTTAAGGTATAAAAGATTGGGCCTGAGAGGGGTTCAAGGCCACATGGCATTTGCCGTCACTGCTACAACTGCTAGTTCAAAGCTGGTCCTCATTGCAATGGGTATAAGTATGTATGTGATTGCTTTGTGTTTTAAATTTCAATAAATAAATCTCTGATTCCTAAAGTGAAATGTCTGTAATGTGCTGTCTTGTGTCTTTTAATGGATTTTTTGCACAACAATATAATGTTGATATGTTGGTTGTTGATTTGGAAGTTTGACATTAACATTTAATTATTTATATTTTATTATAGCAGAAATCTGTACACTATTTTTAGTGTACAGCAAAAAAAATGTAATAAATGATTTCATTGTTAAATTTGTCCCTTTTTATGTGTACATTTTTACACATATTTTCAAAAGCACAAGTATGTACTGGCATTTCTCTCTTAATTTAGGTTTGCTTTCATAATTTGCAGTACTATGATTTTCAAAATCTGTGAAGCATCCATTCATAGAGTGCTTTGATTCCAATGTACTCTCAATGCAATAATCTGAACAAATATGTGGGTTGGGTATATCAGATAATTAGCACTTAAAATAAAGTCAAGATCTCAGCATAGAATCAACATCCATTGATTACTTTATCTACTTTATTTTTATGTATGCATTTCTTTCTCTATATTCCTTACAAGATCTGTATCCAACTGTTAGCCCCAGCTGCTAAAACATTCTGTTGATAAATTGGTAGAGTAAGTAAAACTACCTTTTCAAATATAGCTAAAATCAAGCTGATTGATTTTTCTTTCTGGTATTTTTCATATCGCTTAGGCTGAAGTGTTGAATAGGGACTTATTTCCTGTAAGCTTGTGCCATGTTTTGAGTTATCAGAGGGACAAATCTGACAAATTGCCTGCAAGTTATGCCAAAGGTATGTGTCCAGCCAACTGGATAATGAGGGTGATAAGGTGTAGGCAAGCAAGAAAGAACAGGTGGGGAAGGTGGAAAGATAGATGCTACTTTGGATAAAAAACAGCAAGGATAAATGAAGAATGGCTACAGATAGCTAAAAGCTAAATATTCAGAAGAGATGGATGAAAAACAGAGGATATTATCCTATTTGCATAGATCAAAGAGGATGAGAAAACTCAACATAAAACACAAATTGTTAGACTATTCCTGAAGGACAAAGCCTGTGAACATGTAGGCTCTATAAGCAACTTATCCATAATCCAAAGAATTAATGGTTGTTAATTCCCATTTCATATTTCTTCATTACTATCCTGTTTCAGGCTGCAAATTCAGTTACTAAGCAATAATAGTAATTTACTCAAGACTGAAAAGATAATCAGAAAATGAAGAAATGAAGGTAAACAAAACAGGGTCTCTTAAAAACAGAAGCTTGCCTGAATGGTGACACTTTTAACAGGAACATGCAGAAGAATAGTCAAAATCCAGTCCAGAGAACCAAATCCGGTTTGTCAGTCAGTCGAAAGGTTAGGGGTTCAGTGATTTATACCAACAGAGTTCAAAGGAACAATATACCAGAGCATGACATCTGAAGACTGTTTCTAACTGAGAAACTTTTATCATGGCAACTTTTTAAATCAGGCTGCAGCCAGTTATCTTTAATTAGGACCAGGCAACCCATGACCCATTGCATAATTTTTGTTTCCACATATAATATTGTCTTGGTTTGTTTTCCTTCACTTCATAACTCTGAGGACAGCCCCAGTGAAGCCTCCTTCCCCCTCCTCCTCACCTGACTGCAGAACTATCTGCCACTTTGCTGGTGGGAGTGGAAACAAAGGGAATAGTGGACAATGAGGAAAACTGCTCCCCTACTTCCCTTTCTGTCCCAACAGCCCTCTCCCTCCAGGGGCAAAGAAAACTCACCCATTGACCAACAGCACCCACCAGACAGCCCTATCTTGCCAGCAGACATCCAAGCCACTCTCTTCTTATTCCCACACCAGTCACCGTTATTAAGAGATTTCAGATTTCAGCCTCAATTCCAAAGCAGTTAATAGCTGCTTGCTTGCCAAGTCTTGCTATCAGTCAGTTGGGTGCAGGAGACTGAGGAGCAGAAAATAGGGAAGGGATACACCCTCCAATTTTCATCTGTCTAGATATTAGGATGCAAGATTGGATTTGCAACGCTAGAAATGGACATTAACATAAAACCCTCTTGTCTTAGAACTACCTCACTTAACCCACCCATCTCTGCAATATCTTCAATAGTTCATCATCACAAGCCTACATTGTGAATTCTGTAGAGTATGCAACAAAAACTTGATTTTCAGGCCATTTTTTTTAAAACTTAAGAATGGTAAAGTCTCAAACTAATAGGAGAAAAAAGGCTAGATGGGAATGTTTTTCAAACTGCTTACCATATGAGAAGATATTTTAAAATAATAGTCTTGGTAACATAATAGCTCATTAACTTATAAAACTTTTGCAAAGGAAAGACTATCAACTTATGTTTTCATATACTATATTATTCTATCAAACTGTTGACAATACAATAGCTTTATCTCTTTAGTTTCTTCTCTATTAACTAACAGCTACTAGGGGGCTTATTACCTGAAAGTAGGGCCCGTGAATCTTCTTGTATCAACATATTGTTTTCTTTGCAGACTCTCATTATAGCTTTAGTCAAACAAGGTGAAACAATCTCCTTTTATAATATGTTTAGTTGAAATTGTCAAATAGTTTGTGATACTAGTTATACCAGTGCCACATACAGCATTCAATGATAACAATACTATCCCATTTTGGTACATTTTGGTCAATAAATCCCAAGTACAACCAATCTCTAATTTTACTCCAAGCATGATCACACTATTTTATGCAAGCTATGATCTCCAAACCTGAAACTAGATGCAAATACAGTGTTGCTGCAATTCAGACATAATATAGTGTACTGGCTCATATTAAAGGTATATTAGATGGACTAATGCTTAATTTTACTAGCACAAATCAGTTTTCCATAGATATTAGAATAAAACTCTATAAAGGACTATAAAAAACTCCTTTTTTCATTTATTTTTCTTTTTTTCTCTTCTGGTTATATAAATTTTATTAGTTACAGTGTACAATATAATGAAAATACAAAAGTAAATGGCAGGAAAGATAAGGAATGGAAAAGTGAATAGAAAAGTGGGGGCAGAGAGAAAAAAGAAAAAAAAAGATATTGACTTCCGATTTCCTTTGGTGCAATAAAATAGAATTTC
Source organism: Crotalus tigris (assembly GCF_016545835.1). Classification (NCBI taxonomy): domain Eukaryota; kingdom Metazoa; phylum Chordata; class Lepidosauria; order Squamata; family Viperidae; genus Crotalus; species Crotalus tigris. The sequence continues at coordinate 363,672 of NW_024100112.1, read as the reverse complement.
AACATGAGACCTCAACTTTTTATTTTTACAAAATAACATAAACTAGCCATTTCTTTAATATCAGGACTCAAAAAAACTCTTGCGTCTATGTGCAGTCTCCATACTTACTGCATTTCACTACTCATTTCTTAGAAAGTTATTAATTAATGATATTTACTCCATGCAAGATTAAGTTTAGATTGAGACGTGCCAAGTACAAACAAATAAACTTCAATTCATATAGCAAGCTATTAAATGCATGACTCTGGACAAGTCAGCTTGGTCTAGTGGTTAAGGCTAGAAAGCAAAGACCATGAGTTTAAGTCCTGCCTTAGCCATGAAAGACAGCTGGATGAACCTGGGTCATACTCTCTCAGCCCTACTTACCTCACAGAGTTGTTGTTGTGGGGAAAATAGAAGGAGAAAGGTGTGTTGGTTATGTTCACTGTCTTGAGTTATTTGTGTAAATAATAAAGGTGGGATATAAATGAATGAATAAAAAATATATAAATAAACTAATAACATTTAATTTAAAATTTAAAAATATAATGAAAACATAATTTATGTTTTTCATAAAATACCCAAACCATTCAATATAACTACTATATACTCTTTATCCCACAGTGTTTCCAAACTCAGTGACACAATAATGTCTTCAAGGCCTTGAAAAAAAACAGTAATTTCAGTGCCAAGCTAATCCCTGTGACCAAGCACCTGCTGTCTTCCAGAACTAATGGGACAGGTTAGGGTAACTGTGAAAAAGCAGTCTCTGAAATAATTCAGTTCCATGCCATGAAGAGCTTTATAGGTCATTACCAACACTTTAAATTGAACCTCAAAGCATACTGGTTGTCAATGCACCTTGCAGAGCAGTAGTCTAATGCAGAAGTCCCCAACCTTTTGGGCACGAGGGACCGATTCTGTGGAGAGAGGTTCTTTTGTGGACCACAGGGAGCAGGGGTTTTTGTGTTGGCTGCATCCTGAGGATGGGGATTTGCTTGTTTGTACGGACCAGGTTCTGATGTGCCATAGACCAGAGTCGGTCCTGATTGGTTCAAGATTGACTCAGCCTTCCATCTTTCCCAAGAGGAGTATCCAGATTGTTGGGGGCCATATGCTGACTCTTTAAACAGCTTAGAGAGTGCTATAAAGCACTATGAAGTGGTATATAAGTCTAAGTGCTGTTGACAGGGCTTTTTTTCTCATAGAATGCCCAGAATGGAGTTCCGGCACCTTTTTTGGATGGAAACTTGTAGGGTAGGCACGGTGGGTTGTATGACATGTGTGAGTTCCAGACCTTTTTTTTTTTTTAGAAAAAAAGCACTGGCTATTGATATTAAAATCTAATATACAGTATCTATTATATATATATATATATATATATATATATATATATATATATATATATATATATATATATATGAAGGGAGCAGAGAGTGGTATGTACATTTCACCATTAAATAGATTTTTTTAAAACTTACTAACAAAATCTTGCCTTACTATATTTATATCATTTGTATAAATGATATAAATATTAGAAGGTTGATTTCTTTTTTGGCCTTTAAGTATCTTATTTTGCATATACAATCTGTGAAATGGATAATTTAGAATCCTTATGTTGACAGACACAGGTTATTATGTGTTACTGTTGTTTTTAGACCTAAGTTTGATGAAGATAATGCACTATTTAACATTTAATTTCTGACATCCACAGGGTATCACCAATTTCTAATTTGCATATACATTGTTTTCTGTTTTCAGAAAAAAATACCTATATTCTGCCTTCTTTTTTACCAGTGTTAATTAAAACATCTGGTCAATCTCTGGAGTCAATTTCCAGATTTCTGAACTGAAGAAGAGATGACAATGACACCAGAATGCATTTCACAGTCTTGGGACAAGCTAAAATTGTCTAACACTTGAGGTAACCATTGTAGCGGATCAGGTAATCCCAGATATAATAGTTTTCACAGTTATAGTATCTGTCTGACTTTGGTGAAGATTCTGATCTTTAAAAAGTATTGTTTAGAGTGTGTTTAGAATTTTCCCTATTTCAATCAAAATGACCCTGCTTTCATTTAAATTTTATTTAGCTACATTAGGTGTTAAAGTCATAATGATTCATATTATGTGCATCTGAAAGAGGACATGCATTATCTAAGTGTTGTGAAGCCATATAGGCTAGGGTTATGAACAGTGTTGGGATTCAAATATGTGAACAACCGGTTCTCTGTGTGGATGCTGCTTCATTCTGGGCCTGGGCATCAAAAAATTAGCTACCGGTTCTGTCGAAGTGTTGCGAACCGGCTGAATCCCACCACTGGTTATGAATAGGGTACTATGCAACAGACTTCCCTACCAAATATTCATATTGCTTTGCATCTTGATACCTCGACAATTTGTACACACAGAAGGATAATTTTTGCCAGCTTCTCTTTTCATATATAGCTTTCTTCATGTATATGTTCATATATGAATGAAATTCCTTATGACAGCCACAAATTACAAATCATCAACAATTTCAAAATTACGTAAGAAATAGAGACCTATACTTATATAATACATTTAAAAATGAAAATAAACCTTTATGAAAAAAAAATAATTTTCACCAGTTCAAATACTATTAACAATGTAATGTAGAACTCACTTTAATGTGAATTCCAAAGTCTCAGTACTGATGTGATGTGAAAAGATTTGACATGAACATATATAATTAATCAAATGTAAAGTTGGCAGGAGAATTTTTTTTTTAAAAAAAATAAGATAATGGAGAAATACCTTGGAATTGCATATTATAGAACTTTTTTAGTTTTTAAAATTTAGTATAGCATCAGCTCATAGTAGCTACTTTATTTTTTCTTCTAGTCTTTTTTTTTTCAGAAAAAAACAACCATTCCTTCCTGAGTTTCTAATCAACCAATAATAATAATAAAACTCTACTTACTTAATTGAATTAGTTCATTGAATTAATTGTCTAAATAAATTTTGTTTCCGTGACCTACATATTAAAATGAAATAGATAAAATAAACTAGGATAAGCCATAGTCTGTACAAGTTTCAGAGGCATTACAAGATACATAGGATATGTCCAATTCTCTCTGCTTATATTAGGAATTAATATATGATCTCATAAACTTAAATCTGACCTTATATTACAGTCTTCCATTCTTATCAGCCTCCTAAACTAGTTCTTCTCAAATTCTAAAAAAGAATATAAAGCCTAACCCGTCCTAGCTCTCTCCCATGTTCAAAAATCAGGAGCTAATAAATTTATGATATTAAAATATAATTATAACCTGCTAAGAAGATTTTGTCTTTCCTCACCTTCACCTTTCAAATGTCTGCTTGGCAGAGCACTAGGATTAGTGAAGGCTCTGATTTAGAAACTCTAGAAGCAAGTGATACAATTATTCCATAAGACTGCTGCCACTGGGAAAAAATAGAAATGAAGGTACTTCACCTTGTTTGTAATCTCTCTTTTGTTTTCTGTTGGATTCATTTATATTTTACCTTGGATTTGACAAAAGTATGGATTTGACAAATGTATGGATGATAGGAAAGTGAATGGCAACTAATCATAGTATTTTCATATGCATACAAGACAATATATTTCACAGTAAGAGTTTCTGGGGCACACAGATAGGTACTATTCCATCATATATGTCTTGAGAACTGCTCAGGTGCATCTATTTATACATAATGTCACTAATACATTGTATTCAATTGGTTTGGAGTCTGATTCATTTCATAGCTTCTATGAAATGAATCCATGCCTTTTCTTGAAAAATGCCAGCCTTACTATTGGCAATGATCACAAGATTAGAAATATATTCCTAATTTTAAAATAGGAATAAAACATGATTCTCATGATAGCCATTGACTGTTTTGCAACAGAAACAACTATAAAGCCACCTTAATTATCTTATGTTCTCTTTTATTATACATGGTTGACTCATTACTTAGTAATACCATGTTTCTCCTTAAAATAGATTTAGGTTTTCTTCAATGTGTTTTCTGAATAAAAGGAAGTGTGCTGAAAGAAAATGACTTTAAACACTTACTATGCTAGAAGATGACACATTTCTAAGGCTGTATATTTACTTTCTCCATTTGTTTTAAACTAAAATGCCATTTTAATGAAAAAAGTTGCCAGATTAAATTATACTTATTACCATAGTTTTGCTTCTGCAGGTTAGTGATTTTTTTTAAAGTATAAAATTCTAAAATGATAATAAATCTTTCTACTCAGAAGTTGCAAAAAAAGCTATTTCAGACAGACAATTGTGCTTTGAATAAAAGCACAGTTTCTCTTCCCTGACTGAAGATGCAGCTTTTTAGTGAAGGGATTCAGAAAGCATTCTTGTCAGCATACATATTCTAGTTTTGCAATATAGGCTCACTGCTTCTTAGCAGAAGTGTAAACAAACAAGCACTTGGGCGCCACTCAAGGCATTATTGACATTCGGACTATGAAGAAGCAAATCTATCTATTTTTCTTTGCCAAGTCTCATTTTTCCTGCTACAAGTTCTATTAAGTTCTGTTTCCATATCAGCTTTACAAAATCATCCCAAAAAGTGAAAGTGAAAATTCATGTACATTGTGTGTGCTTAGATACTTCTTGCAAGCAGTTTAGCATATGATATATTATAAAATACCATCCTCAATGCATGTAATATATATACTTTTGTTTATTCCTAATTATAGCCAAATAGACAGGGAACCAAACGTTTGTAATGCAATTTTTATTGATAAATATAGCATATGTTATGATAAATGATGGAAGACTGAAGGTTTTTTGAGCGTGAAGAGTGAAGTTATACTTTTACCAACAACCAAAATATTCATTTAGCTGAGCATCCTGTTTTATGCTTATGTATCTACAGTATAATGGGTGCACAATGCCATCAATTGTTACTTAGAGACACACTGCATCTCAACTTGGCTTACAATCATTCATTCACACCCTGAAGAACTGTTTGGAATTGTGAGGCCAGAATTTGAGCCTCTATAAAATTGAAAGTTAGAATAGCATTCTTCATAAGAATTTCTTTTTTACCAGACAATGAAGTATCATCAGTTGGATCCACTGCAGAAATATGACATGATATCACACAGACCAAAAGAGCAAGTTCCCACAATAATAGAAATATAAATTCTGATACCCAGTATGGTTTGGTAGTTAAAAGGCTGAATTAAAAGTGGGGAAATCTGAATTCAAATCTTTCCTGACCATGGAACTCACTGCTTATTTTGAGACTTTCATTGTCGTTCAGTCTGACATACCTCACATGATTGTTATGGGGATAAAATTGGAGATTGGAGTGCTACATATACCATTTAGAAGTCCATAAAAACAATATAGCTTTAATAATAATAATAATAATAATAATAATAATAATAATAATAGCAACACAGGTCATTGTCCACAGTTTTTAAAAATTCTTTTTATTTTTATTATATACACACCAGTAAATACTCAGAAATAGCTTAGTTCAGTTTAAATTAGAGGCCCTCTAGTTAGACTTGAATTTGAATGGACATATTCAGTTTGATTCCATAACTCAGGGCTTTGCATCCACCATTGATAAGCATGTTAATAATATGTTAATGTTAATAATATCTTTACTTTTTATCTAAATTTGATATCATTTAAAAGTACATTATACCTTGCTCAGAAAAATGAAACCAGAATGATTATTGTGTTAGACTTCTTTTTTTTTAAAGAATGTAATATTTGAGGTTGGTTTGGATTTTGACAGAATTAGATACCATATTCAACCAAAATTGCTATTTCTGTGAAAATAAAACCTGTGCAGGACAGAAGGGTATCTAATAATAGTCTGAGTTTCCCTAGATGAAAGAGAATCTAATCTATCAAATCCCATTGAGAATAAAAAGGAAAAGAAAATTGAGGAAGAGACACAAGAAATATTAAAAGGGCAAGAGTGATCCATCTCTTATGGATAGGTCGTTTCTTGGTTTACACTGAGAAATTACTCCTAAATGTGGCCTGGAGATAAATGAAATCAATGGCAAAATCCAAGATTTTAACATAGAAATTACTGGGCACTGGTGCCAAAAATAGTGGCAAAATTCAGTTACATCTGAATTACTAAAGTACCCTTCATATACTGTACATTTTTCATATTACAGTTTCACTGAAGTTAAAGTTTATAAAACAACAGAGATGTCCTGCAGCATTCTGTTTCTACTGTAAGTCGAATGTTGGACTGATGGTGACAGAATCCTGAATAACTGTTCACTACTATCATCTCCATGTTAATGAGGAGCAAAGAAAGTAAGTAACAGCAGATCTGCATTTTCTCCTTCACACATTGTTAGCAGCTCTTACTGTTTCCTGAGTGCAGGAACAGATGACATTATCTCCCTCCTGCTCCATGACCATTGCAAATGCAATCTAGCTCTGTGTTTTCACAAATTGATTCAAAACTTCTATTTTCCTAGTTCAACACTCTTAAGAGTTGAGAGTCTCCATCCTTTGTTCCATACTGGTGGCAGCCTGGAGTACAATTGATTATTGTATCTATCACACCCTGTCCCATCCAGCTTCCTTGTGCAGCCAATATGTGCTAGGAAGATGGATTGCTATATCTTCCACTAGATAGTAGCCTTCTGTTGATCTACCAATGGACCCTGATATCAGTGAACTATCATCACCCTTTGAAGCTGATGCGCCATCCAGTTGTTACATTTTTCAGGGATATTTTTTTGGTTTCTTCCATCCACCCTCCTGCTGTCCCACTCCTTCCCATCTTCTGACCACAGCTTTCTTTCCCCAAATGTGCCAAAGGAATAAAAAAAAAATGTACAACACAATACCAGGATGGAAATCATAACATGCTGAAGAAACGCTATAATACTGAAGCTGATGCAAAGCAACCATCTATGCAGGTATAGTCCTGCAGGTAATCTGAAGATTACCAAATAGTTTTCAGTGGGTAATTGTGATTATTTTGTTTTGGAGCATTCCAGACCAATTAATCCATACTAATAGATGATTAATTTGAGGCAGACTACTCTATGGAGTAAAGAAATCATCATATATTATAGAACATCTTGGAATAAGACACTTTTCTAGTGACTTGATTATTATTTTGAACAGTTCTCACTCTGAATAATTTTTAAGAATATTGAACAGTTCTTAAGAACAGCTATTAAGAAACTCTTTAAGAAATTGGAACAGTTTTGGCTGCAAATTGGCACTTTCTGCTATGACAATTTGAAGAACCTTTTAGAGTGCATGCATAAATCTTTCAACCTCCTCACAAGGCTCTGTCAATGACAGATGAGATACCTAAGTATAAAAAAAAAAAACAAGAAAGTTGATCAAATTCTGTTTCTAAAACAATGGTCAGTTGTCACTTTTGAGAACAGTAAGTATGCCATCCACAGAGAAAACATTATCTAGTTTTGGAATCATTGGCTTGAGATATGGCAGTGAGCAATTGTACTACAGAATGACAACTTCAATTTCAATAACAACTAAAAATAGCTGCCATTAAGAAGATCACAATAAACTACACTGATTACAGAAATGGCCATGATGGAGGATAACCCATGAAGTGGCACAAAACTGAAGTGCAAGTCTACCACTTGAAGTAAAAGCAAACTTGAAGATCCATTGAACAAATATATCTAAAAACCAAATATTTTCTCATAGGAGTGCTCTAGAATTTATAAGCGATTTGGTGACTTTAGTGAATCAACTAACTGCATGTCACCAGAAAAATGTCTAAATGAATAACTAAATGACTGCCACAAAAACAAATTTTAGCTCAGTGACCATGGTCACTATCAGTATCAACCAAAAATAATACTGGTGTTTAAGAAATCATGTTCAAAATACTGTTCGCAAGTGTTTTCTGTTGATCATAGTCACTTGTAAGCATGAATCCTATTTATGAAAGAGATTACACTTTAGAACATCATATGATAAAACAAAATGTATATGTTCCTTGGTTAAAAAAAAATCTAAGTGGATATCTGAGAAATAATCAGATGAATATGATCAATAAAGGACTTGTATCCTTCCAACAGAGTATCCAGCATTCACTGCAGATAAGAGTGAAAATTTGGATTGTTAAACTTTGTTTCGAGAGAGCTGTGATCAATGAGGATCATGAAAGGAAAAATTTGTTCTGTTGAAATGAAAATAGGAACATGCTCAAAACTCTCTCCATTTGAGAATATTTCTGTTCCACATTATTCAAATCCACAATAGAGTAGATTTAGCTTTGTATTAAGATTTCCATTCATCAAATCTTATAATATTGAAATCCATCACTAGCATTTTGTCCTAAATATATGAAATGATAACAAGTTGTAGTTCTTTTAAAGCAGTCTGATGGACAGCTACCATAGGTCATCTTTTTAATGAAACATCTGACAGTCTGAATGAGATGGCAAGCTGAAGAATGAATTGACTGCAAAATATTATCCATCCCAGCAGTTGGCACTATACATTCCTTAAAAGCTTGTATTTATGTCTCAGTTCTGCTGAGACATAATCTGAGAAAAATACATATCCAAAGAACTCAAAAGACAACTTGTTAAGATCTCACTTGCCCTATTTAAACATCATATTGCAAGTCAGCACAAACGCATCACGGTAAAAAACTATATCAAATATCAAAATGTCATCAGTTCCTTCAATGAATTTTTGTAGTGCAGCCCCAAATTACACTATGGAATATTTATAAGCTGATAAAATTCCAAAATTTAGATTCCTTTTGGGGCAAAGACCAAAATGATTAGTTATCAGGAACCTGAGCGAACTTCAAATTGACAGTACCCACTAGTAAGATTATTACATAAATAAATCATGGTGGTGCTATGGTTAGAATGCAGTATTGCAGATTAACTATATTAACCAGGAGTTCAATTCTGATCAGCTCAAGGTTGACTCAGCCTTTCATCCTTGTGAGGTTGATAAAATGATGGCCCAGATTGTTGTGGAGAATATGCTGACACTGTAACCTGTTCAGAGAGTGCTGTAAAGCACAATGGAGCGGTATATAAGTCTAAGTGATATTGCTATAAGCAATAATATCATCTATTATAGGAGAATACTGTCTACCATGCTAAATAATTCTGTTGGATAGTTTTATGCCCACACAGATTCAAATCTGAGCTGGAGGTTTAGATTTATGAGAGTGTAATGTTTCCGATAGATGAGACCAGTAAAAGAGAACTCCAAGGCAAAGAACATATTTATTTGGCTACATAGTATTGGCATGATCGAAAGTGAAATCAAGACTGAAGTACCCTCCCAGAGGTTACAATGTTACAGCGTTGAACTTCCCACCCCAGTAATATATCATAAATCACATTCCCCAATTAACTACCTGAGCAGGCTTTCTAACAGAAACTTTAGCCCACCAAAATGCAATCAGCAATGATTTTGGTTCCCACAGAACAATTTATTGCTTTGATTACGCTAAAAAATACTCATCCCCCCCCTCCCAATTCTGTGGCAATCAAAAATGAAGGGAAAATGGCTTCAGCTAAATTTGTTTGTAGAGTTGACAGAGAGATAGCTAGTGAGAATCCTTAGGGCCAACTGTATAGTCTGTGTGTCACACTACTCCAAGTATCACAATTATTCTTCCACTAGATAATAATAATAATAGTAATAATAATAATAATAATAATAAGCCCCCAGTGAGGCACTACCTTGACGTGGTTGTGGGGCTTGTGTACTCTGAGGAAGATGAGAGCTATGCCAGAGGTTCAACCATACTGGACAGGTCTCATCAGAGGAGTCAGACAAAGAGTGTCTCTCCCATAAAAAATATGGTGAGACGTAAATTTCAGAATGCCATACCGGCTCGGACATCGCCCGGGTTAACAAGGTCCGCACTAGATATTGGAGTTCCTGGATATCTGGTGAAAAATGGGTTACAGGACTCAGGACTGTTGGCTGAGCAACCAGGGCCAGCAGCTGCAGAACTACTGGAAGAAAAGGTGTTTACCCGTCGCAGATACACAGTGATGGAAAACAAAGAAATAATGATCTGTTACTACAGATCAAGTCCAACAAGAAGAGGATATCTAAAACGAATGCACCAGTTCTGGAAAGAACAACATCCAGAATCAGAAATAACAGAACAGAGACTAGCAGATCAACGCCGATTTATAACACGAAATAAAGTATTCACAGAAACAGAATTGGACGAACTGCAAAGGTTTACCCAGGGCAAAGAAATCAAAGCCTTACCAGAAGTAATTCAGAATGTAGAGGCAAACCAGGGGGAGTTGGCAGTGAAGGAATCTAGCAGAGATATACAACTGTTCTCATTTGGAAACCAGGCACCTCTACCTCAGGAAGAACAAAACCCTCTAACTAAAGAAATAAAAGAATTGAAACAAAGAATAACTGAGCATCTAGAACAGCACAAAAACAACAGAATAAGGCTACCTGCATTGAAGCTTGTTCCAAAGAAACAGCTAGCACAAGCATTAAAAGATGCAAATATTGCAATATCAAGTATAAGCACCAATTCATTGCAAGAAACAAACCAACTAATGTACAGCACAGCTGCAGTTATAACAGAATACCTGGGATGCAAAATCAACAAAGAAGAAAAACAAACAAACAGTGCACCAGAAAAATGGAAGGTTAGACTAGAAAATAAGATCAGCAAGTTAAGATCACATGCAAGCAAGCTAGAACAGATGAAAGAAAAGAAGCTGAAGAACAAGAAGACCAAAGAATACCTAATCAAGAAATACCACTTAGAAACAAGGAAGATCAAGGAAGCACTGGAAATAATAAAGCAACAAATAACAGCTATAGCCAGGAAAATCAGTAGATATGAAGCTCGAATTGCAAACTATAGGCAGAACCTCCAATTTCAATCCAATCAGAAACGTTTCTACCAATCCATCAATGGAGAAACTGCAAGGAATCAGTCAGTACCTGACAAGGAAGAAACAGTGCAGTTCTGGAAGCAGATATGGGATAACCCAAAGAAATACAACAAGGATGCGGCTTGGTTAAAAGAGGTGGATGCAAATAAAACAGAAGTTGAAATGAAAGAACTAGTAATAACAACAAAAATGGTAGAAAAAAGAGCAAAGAAAATCAAAAATTGGTCAGCACCAGGTGAAGATGAACTGCATGGGTTTTGGTTGAAACATCTAACTGTTATACACCCACTCATTGCCAAACAGTTCAACAATATACTACAAGGAGGAGAAATTGAAAAGTGGCTAACAACTGGGAAAACCTACCTAATAATGAAAAATCCAGCAAAAGGGGCAACACCAGGTAACTACAGGCCAATTACCTGCTTACCAACAACTTTCAAATTACTAACTGGTGTAGTAGCTGATGCAGTGCAACAGCATCTAGTTGAAAACAATCTCTTTCCACCTGAGCAGAAAGGAAACCGCCCCAACAGCAGAGGAACAAAAGATCAACTCCTAATAGACAAAATGATCTTGGAAAACTGCAAGAGAAGGAAGACCAACCTGAATGTGGCATGGATTGACTACAAAAAGGCATTTGACTCTCTGCCACATGATTGGATAATAAAGTGCCTAGAAATAACAGGAGTCAGTAGAAACATCAGAAAATTTGTGCAAAGATCGATGGCACAATGGAAGACACAGTTGCAGATCAATGGTGAGAGGCTGGGAGAGGTTAATATCAAGAGAGGAATATTTCAAGGAGATTCATTATCACCATTACTATTTGTTATTGCACTGTTTCCTCTGTCAACAATACTGAATAACTCAGGACATGGCTATCAAACATCAAAAACATCTGCCAGACTATCCCACCTCCTTTATATGGATGATCTGAAGCTGTATGGAAAAACATCATCTGAAATAGAATCGCTGCTCAACACTGTCCGTATATATAGCCAAGATATTGTAATGGAGTTTGGCTTGGACAAATGTGCCACACTTACTATCAAACAAGGAAAAATAGTGAAAACTGAAGGAATCAAGATGCCCCACGAAAATAACATTAAGAGTCTGGATGAGGAAGAGTACTACAAATACTTGGGTATCCTTCAAGCTGACAACATCAAGCACACTGAAGTCAAGAAAAAGATTAGAGGTGAATACATCAAGAGAGTGAAGAAGATCTTAAAATCCAAACTCAATGGAGGAAATACCATAAAGGCAATCAACACCTGGGCAATCCCAGTCATTAGGTACACAGCTGGAATAGTGGACTGGACTCAAGCAGAACTAAAAGCAATGGATAGGCAGACCAGAAAAATAATGACAATGAATCATGCCCTTCATCCACGCAGTGACATTGATAGACTTTATCTACCAAGGCAAATAGGTGGGCGTGGAATGCTACAAGTACATCAGATGGTTGAAGAAGAAAAAATGGCTTTGGAAGAATATCTGAAGAACAATGATGAAGATGCACTGAAATTAGTATATCAGGAAGGCTTACTAACTACTGGAGAGACCAAACTGGCCTACAAGAAAGACCAAATGAAGAACAGAATAGAGGCATGGGAAGACAAAGCACTACATGGCCAATACATGAAAAAAATAGCTGGGAAAGCAGATAATAATAAAACCTGGCAATGGCTAAGAGCAGGAAAATTGAAGAAAGAGACCGAGGGACTAATTCTGGCTGCACAAGACCAAGCCTTAAGGACAAATGCATACAAAGTCAAAATTGAGAAGACAGCAACAGACAGTAAGTGCCGCCTATGCAAAGAAGCTGAAGAAACAGTGGACCACTTGGTAAGCTGTTGCAAGAAGATTGCACAGACTGATTACAAGCAGCGGCATGACAAAGTAGCAACAATGGTGCATTGGAAGATCTGCAAAAAATATCATTTGCCTGTAAGCAAAAACTGGTGGGATCATAAAATAGAGAAAGTCATAGAAAATGATAAAATTAAACTGCTCTGGGACTTCAGAATTCAAACAGACAAGCACCTGCAACATAACACCCCAGACTTAACAATTGTCGATAAGAAAGACAAAAAAGTCTGGATAGTGGACGTGGCAGTGCCTGGAGATAGCAGAATAGAAGAGAAAGAACTGGAGAAGATAACAAAATACAAAGACCTACAAATAGAAATAGAAAGACTGTGGCAAAAGCAAGCAAGGGTAGTACCAATAGTAATAGGCTCCTTGGGTGCAATCCCAAAACAACTGGAGCACCACTTGAACACCATTGGCATTGACAAATTCGCTATTAGTCAATTGCAAAAGGCGGCCTTATTAGGAACTGCTTCCATCCTGCGACGATATCTGTAATACCATCAAACATCCACATCTGCCTATCCCAGGTCCTGGGTAAGGACTCGATAGGTAGACAAAATGCCAAATCCAGTCTGAACATCTGGCTGACTGTGCGATGATCGATAATAATAATAATAATAATAGTAATAATAATAATAATAATAATAATAATAATAATAATAATAATAATAATAATAATAATAATAATAATAAAGTTGGAAGTGACCTTGAAGGTCATTTAGTTCAACACCCTCCTCAGTTGTCAAGGCTGAAATAGAATGTATCTCTGTGGTGAAGTAACTGGCCAAATGATTTTATCAATGAGAAGTTTAATCCCTTTTCCACTTGATTTGCCAGTGCTATGAAACAACTGTTTCTAATGCTGAAGACTTGGAGAAGAAACATTTGGTACAACAGAGTAATCAGACTGAAGCATTTCCTGCTTCATAATTTATCAACATATCACAACTTGCACTGGACAGATGGTCAATTTGTCTTGAAAGATGAAGCAAGTTTGAAAAGCTTCTATGCACTCATAGCATACATAGTGGTGGTTTGTTACAGACCAGTTTATACAGTCTTGAAACTATGCCATTTATAGTTGCACCAAATTAGGTAACATATTCCCCCTAAGGTCATCTACAAAAATATGGTTCTGGAAAACTATTTTGAGTTGAGGAATTGTACAGAACTGAATTTTTGGAATAGATATACAAATTATTTATACTATCCATGTGTTTATTTCTGACATTGTGAAAAAGCATGTGAGTATTTCAGGACAAATATAAGACTTGTACATAAAAATTTAACTTCTAAAAGGTATTGCAATTGGCATCTTAAATTCCATGTGCAGAACAAGGACTTGTGTGAAGATATAATGTGCCTTAATTGTAGCTATCTGCTGTCTACTCTCTTCTAGCTTCTTCTTTACTGCAAAACACACACACACACACACACACACACATACATATATATTACATTCAGTTTACTGAACCATAAAGCTATTAAAGCATTGTTTGTTTTGAGTTTCATCTGGGTGGAAACCATGCCAATTTAAATAGTTTTCTATTCTGTATCAGCAAGGATATTCACATTCTTGAGAGGTAGCATGCCAACTTTTTCTTCCTTTAAAAACCACATACATAAATTATAACTTTACAAATATTAAATAGAAGAAGATTATAAAAACCCTCACTTTCCTTTGAAACATATATTATCTATGCTATTTCTCCTATTCCAAAATTTGGAAATGAGCCACTGCTTCATACTTCAGCAATAAACAAACAAAAAATCCCACACAATTGCCTCATTCAATATGCCAAAATAAGTGAAATAAATTATTCAAATAATTTAACCACAACAGTAACAACTCGTTCTGCCATCTCATCTCTTTGTTGTGAAATGTAAAAAAAGTGTACTGGAGAATCTAAGAGCTTATAATTCTGAAATTAACTCTTCTTCCAGTTAATTCTTCTCACTAATTCTAGATGCAATTGGATGCAGATTATAGAAGCTCCTGTTGTGGTAAATGTATCAGTACTTAAAATATCCCAGATTATATGCTATGTTTGCCACAAAATATCTACCGTATTTTCTGGCGTATAAAATGACTTTCTAAAGCATTCAAATCGGCGCCGAAGTCGGGGGTCATCTTATACACCGAGTCGTTCTATACACCGGAAAATACGGTACCCTTCTAGAAAATCCTGTTTTTGCATCTAATTGACAAACAATTGCTTTGTACTATGTTGAACTGAGTAACAGGAAAATTAATAAATTAAAACAATAAACAATATCAATATTACCTAGGCTTTATTTTTTATGTATTTACTTTGTTGTGATACTAATGGTGTTTTTGAATTTTTTTCTGCTATGGTGATGATGGAGTTTTATTACATAGACATCACAGAATAATAGTACTTATCTGTCAACCATTTCAACCAAAGCAACATAGGAGCTTGAAAGGTACAGAAGGAGCTAACTGGAAACAATATACAATAATCTCCATATTTTTACAACATCATACAATGGGAACAGCCAATAAAAATAAGCACCAAGAAGACCACATTATAAAGCACCCATATGTTATAAAATTCTTTTCATTGCAAATCTCTGGGGGCATTTCAGTAAATTCAAAGAAATCTCTAAATCTCATTTTCTTAAAGTTGGTTACTAGTTTCTGATTCAGGACTCATTAAATTAGTAATAAATGAACAGTATAATTCTAATATCTAGACTGCATAAATAGAGATTACTCAATAGGATAAAAGAGTTTACTGATTGTATATTTTTGATGTCATATAGAGGTCCAAATATACAGATCACATATCATATCAAATGCCAAGAACACAAGCAAAAGAATATAATCTTTCTGTCATTCCATCTTTTTATGGACATATATATTGCTTGATATATTCAGAAATTACTGAATAAATATGAAAATATACATCAGCATATAATGTGCATATTTAAAGGTCCAATCTAGGTCTATCTAATGTCAATGCACTATTTAGTATCCTCTACCATTTATGAGAGCATTAGGGAAAAAAAGGCAATTTGTTGTAGTAGTTAAGGTGCTAGCCTAAAAACCAGGAGATTGTAAGTTCTGGTCTGTCAGTCCAACCAACCTCACATGGTTTTTGTTGTGGGGAAAAATAGAGAAAGGAAGGAGTACTATGTATCTTTGCCACCTTGAGTTGAAGTCACAATAAAAATCTAATAAATAAATCAATAAAAAGGGAAGATATGTAATTGGAACTGCTATTATATTTTGTACCCATGAGAAATGTTTTGTTCTTTGTTTGTAAACACATTCCTCCAGAATCATAAAAAGTGGTTTTGTTAGAATCAGCATTTCAAGTAGAAAGAAATGTGGAGGGAAAAAAACCCAAAGACCATGAAAATAATGTAAGTGTTGCATATCATGATTTTTTTTCCAAAGGACAATACAAGTACAACAGCTGAATGTTTTAAGAGTGGAATATGAAATAAGATGTTGTAAAGACATATTTTATTATGAACTATTTTGAAAAAAGATGATCTTCATTCTGTGATGAGAAAGAGCTTTTGGGAGACTGAAGTCTTGAGAAGCACAAAAAAGAACACAAGAACAGAGAAAGAGCTTTGTTTTGTATATTTCTTCACAAAGTGTGACAATTTAGAGAGAGAATGAAATTTGGATGAAATTAATTCAGTACAAACTATTTTTCTCCTAATGGTAACATGATTCTAAAGATTCCTTGCAGAGATCTTTTTTTTATTATTTTCAGTTTTCTTCAATGAAAAGCAAGAAGCGAGTTTTGTTTTTGTGCCAATTGTGTCCTCAGAATCATTCAGAAGTATGACCTTAATGTTATGATTTCAGAAAATACTGTCTTTCCCCCAAAATAAGACCTGGTCTTATGTATTAGAGCTTATTTTCAGGGAAACACATAAGAAAGATGTGTTAGAGCTTATTTTCAGGAAAACACATAAGAAACGGTGAGTGCACAGGACCAACAGTCTGAGCATGGAGACAGAGGTGGGGGGGGAGGCAATCCGGATGCGCTGTGAAACTTCTTGGCTTGCAGGAGGCTCGCATGACAGTACCATTAGCAAGTAGAAGCAGAGACTTGGTGGGAGATCTAAATTGCCTGCCTCCCCTATGCCTCTGCCTTTGCCTGCTGCTGGTGTCACTGCGCAAACCTCACGTGAACTTCCTTTGAGCCAGGCGGCTGCCCAGCACATCCGGATCACTTGCCTCCCCCCTGCCTTTGCTTTTGGGCTTGGACTTACCTGCACTAGTGGGCTGCTAGATACCTTCGGCCCCCATGTACAAGCCTTCTCCTATGCTGGCCATGTCTCTGCCCCCAGGTTTACTTTTGGGGTAAGGAGTATGCTAAAAAAAAATCAGGCTAAGGCTTATTTTCTGGGTGGGTCTTATTTTCAGGGAAACACAGTAGGCATGATGACACATGGAATGTGATAATCAGCTCACATGGGCAACATGAAAAAGCAAATTGTGCTTAACTTTGTGTTAGAGTCTGTCTGAATATGGCTGGGCAAAACAATGTGTATAGTATAAGCAGTGCTTTTTTTCTAAAAAAAAAAAAAAAAGTGCCGGAACTCACACACATCATACAACTCGCCTTGCCTACCCTACAATGTTCCATTCAAAAAAGGTGCCGGAACTCCGTTCTGGGTGTTCTATGAGAAAAGAAGCCCAGAGTATAAGCCTTTATGTAATAAAGTTGTTTATTTCTCTTGAA
Organism: Crotalus tigris; assembly: GCF_016545835.1. Lineage (NCBI taxonomy): Eukaryota > Metazoa > Chordata > Lepidosauria > Squamata > Viperidae > Crotalus > Crotalus tigris. The sequence continues at coordinate 346,200 of NW_024100112.1, read as the reverse complement.
GTTATAAATATTTTCTGTTCAGTATCTGTTTACAAATGACAAGAGTTTTAGAGAAAGCCTTTTTACACTGACAAAAATAATATAGGTACAGATAGCACCACTCAGCATGTTGTAGAACCTTAGCTTTTCTGCTTAGAAGCCACTCTACAATTTTTCTGAATCTCTCTACTGCTGCATAGATGGCAATAGTCTTAAAGTGGCTGTGACGGAAAAGGTTGCACATCTACATCAGGATACTATTATGACTGCATTTGGTCAACATTGGGAACAATGATGAAGCTAGAAACAAATGCTTTCATTAAAAAAACTAAAGATATTTGAAATAGTTTTTATGGTAATATTCTGATATAAATAGCTTCCAAATTTGCTATTAGCAAAAGTATAATGATCAAGCTTGCAGGTTGTTTTAAGAAAGGAATTATTTTCTTCCTAAAAAGTGTTCCAAATCTATTTTTGTCGAGTCTATTCCATTCTCTTCTCTAAATCATTCAGATGATTGGGATGATTTTAAAATTTAAGATTTTAGAATTTATTTAATCAAGGTATGTGTGTGTATGTCTTTGTATTTGTTTCTGTGTCTCTGTGTGTATGTATATATACACACAAACATACATATATACATATATGTGTGTGTACTCTATAGACATAGAAAAAAGATATAGAGATATATAGATGATAGAGCTATATAGATATAGATTCAGATATATATGTATATGTGTATGTGTGTATATGTGTATACACACACATATAAACACAATATACACACATACTGTACATAACTTGATCAAATAATCCATTTTTTATTTCTCCCATTTAATTTTTTAAAACGTGTCTTTAAACATTTCAAATAATATCCCACTTTGATAGCTTATCATTGACTCCTCTCAGTAACTCTTTCACTAGTTTAAGAAGTCTCTTTTGTAAATCCAAGATAAGACAGCCATCCAACTCAGTTTTCTAATTTAGGCAACATTACTGCCCCCAACTCCCCTAACTTTTACACTGCTGTCTTATATTCTCCTCACGGGGAGCCTCTATATAGAATACTTGTGGGCAGTCCTGGCCTCCTCTTTGCTCCTGAGTGGAATTCCAAGGAGCCGATCCATTCATCAAATCTCTCTGCCATTGCTTCCACAAAGGTCAGCAGAGATTGCATGTGGAATATATCTAAACTTCATTCATTGTGAAACATGATAAAGATAATTTGCAAGAATCTCACATTTTACAAGTGAAACTAATAGAATATTTTTACTTTCACTTTGATAATATATAATCTAATACACTTACCGTATATTCCAGCACATAAGATGACTTTCTAAACCCTGAAAATCTTCTCAAAAGTGGGGGGTCGTCTTATATGCCCAGTCGTCTTATACGCCGGAAAAATATTACTCATCAAGTTTTCTCTTTCCCCCCCTCGCTCAAAAAGAGTCCTAGGGTTATTATTATTAAAACCAGCCGATCAACTAAAGATATCTCTTTCCAGCCTCTATACTGGGAGTATGACAGGCATTATCTAGCTGTCGTGACGGTAAGATTTCCTGGAGGTTTATTCCCCATTCTATAATGCTACATTGCATACATCCTCTCTTCTTCCCTCTCTTTTGCCATCCCAATTCCTTGCCCACCCCTCCAGAACTGCAGATTGGTAGTGGCCGTCCAGGGATTAATTCATTCAAAGGAAGTAGAAAGGGATGGTCCATGTAATGGGGAAGGGGGGGAAAGAGTTGTAGGGTGGTTTTTTTTATATAATGAAAACAAACCTAAGCATCTTCTCAGCGCTTCTTCATGCAGGCTTTTCAGCACTTACCTCTCACTGCCGGTGAGAGTAGCTTGGGGGAGGCAGAGCTTATGGGTCTGGAAGGGGAGGGGTGTCAGCTAAATTCCTCTCGGATTTACGAAGCAGGAATGGAGTGGGGATAGAAAACAGCTACACGATCCTTTCACCTGTCGACTTCCACCAAGCTTATGCCAGCGGTTTCCCCCCGCCTAAATAAACTTGCATGGTGCATTTGTGGTATTATTTATGGCAGACCCTGGCTGGTCAATCTGGCTCCCATCAATAAGTACTGTAGTGCACTGAGTTTTAATAACAAATTAAAAGGAAAGCATTTACTCCCCCCATTACCTGAAAAGGGGGCAACTTATCACATTTGTGGAAATGCAAGTTTTCAAAGGGCGAATGCCTTTCTTACTCAGTTTATTAACTGCTTCCTTTCCTTCTTCCCTAAACATTCTGGCTGTCACCAATTTCATTCTTGGTAGTGTTGCTTTAAAAAACTGCTGAGAAGTCCTTTTGCAGGCAGAGCAATTTTCATCAAGGTGTGTGTGTGATTGACAAGGCAGAGCCTTTGACAAACAGGCAGGCTTTCCACTCACTCAGCTTGGGGAGGCTGTGGAGGATTCGCAGGGTGGAAGACTGAGAGGAGGAGATCCCTGTGTGCAGCCCGCTTGCTCCAAGCCAAAGCTTGCTACTGGGGGGGCAACGGAAGGGACCCGGGGAGTCGCAAGCATGCCTACACACGCACGCACACACCCTGAGCTACTCATTTGGGCTTACAGGTGGCCAATGAGAACTCATAAAACTGTATTCCCTTTCCCCCCTCCCTCATGGAATTAACTTGCCCATTTTTTCCCTAGGGCCTATACAGGGGTAGGCAAACTTGGCTCTTTTATGACTCATGGACTTCAATTTCCAGAATTCCTGAGCCAGCATAGCCAAGTTTGCCTACCCCTGGCCTATAAGATGACAGGAAGGGCTGGGCAGGCAGGGAGAGCTGACCCACCCAATCCAAGCAGGCTTTGTATACAACAACCAGCCAATCACCGGTAAGGTTCATCGCTTGCCGTGATTGGCTGGTTGTTGTATACTGGGTACATACAGTACAGCACCAGTATCTGTACCAGTTCATACAGTACAGCACCAATACATACAGTACAGTATACAAATGTCCAATAGTCAAGACCCCATCACGGCTCCACCAGCAAGAAGAAAGAAATATGAAGCCAGTTTCAAACTTAAAGTTGTAAACTTTGTCATGGAACATAATAACTGCACTGCTGCAAGACAATATGGAGTAACAGAAAAGATGGTTCGGGACTGAAAAGCAAATGAAAAAGCATTAAAGAGTATGCCAAGGGGTAAGTGTGCATTAAGAAGAGGCACCCCACATTGGCCAGAACTCGAAAAACATGTAGCAGACATGGTGAATGAGCATCGCCAAAACGGTTATGTAGTGACACGAAATAAAATACGTTTGTTTGCACTTCAGTGGGACAAATCTAACCCAGATCACAGCAACAGATTTAAGGCCACTGCATCCTGGTGTACTAGATTCTTGGAAAGGCATAATATGGTACTGAGGCAAAAGACAAAAATTGCACAAAAATTACCTGCAGATCTTGATAGCAAAGTAATTAGTTTCCATCAATACATAATACAACAGCGCATTAAACATGGCTATCATTAAGTAGTATTGGAAATATGGATGAAACTCCAATGAATTTTGATATGTTGGAAATAAAACTGTCCATCAAAAAGGTGAAAAAACAATTTTAATTAAAACAACAGCACATGAGAAGTCCAGTTTTACAGTGGTACTAGCATGCATAGCTGATGGTGCCAAACTGAGACTAATGATTATTTTTAAAAGAAAAACAATGCCAAAACTCAAGTTCCCTGTTGCTTGTTTTGTACATGTGAATGAAAAAGGCTGGATGGATGAAGAAGGGGTAAAGCTATGGCTTGATAATGTATGGAGCAGGCAACCAGGTGGACTTATTCAAAAACATAGTCTACTGGTGTGGGATATGTTCAGGGCTCATTTAACTCCCAGCACTAAGCAAAGGCTTGCAAGACTAAACACAGATGCGGCAGTTATTCCTTCAGGATTGACATTGTTAGTACAGCCACTGGATGTGTGCCTAAACAAGCCATTTAAAGATCGTATTCGAGAACAGTGGATGAATGGATGGTTAGCGGCGAAAAGTCATTCACAAAAGGAGAAAACATGCGTGCTCCACAGTTGGATGTTTTGTGCAAGTTTGTCATAAAAGCCTGGAATGATATTGATGCAGAAACAATAATCAAGTCTTTCAAGAAGTGTGGCATATCAAATTCATTAGATGGTATGGAGGACGACTACTTGTGGTAAGATGAAGAGGAAGCCAAAGCCACACTATCTGATACAGAATTCGATCCATACAATGATTGCCTTACAAATGTATCACAAGGTGTCATTGATATTTTTATGATATCAGATGATGAACAGGATGATTTTAAAGGCTTTTAAAGGGAAAGTGTCATGCCAGCAAAACCTGTAAAAATAGTTTGCAGTTATGATGGGCATTGCTGACTCGCCAAGGACTTGCCCGGCACTTGCTCTCTCTATTGTTTGTTATCTTCCTCATATCATCATCAGTTCCAGTTTGGTTGACAGCTTAGAAAACAAACAGCATGGCAGCTCCCATGGGTTTATTGTCTTATCCTTTCTTTCAGCTTTAGAGTGAATGAGGAAAAGTTTAATCCACTTGCACTGTTTTATGTTTACATGTTTGATGACAAACAGCCTTATGTTTATAAGTGACAGTTTTCCTGCTAAGTACCTGTATGTCATAAGCATTTGAATTAAAATTACCATATTGAAATCAAATCTGATGTTTTTTAATTTTTATTTGGTGTGGTTGGAAGAGGGGTAGTCTTATACAGCGAGTATAGCCCAAACTCTATATTTTAACTGGAAAAGTTGGGGGTTGCCCAGTCATCTTATACGCCGGAATATACGGTAATTCTGCTGATCAAGTATATAAATTTTATTAAAATTATATATCCATGTTAGCATTTTTTTTTTACAAAAAAGGCAGCAAAGAAATTACATTTACTGAAGAAGCAATGAGAAGCAAACTGCAGGAAGGGATCTCAAATTCTACTCCTGGATATCTTATTTTTTTCAAAAGACCTGCTCCTAAAAATGAAACAGAAAAAAAAAGGGGGTTGGGGGGAATTGAAGTGAAATTGGGGCATTGGCTTTGACAGAACCCTAAAAGAAATTACAATGTAGTTATGGATCTCCAGTGATCTTCCACTTAATATTGTACAGCTACATAATATTAGTGCACTTATATCAACAAACTGCTTCTACTTGTCCTTTGTCCTCTCTCCCCCTTGGTATCCCAGTTTAATTGCAATGTCTCCAGCAGTTCTGCATTAATAGCTTTTCACTCCCTCCTGGCCACTCAATAGGGAGATAATGGCTGAGGGACCCATTAACCTCACCCTAGCTTATGCATCCTCTTGACTCTCAGCCTCATGCATTCTGATGCATTCTGCTGTTTTGTCTCAAGATGCACTCTATCATTTTAGTAGACTTAATACTTTGTGTCCGTGAGTTACCAATTAATGAATCAAATTAACTACCCATGTACACAAATATATTTCGGTTTGCATTTATTTACACCAAGAAAAAAATCTGTTCCAGGTGTTAGTCATTAAGAGGTTAGTCATCAAGGTCAGGCACTGAGTTATTTATAAGGTCATCACATTTACCTCAAAGAGACTTCTTAGCTGAACAATGAGATACAAAAAGGAGAATAGTTATGCAAAACAACATTAAAAAGCAGCAGCATAGAACCTATGCCAGGGTTAACATTATGACTCCTATTAACATTGATTATAATGTAGAAATGAGTTCCCTTAGCATTATGCTTCAAGCATATGACTATTCCTTAGTATAGAGTAATTTCATACAAATCAATTATCAGGAAGATTCCTAAAATACAGAATGTCTGGTTTAGATAAAAATCAGGGGAAAGAGTTTATATACTGTAATTTTTAATAAAATGTATTTATAAGATAAGAAAATAAGAAATTCTTAGAATCAAAGTGGCGGGGGGGGGAGGAGAGAAGGCTGGCCTCGGAAAAGTATTTGCTCAATAAACGCCATATTTTTTAGTATTCTAATTTCATTACCTGTAAAAATTTACATATGTAATGAATACTGAGTATATAAGTTTATATGTAACCTTATGCCAGGACCAGAGTATACAAATAGGAAATTATTAATATTTCAATATACTTGATTAATAAATTTTAATTCATGACATATAATAATACCAAAAGCTGAAGTGCAAACTTTCTAGGGGTGGGAAAAGACACACACAAGAAAGCAATATAGCCATATGAAATATCGAGTGAAAAAAATGAAAATCAAGAAGGACATATATGGGAGGAGAAAAGAAATACAACACAAAGAGAGAGAAAAATGCAGATAGCTCAGATTTATAGAGTTGGTATCAGGAAATCTAAATCTCAGCCTGAGCTAAGGTTTTAGGACAGAATATATAAAAAAAACAAAAAGTACTTTTCACAACATGCTTAGGTTAAGAGGTAACACAGACACAGCAGAACTACTCAATTCCTGCTTTGGTTCCACATTCTCTAAACCAGTGGTTCTCAACCTGTGGGTCGGGACCCCATTTGGGGTCAAACGACCATTTCACGGGGGTCGCCAAACCACACTGTCCACCATTTTTTTCCCTTTTCCCTAGCTATTCTACTCCCTCTTATTGGTGGCCACACCCACTTGGGGGTCACCACAACATGGGGAACTGTATTATGGGGTCACGGCATTAGAAAGGTTGAGAACCACTGCTCTAAACAAATCTGTGTTTTCCACCTTTAAATTGAATTTTAACTAAATAGAAATATAATCATACATATTGACTTTAATTTAAATGAGTTTAGATTTCCAGACAGCATGGATTGCTATTTAGAAGTAACTTGCTGTCTGGATTATGAAGAAAAGGTGAAGTATCTGATGAGCAAATGATAACTTTGTCTTCAGAAATGGATAGAATTACAGACTAAATTTCAGAATAGACCACAGGTGTCAAACTCACCGTGTCATGTGATATGTCACGACATATTGTGACTTTTTTCACATTGTGGGAGTTAGGGTGGGCATTGGCCCGCGGGCTGGCAGTTTGACACCCTGGAATAGACCATGAAGTAATGTATAGATAAGCATTTTGAAAATAATGCATAACTTACTAGAAATCAGCATGAATCTGTCAAAACCAAGTGTAATCAATAATTTCACATTTTCATTGGGTAATCACCTTAGTAACTTGCAGTTTTGCTTGGTTCTAATAAAAAATTGCAAATTGGCACTGATCCAAAAGCTGTGGTTGAAAAACCTCTGTTTACAGTTTGATGAGTCAATTCAATTCAGGAGTTTGGTAAAATTGCAGTTGAATCAAATTCCAAAAATTGAAGCTTGCACAGCCATAGGAGTTGGATTTCAGGAAATCTTTAACACATTTTCCCATTACATTTTGATTAACAAGTTAATTCAACATATACTGAATTAGATAACCTTGGATTCAGACTTGGTTTGAAAACTCTATTTAAGGAATGGCTATTCACTGTTCCTCATCAAACAAGTGTGAAGTACCAAATGGGTGTCAGATACTCTTGGAATTGGTACTTATTATAAGTTTTATTAATAACATGAATGACTAGTAAATTGCATATAATATTTCCATAATAGTCAAGTTGGATCGGATAGTTAAATTCCTTTTTTTCTAAACAAGTTATTTACAATTTTACCTAAATATAGTAGGCATTTAACTCTTAGTTGAAATACAATTTACATATATACTCAGTGTAATTCTTGACTCAAATTATAAAGTACAATTGAATGGCATGAAAATATAATTACAATAAATTAGAAAAAACATTTTTAAAATTAGCAACATTTTCATTTTGCAGGTTACAAATTACAAATATATTGCAATGGGATTTGTATCACTCCAGCCAAGAGGCTTTTTGGATGGGTATAATGGAATTGAATTCCAATATATCTGAATGGTGCTACTTGGAAAAGGTTTGACATATTTAACTGTCTTAAAATAAACAACTGAATGCAAGACCGCTATAGCTATTATTTGTCTGTAAATCTTTAAAAATTGGATAAAATAGGCAACTAACAAGTATACTGCCATTATCTTTTTTCTATGTTGAAAGTTCCAAAAATAAATGAAATTTTATGAATTTTCCATCCTGAAGAACACCAAATCTGTAGCCCTCTTCTATATACGGAGGAATGTGAAATTGAGGCAGCTTGGTTGTCTATCTACTATCTGTAGAGTTTTCACATTTTCCTCCACAAATTCAAATGCTTCTACATTGGTAGCCAAAACCTTTATTTGGAGAATGGGAAAAAAGATGAAGTATTTCCTGTTTCTGTCACATTTCATAACAATGCAAATCATTCACAGAAAATTAAAGCAGATAGAAAGTTCTTGTTGAACAAAACATTTCAAAACATGTTTAAATCATTCAGTTCATTCCTACTTTTATCATAACTATATTTTATCTGCTATAAAAAATCACAAGGATTTCCCACAAATTCCACCTGATTTTTAAAAATTACTATACTTTCATTCAGCATTTTTGTTTAAACTTACCCATTTTTTTTATTCTTCCAAACTTTATAGCAAATAACAGAATAACAGAGGTAGAATACAGAATAGAAATAACATTATTGTCTAATAAGTAGCTATGTACACATTACTAGTTTCTCAGTATGTCTGGCTATTTTTGCTGAGGGGTTGCAAAGCAATTGCACTAGAAAAGTATTTGGGTATTGTTGAAATACTTGTTATTTTTCTTCTTGATTCTGTCCATTTTCACACGACTACTCATCGTTTTTTTCTTTTTTGTTCCTTACTGAAAGGAATAAAATTTTCAAAGTACTATACATCCAGTAGAAAGACTTTTGTTAACATGCATTCCCAGAAGGAGTATAATATAGCAGTAATAAAAAGTATTTTATGTACTATGTTAATTTTGGTTGTTGTTTTTTCTGCAACACTGTTCGTGATCATGCTAGGCTTTTAATTGTCTCTTTAATTCTTAGCCACTACTGAGTTTAAAGAAAGATAATTTGTGACTATATCTTAAAAAAAATATTCTAGTACTATTGCTTTTAAATGTCTCTGTTGTTGTTGTTACTTGCGAAGTCGTGTCCGACCCATCGCGACCCCATGGACAACATTCCTCCAGGTCTTCCTGTCCTCTACCATCTTCTGGAGTCCATTCAAATTCACACCTACTGCTTCAGTGACTCCATCCAGCCATCTCATTCTCTGTCGTCCCCTTCTTCTATTGCCCTCAATCTTTCCCAGCATTAGGCTCTTCTCCAGTGAATCCTTCCTTCTCATTAGGTGGCCAAAGTACTTGAGTTTCAACTTCAGGATCTGGCCTTCTAAAGAGCAGTCGGGGTTGACCTCTTCTAGGACTGACCGGTTTGAACGCCTTGCAGTCCAAGGGACTCGCAGGAGTCTTCTCCAGCACCATAGTTCAAAGGCCTCCATTCTTTGGCGCTCAGCCTTTCTTATGGTCCAACTTTCACAGCCATACATTGCAACTGGGAAAACCATGGCCTGGACTATACGTACTTTTGTTGGCAGGGTGATGTCTCTGCTTTTTAGTATGCTGTCTAGATTTGCCATAGCTTTCCTCCCCAGGAGCAACGTCTTTTAATTTCTTGGCTGCAGTCCCCATCTGAGGTGATCTTGGAGCCCAGAAAAATAAAATCTGTCACTACCTCCATTTCTTCCCCATCTATTTGCCAGGAATTGAGAGGGCCGGATGCCATGATTTTGGTTTTCTTAATGTTGAGTTTCAAGCCAACTTTTGCACTCTCCTTCTTCACCCGCATCAAGAGGCTCTTTAGTTCCTCTTCACTTTCTGCCATTAGAGTGGTATCATCTGCATATCTTAGGTTGTTGATATTTCTCCCGGCAATCTTAATTCCAACTTTTGATTCATCTAGCCCTGCCTTTTTCATGATGTGCTCTGCATATAAGTTAAATAGGCAGGGCGACAGTATACAGCCTTGCCGGACTCCTTTTCCAATTTTGAACCAATCAGTGGTACCGTGTTCGGTTCTCATTGTTGCTTCTTGACCCGCATATAGGTTTCTCAAGAGACAAATGAGATGGTCTGGTACTCCCATCTCTTTGAGAACTTGCCACAATTTGTTGTGATCCACACAATCAAAGGCTTTTGCATAGTCAATGAAGCAGAAGTAGATGTTTTTCTGGAACTCCCTAGCTTTCTCCATGATCCAGCGTATGTTGGCAATTTGATCTCTAGTTCCTCTGCCTCTTCGAAATCCTGCCTGTACTTCTGGTAGTTCTCGATCCACATACTGCTGGAGTCTAGCTTGTAGGATTTTAAGCATAACTTTACTAGCATGTGAAATGAGTGCAATGGTGCGATAGTTTGAACATTCTTTGGCATTGCCTTTCTTTGGGATTGGAATGTAAACTGACCTTTTCCAATCCTGTGGCCACTGTTGAGTTTTCCAAATTTGCTGGCAAATTGAGTGTAGCACTTTTACTGCATCGTCTTTTAAGATTTTGAATAGCTCAGCTGGAATACTGTCACCTCCACTAGCTTTGTTGTTGCTCAGATTTTCTAAGGCCCATTTCACTTCACATTCTAGGATGTCTGGTTCGAGGTCAATGACCATCTCATTGTGGTTATCTGGGATGTTAAGCTCATTCTTGTATAGTTCTTCTGTGTAGTTTTGCCATCTCTTCTTAATCTCTTCTGCCTCTGTTAGGTCTCTGCCATTTTGGTCCTTTATCATGCCCATCTTTGCATGAAACGTTCCCTTCATATCTCCAATTTTCTTGAAGAGATCTCTGGTCCTCCCTATTCTGTTGTTTTGTTCTATTTCTTTGCACTGTTCATTTAAGAAGGCATTCTTATCTCTTCTAGCTACTCTCTGGAATTCTGCATTCAATTGGGTGTATCTTTCTCTTTCTCCTTTGCCTTTCGCTTCCCTTCTTTCCTCAGCTATTTGCAAAGCTTCCTCAGACAGCCATTTTGCTTTCTTGCATTTCTTTTTCTTTGGGATGGTTTTAGTTGCTACCTCTTGTACAATGTTGCGAACTTCCATCCATAGTTCTTCAGGCACTCTGTCTATCAGATCCAGTTCCTTAAATCTATTTGTCACCTCTACTGTATATTCATCAGGAATATGATTTAGTTCATACCTGAGTGGCCTAGTGCTTTTCCCTACTTTTTTCAATTTAAGCCTAAATTTTGCAACGAGAAGCTCATGATCTGAGCCACAGTCAGCTCCTGGTCTTGTTTTTACTGACTGTATAGAGCTTCTCCATCTTTGGCTGCAGAGCACATAGTCAATCTGATTTCTATATTGACCGTCTGGTGATGTCCATGTGTAGAGTCGTCTCTTGGGTTGTTGGAAAAGAGTGTTTGTTATGACCATCGTATTCTCTTGACAAAATTCTATTAGCCTGTGCCCTGCTTCATTTTGTACTCCAAGGCCAAACTTGCCTGTTATTCCGGTTATCTTTTGGCTTCCTACCTTAGCATTCCAATCCCCCATGATGATAAGGACATCATTTTTTGGTGTTAATTCTATAAGGTGCTGTAGGGCTTCATAGAACCGGTCAATTTCATCCTCTTCAGCACCAGTGGTTGGGGCATAGATTTGGACTACTGTGATATTGAATGGTTTGCCTTGGATTCGAATTGAGATCATTCTGTCATTTAGGGGATTGTATCCCAGTATTGCTTTTCCTATTCTTTTATTGACTATCAAGGCTACTCCATTTCTTCTGAAGGATTCTTGCCCACAGTAGTATACCTGATGGTCATCTGAGTTAAATTCACCCATTCCTGTCCATTTTAGTTCGCTGATTCCTAAGATGTCGATGTTCAGTCTTGTCATCTCTTTTTTGACTACGTCTAGCTTGCCTTGATTCATGGATCTTACATTCCAGGTTCCTATGGAGAAAAAATCTTTACAGCATCGGACTTTCCTTTCACCACCAGATATATCCACAGCTGAGCGTCCTTTCGGCTTTGGCCCAGTCGCTTCATTCTTTCTGGCGCTACTAGTACTAGCCCTCTGCTCTTCCCCAGTAGCATATTGGACACCTTCCGACCTGAGGGGCTCATCTTCCAGCGTCATATCTTTTTTCCTTTTAGTACTGTCCATGGGGTTTTCATGGCAAAGATACTGGAGTGGTTTGCCATTTCCTTCTCCAGTGGATCACATTTTGTCAGAACTCTCTGCTATAACCTGTCCGTCTTGGGTGGCCCTGCACGGCATAGCTTATAGCTTCATTGAGTTACGCAAGCCCCTTCGCCACAACAAGGCAGTAATCCATAAAGGGGATAAATGTCTCTACTCTCAAACAATCCAGTCTTTTCTTAGGGTATTTTCTTTATTTGTACTTAAAATGCAGACTATTACTATTAATATAGAGTAAACTTATATTCATGGGAATGAACTAATTTAGAACTAATTTTATGATCATGAAATGTTGTTCTACCTATAAAGAACTATGATTTTTTTCCTGTACATACTGTTGATGTTAACTTTGTTTCTTATTTAGTTATTTAAATTACTTTATAGCATATTGCATGTACAATACATTGTTATGTACTAATCTACAATACATAATAAACTGTAGTAGATGAATTGCTGTAGAAATATCATCAGTGAATGAGTAGGGAAACAGTTGGAGCACTACTACTTGCTTGCATGTGACCAAACTAAATAAATATTTATACAGTGTTTCTTCAGTCATACTAATATCAAAGTAACAGAATAACAGGGTGAAAGTGACCTTGGAGGTCTTCTGTGCTCAGGCAGGAGACCCTATACTATTCCAGACAAATGGCTGTCCAGTCTCTTCTTAAAAGCCTCCAAAGATGGACCCACAATTTCTGAAGGCTACTTCTGAAAACAAGCAATTGTTCTCATGGAAGAAAAATTCTTGTTCTCTGTCAGGAAATTTCTTGTCAGTTCAAGGCTGCTTCTCTCCTTTATTAGTTTCTATCCATTGCTTCTTGTCTTGAGTTCTGGTGCTTTAGAAAATACGTTGACACTCCTCTTCTTTGTGGCAGCTCTTCAAATATTGGAATACTGCTATCACATCACCCATAGTCTTTCTTTTCCCTAGACTAGACATACCCAAATCCTGCAACATCTTCATATGTTTAAGCCTCCAGCCCCCTAACCATCTTTGTTGCTCCTTTTTAAACTCTTTCCAGAGTCTCAACATCTTTTTTATAATATGGTGACCAAAACTGGATGCAGTATAATAAGTGTGGTCTTACTAAGGCTTTACAAAGAGATACTAATACTTCATGTGATTTTGATTTTATCTCTCTGTTAATGCAACTTAGGATTGTATTGGCTTTTGGGGCTGCTGGCACATATTTCTTAGTCATATTTAAGTCATTGTCCATTAGGACTCCAAGTTCCTTCTCACAGTTATTGGCATTAAGCCAAGTTCCACCTAGTCTGCACCTATACAGATAGTGTTTCTTGCCTAAGTGTAAAATCTTACTTTTATCTATGTTGCATTTCATTTGGTTAGATAGGACCGAATATTTAAGTCTGTCAAGATCCTTTTGGATTTTGAATCTATTTTCTGGGGTGTTGGCTGTTTCTGCTAGCTTAGCATTAACTGAACATTTGATGAATTCCCCTTCTATTCTCTCATATAAATCATTTATGAAGATATTGAAGAGTACTGAGCCTAAAATGAAACTTTGGAGTACCCCACTGCTTACGTTCCTCCATGTAGATGTAGTTCCATTAAGAACTACATGTTAAGTACGGTTTGTCAGCCAGTTAAAAAACCATCTGGTGGTGATATATTCACATTTTTTAGCTTACCAAGAAATAGATTGTAGTCTAATTTGTCAAATGCCTTACTGAAATCAGAATGGAATAGAATAGAATAGAATAGAATAGAATAGAATAGAATAGAATAGAATAGAATAGAATAGAATAGAATAGAATAGAATAGAATTCTTTATTGGGCAAGTGTGATTGGACACACACAAGGAATTTGTCTCCGGTGCATAAGTTCTCAGTGTGCATACAAGCAACAGGTGATAAAATCATGATCATAATAATAAAATACAAACATCATAAATCACAAGATGCAACACTCAGTGATAATAACAGGATACTAAATAAACAATCAACATAAATCATAATAGGGTTCTAAATAAAACAATCAACATAATTCATAAGATACAAACAACAAAGTTATAGTCATAAGAAGCTAAGGAAATAGGTAATAGGAAAGATGAGAAGGATAATAGTAATTCAGCCCTACTAGATGGCATCTCAGGGCATAGATTAGATAGTGTTGTGGGAATTAGTTGTTTGGCAAAGTGATGGTATGGGGAGGGGAGAAACCATCCTTGTATTTAGTTGGTTTGGTGTGCAATGTCCCGTAGCATCATCTTGAGGGAAGAAGTTGAAACCAGTTATGTCAAGGAGGTATGGAGGTGTGTAGGTATTTTCACAGCCCTCTTTCTAGCTCATGCTGTTTACTACAACAAGCTCAAAACAATCCAAATTAGAATAGAATGTGGTTTGGCCTTTCAGTAATCACAGTTACTTAGGTGGAAATGAGCAATAAAAGCAAAGTACATAACCTCTTCTTGCACGTATTTTTTTATTTCATCCTAAAATACAGATCTCTAAGTGAGAAAGACTACTATTCCTAGATATTTCTCACATCTCCAAAATGTATACAATTTCTCCTATAAATATTCAAAGATGTAAAAATGTCACATAATACTATCTAAAAGTAGTTTTAGATAGTATATGAGATACATATTAAATATTTTAGGAAATCTATGTATACTTATATATGTAATTGAGACTGAAATCCAGTTTTTACATATATGTAATATTGTGTAGAGCTATATTCAAGTATCTTGAAGAAGTTGTAGAAGCAAATGAGAAGCATCACAGGTACATGCAAAATAATGCATAACTCATTTTGTACCTAAACTTTTTTCTATATTAGCAACTGAATCAATGTTTTCAAGACCCTGCTAAATCCAGTTGGTATGTTTCCTGATAACATATCTCACATAATTATTATAATAAAACTATTTATCTACTTGCTCCTGAAGAAAAGGCATATGAGTCAAAATGTGAAAATCTCTGTTAATTTTCTTACTACAAGTTTTATTATAAATAACTAATAAAATCAGTTGCTCTGACATTACTTTTAACTTTGGCTTTGACATTACTTTTAATACATTGGCTGTGTTTGTATGCTTGAGAGAATTCAGGAGACTTATTCCTGTATAAATCTTTTTCCATTAACTTGAGAGTCAGTATGATGCAATAGGAATTTGGACTGGAATGGCCTAAGTTTAAAATTCCAGATAACCAAATGGTTCAATGGCTGTCTATTAGATCTAGTTGATATATTAATGTCAAAAAATATGTTTTCAGTAATATCATGTATTACTCCATATGTGTTTGTTAACAGTAATATTATGTTAACATTACATTAACACTACTTTTGATGCTTTCAGATTTACAATAGCAAATATTAGAAAAGTTGAGAAATCAAACAATGAACACTTATATGTATATATACATACTCAGAGAGCCAGTTTAGTGTAATGGTTAAAGCTAGGCACTGGGAGATTATGAATTCTAGCCCCACCTTGGGCATAAAGGGAAAAGGAAACCACCTCTGAAAAACCTTACCAAGAACACTGCAGGGACTTTTCCACATAGCATTTGACAATTGGACATGACTGGACAGAACAACAACAAAAAAACATTTAAAAAAAACCATACCTAATGCCATGCTTTAATCTTACTGCATCACCATCTCAAAAGAGTGACATTATTCTGTCCCTTACTTCAATAAACTTTGGAGATAACCAATTTAAGAGTCTCTGGGCTTCAACACCCTTCTCTGATTCTACTCTGAAATGATACCTCTGCCAATATTTCTTAGGGGGGGAATTATTACCTGCTATGGTTTCTGCATTTACTCATTAGTATTTGTTGTTTGTTTTTGTTTACACTTCACATGAAGTGAAGTTGTAGTAATATATCAGACATGATAAAACTGCAGAAAAAAATATTTCAAAGTTTGTTCACTAGAGTTTACATTGTTTATATGTGCATACAGTTTATATATTACTTGTTATTAATACTGTATCTAAGAGTGCTGAATAGCAAAGAAGAAAACTTTTCTCTTATAGAAGCCTTTTATCTTGACTCAGCTGAAACTTAATATACTATAGTCTCAGTTAATAGATGATCAAAGACATAACCTAGTGTGAAGATTAAAGAGAGTTCTTCTGCAGCCATCCTCATATATTCTGTGCAGTGAGATATTATAAAAGCATATCTAAACTCCCCAAAGCAATATTGATTTCTAAAACCATATCATCTTTTAATCTTAAAAAAGATAGTGATGATAAAATGTCATCTTATGATTTCAAAACAACAGTGAGGAGCAAGAGCAGAAAATTAATTAGATTATATTAAAAGGGATTAAATATTATTATATATATTAAATTTGAATTCAAAAATAAGTAGGTTTTTTTTTTGCAAAAAAAAATTATAATGTGTCCAATATTATCCCAACAGAGAATGCCTCCAATAGGAATGTATGATTAAAGTTGACCATATTGATCACAATCTGGAAATCTCATTCAGGTATGCCCAAGGGCTTCCAGGCACATAGCTGGAATTTATCTTTGAACATCATGAACATCATGTTCTCAGGATACTTCATAAACTACTTTGAAGTTCCCAAGAGTTTAAATTCATAAACTAGAAGTCTGATTATTACATAACATTAATTCCAAAAGTTTGTTGCTGGATCCCACTGGATCCAGAGGTTTCATACTCTATGTACTCCTTATGTAAAAGCAGATAGACCTTGAATCTAGAGAACATGGGCTTATTATGAAGACTATGCATACTATCTATAGCACCCATACAACTGTTGTGCCATTTCACCCACAATCTGGAATGCCTACCTGTGCCACCCCCTCTACCCAGCTGTAATTCTCACCCCTCGGCCTGCTTGCCTGGGACTCCAAGTTACTAAGAAATATAACTCTTGGTCATTGTCTATCTAAAAAAAAAAAAGAAAGAAAGAAAGCTAAAAGGAAATATTCAATTCAAACTATACTGCTGTTTTGATATTCTTATCTATTCATTATGCATTTCTATCTTTCAGGATTGCTTCAGGTAAAAAAGTACTTCAGTAAATGCTGCTTGCAATAAAGAAAATGCAGAAATTCTGCTAGGAAACAGGTTTGCTTTTTATGAAAATAGGATATATTTCTTAATGTTAAAAGTCAGCATCCACCCACGCTCCTAGAGAAGGAAACGAAAGAGTCTCTCTCTCTCTCTCTCTCTCTCTCTCTCTCTCTCTCTGTGTGTGTGTGTGTGTGTGTGTAGGTGGAATCTCTTTCTACCACAACTGGATTCTGCTCCTTCTCCTAACTGCAAAAAGAATCCTTTCAACCATCAGACCCTGGAAAGCAAAGGGGTTTGGCCACAGCATAGGACCTTTTGAGGAAGAGAAGAGAAAGTGCATGGGAAGTGAATGCAAAGGAAAGAAAGGGTTTCACTCCTGGGGAACTACAATAAACCCTGTGTGAAGTCCTTTTCTGAAAGGAGGTACCCATACTCTGAATTTAATCTCAGCGGACAGAGTCCTTCAAGGCCATTTACCTGAAAAACTGGAAGGTTACTACAGGTTGGAAGGTACCTCCACCTGTTGAGAGCAGTGTAGCACTGCAGGGCAATGTAGTACCATGGATTGTGAGGGACCCAGGAGAAAGCCTTGGAGTCTCAGATGGTGAAAAAGAGCACGGAAAGCTCAGGATCTAGGATCCCACCGAGGTCTCCTTTAGGGAAACTGATGATACCTAGGGCCAGGACAAATTGCCTGTCCAGGTGAGAATGAGTAAGAAACGTGTGTGCAAGCTATGTAAGAAGTGGACTTTGCTCAGGGATGAAGCAGGAAAAACCAATTTGGCTAAATAAAGGTACTTAAAAGAAAAGGAAAACATATAGTAATAGTGATTCTCTCTCTCTCTCTCTCTCTCTCTCTCTCTCTCTCTCTCTCTCTCTCTCTCTCTCTCTTATATATGCAACCATGTGATATGTTTGTTAAGATTTGTTCCTTCCCTAATTTGAATTAACTGAGATTTATGGTGGGAATGACCAGGATATGTAAAACTAAAAGTTCTGTTTCCGTTTCCTTTCCTCTTTTCCTTGTCTTTGGTGGGCAAGTATGTTAAAGTCTTTGTGTGGGGGATAAATGCATCTGTTAAACGTCTCTAATCCCTAGAGAAAAGAATTTAAAATTTTGCTAGAAAAAGTGTTGAAATAAGCCACCAAAAGAAAGTACCTTCACCCTAGTTTGCCTAGCCAGAAAAACAAAGGTAAGAGAACTGTGTCCGCTTTTCTTTCCTCCCTGTAACATTAAAACAGCCCAGGTTTATCAGGAGGGAAGAAAAGCTTTGTTTGTTTGCTTGTTTTATTTGTGCACTTTCTGTATGTGTTGTAAATGGTTTTTATCTGTCTATCCTTTTCCTGAAACCTGAGGTATGTCCATCCACAGGAGCCTCATGAGCTCAAGTCTGCTTGTGTAGGGAAATAACCTTCTTCTTCATATTCTTATCCTATCACTAATCAATAAAACTACTATGGAACTAAACCTGGAACATAAAAACACTTTTTCTTTAATCTCTAAAATAACATGGTCCTTTCATCTAAATTGTGTATTGGTAATGCTGGGGAAAATACTGTCAGGATGTTTAAATATTTTAAAAACAAATATTAAAGGTAGACTTTCCTGCCCTTGGAAAATTGCACACATTAAAATATTAGGCTTTTAAAATTATTTGGAGCTTTCGGAATTCTCAAGCTGCCCAGCTTCTCTTTTCTCCTCATCTGTGGTTTCCCATTTTGTCTGTTTATCTGTTTCTTTAACAACTGCAGTATTAATCCCTTTTCAAAACCCTGCCTGAAAGCTATCCACCCTGCCCCCCCCCAAAAAAAATACACTTCACATGGCTGTGAAGAACTTTGGGCATGTGCAAACCTGACTGAAAGCTCAAAGAAAGTGAAATCAAACATCTAAAAGAATTGACACAGAACTTTTGCTCTGGCTTCTAGACCTTCATAGTTTGAAAGTTCCCCTTTGGGAGCCACTGCAGGGTGTTGCCTCTATCAGTGCCTCTATCAGTGCCTTTCCCTTTGCATTAACAATTTGAGAACTTGCTTCCCCATATCCTGAAAAAATAAAAGCACCCAAGTCTCCCTGATCAGATCAATTCTTAATCTTGTGCCAGTAAAAGTGTGTCACCCACACTTATATGGTACAAAGGGGGGATTGTTGGAAGTCAGAACCCACCCAACCTCCTAGAGAAGGAAATATTTTGGGGAATATTAAAAAGGGCAGAATATTATATTTCCCCAAAGGAATAATGGAGAAAATCTTAGGCAGAAACCAACCCCCGGTCTCCTTCCCCCAAGCAGAAACCACTTTTAGAAATGCAGATTTGGTAATTCATTCAGAGAAACTGGATCCAGGAAGCTTGGGGTTTAGAAAGACAAAGATGCCAAGGACAGGAACATGACCTTTAGGACATAATAGGATTAACCTACCACCATTGGAATATCAAAAGAGCACACTCAAGCTCAGGTCAAAGTAAATCGCACAGGAACAGGAACAACCTCAAATACAAAGCCCAAAGAAGGTATAAAAACCCAACCACTCCCAACTCCATTTTGTCAGCTGTCCCAGAACCACATGCTGCTGGTGGTTCTGCTCATCATTCTTTCCTCCATTTTATTTCTAGTGTCTTAGCCTCCATTTTATTTACTCCCAGCTTGGACTGGACATGATGATTTTTCTTTCAACATTAATTTAAAAAATCATCCAGATGCAAGAAAGACCATAAGAAAATTCAATGCATAGAACTCTTTTGTTGAACAGACCAGCTTACAGGGCACCTGCAAAACAATAGGAATTGCAGCATTTTCTCTGTGTGGACCCCTTTTCCTACAGAGTTTGGATATTATATAACAGGGGTCCCCAATCTTTCTAGACTGATGGACTGATTGGAAAGGGAGGGGCAGGTACCTTTATGCATGCATGCGCAGACACACAAAATATGACTGGGTGCGTGAACGGGGCTGCAAGCATGCACATTCCACAAATGGTCCTGCTCACAACGAGGCTAGAGCAGGTGAAAGGGGAAGTGAGCATGCACACAGATGTGTGTGCACTGGCCAGCCATTCACACGGCCCGGTGGCCATATGGCAATGGCCTGGTAGTGGGCTGCAGTCCGTAGGCTGGGTCCTCTGTTATATAAGCACCTCTTTTCAGGATTCATTTTAAGGAATTAAAATCCAATCAATCAGATACAATTCTCAATGATCTATTATTAAAAGTGTATTGCAACTTTTATATATTCATATTTCCTCTCTTTCTCTTGATTTCTTTTGTTTCTCATTTTTCGTTTTCCTTCACTGTTCCTGTATACAGCATACTTTTGTATACTAATTTGAGGTTTTGCTGTTTTTATTTGTTTATTTTTGTTCTTTTTGTTATTGACACGTTGGTTTTATGGAATTGTTTCATTGATTTGTATATTTTCTAATAGAGTATTACTCTGAATCTTGAACTTGTCTACCAGTAAACTTTTCTGATCAGATTGCAACAGCTAATTGAATGTGAGTGAACATATTAATTAAGAACTTGGGTGAACCTTACATAATTTAGAAATAACAGGTTTAACAAAACTAAAATAATAGAAAAACTGTATTTTCATGCAGAAGTGATACATGGTGTGCGTAATGTAATATACACCATACAAGGAACCTAGCTTGTGGTTTACCTAGCTGTTAAAGAGCATCCAAGCAGAACTCCAATTAGGTTTGCATCATAATGGGTATTTACAATACATAGTATTGATAAAGCCCTGAAGAGAATGGTAAATATTCAATTCATCTCTGTAATGTAATTCTATAGTATTATTATTTCTATGAAATTTGATGAGTAAGAATCATCAGTAGTATTATACAAAAAGAAATTTTACTCTGCAGAAATACACAAAAAATGAAAAGATGACAACCAGCAACTTGTCAGCTCTGTCCCAACTTAGGCGTTTAGGAAAGATCCTTGACTCCATTAGTAGAGAAAAGATATACTTTTACTAAAGCCAAGTGGTTAAACTGTAAGCAAAGCCAGATCTGAATATTTTCACATAAACCCCATAATTTTCCCTTCTGGCAGATCCTTCCCCCCTTGATCATCTAGTCATTGTCCAATAGTATTCAAATTAAATGTTTTGGTAACAGTCCCAATGTTTGGCACCTCCATTCCATTCTCACATTTATGCATCTCCATTATATTTATAGTGTATATTATCATGTATATTTATACATGATTGGTTCTTCATTATATTTATAGTGAATTATACTCTATTTAAACTCCATTTCAACTCCTGCCGGAGGTGCTGGAACGTGCTATATTGCATCAGCTGCTGCAAGATCTGTAAGTTTTGGGAGAATCCACCAGGAAAGTAGCGAGGCCCTGATTATAATTTATCCATTATATTTATAGTGTATTATACTCTATTTAAACTCCACTTCAACTCCTGCCGGAGCTGCTGGAACATGCTATATTGCATCAGCTGCTGCCAGAGCTGTAAGTTTTGGGAGAATCCACCAGGAAAGTAGCGGCCCGCACACCGTTAGTGTGTCTGAGATCCCCTGTAACTAAGAATGTCTGGCTTAGTTCAGTGCAACACTTGCTTTGCAGCTGTCTTTCGCAGTACCCTTTTCAAACTTGGAAACTGTCCTATCTGTAAACAAATCACTAGCCTACAAGGACAGATCATTTACCTAGGGTCTGTAATCCATGCTCTTCGGGCAGAAATTAGGTGTCCAGTTCAGCCCCTCTACTCTAGTAAGCCTCCGTGCTATCAGCCCCCTTTACCACAAAGATCCTGCAGGAGAAGGGCAGTGTGGACAACCGTGGGTTCTGGCAGGGTGAGAGCTGTGAACCATAAACACCAAGCTTTCGCTATGTCCCCTGCACAAGAGTTACAGTGCCCTTGCTGACCTTAATAGGGACATTAAGGAGAAAGGTAAAAGTATTTGTGAAGATAACTCAAATAAGCAGGGGATTGTGGTCCGAGATGAAGAACTAGATTTCGACAGGGAGAAGTGTGAATCAGGTATTGTACATCAGTCATGCAAGAACAGAAAGGCACCCAAAAAGAGAAGTTACCTTCTGGTAGGTGATTCAGTTATAAGGGATGTAAATTTAGGAAAGGACACAGAGGCTTTGAAAGAAGTCAGGTGTCTTCCAGGTGCTACTGCCAGTAGGGACAAGAAGTGTATTTCTAAAATAATCAAGAATGGCAGCAAGGACTGTGATGTGGAGGCTATTGTACATCTTGCCACTAATAATCTGTCCCAAAAAGATGTACTCTCTGTGCAGAACGATTTCCAGAGCTTGGGGAAGAAACTTAGCAGAATAGGCTGTAGGCTTACTTTCTCAGAGGTTTTACCAGTGTATAAGGAGCAAAACGGAAAAGGCTAGCGCATAGCACAATTCAATATGTGGCTAAAGGAGTGGTGTAAAGGGGAAGGCTTTGGATATATTAGTCACAATGTCAGTAGCTGGTCCAATGAAAAGATGTACAAAAGAGATGGTTTACATCCATCAAAAAAAGGCAATTTAAAGATTATAGGGCTATCAGTGCATGTAGCATAGATGTGTGTATGGACAAGAATACCAACCTTGCCATCAAGCAAAATGAAGCCTCCGCACCAAGTGGAAGATCAAACAGGTTCCTGATAAACCTAGCAGACAACTTTGTCTCCCAAAAAGTAGAGAAGGGAACTAGGGGATTAGCTATTTTGGATCTAATTCTTACTAACAGAGATGAAATGATAGAAGGTGTTGAAGCCATAGGAACCCTGGGAGGAAGTGATCATGCAGTATTAGAATTCAACATTATAGAAGCACAAGCAATAGAACACAGTCAAACTAGAGTCTTGGACTTCAAGAGAGCTAATTTCAATAAACTTAGAGAGGGCTTGGGAAGGATTCCATGGATGAGAATCCTCAAGGGGAAAACAACTCAAGAACCTTGGGAAATTTTGAAAAATGAGATAATAAAACCACAGTCTAGCACAATACCAACAAAGGAAAAAACAACAGCTCTCAAAAGAAACCAGCATGGCTGCATAAAGAACTCTCTGACAAATTGAAAGATAAAAAGGACAAGTATAGAAAGTGGAAAGAGGGGAACATAACTAAGTCAGAATATCAGCAAATAGCCCGAGCCTGCAAAGATGAAGTGAAGAAAGTCAAGGCTCAAAATGAACTAAGGCTTGCGACCAAAGTCAAAAATAACAAAAAAAGCTTCTTTCAACATGTAAAAAACAAGAAAAAAGTGAAGGAAATGATTGGTCCATTAGTGGGTGAAAGTGGCAAGAAGGTGACAAGCAACAGGGAGAAAGCAGAACTATTTAACTCGTTTTTTTGCATCTGTCTTTACACAAAGGGAAAAAACAGACCAACCTATCAAAAATAGTGCCATAAAAAACAAAATAGAAACACAAGTTAAGATAGGCAAGAAAATGGTAAGTGACACCTGTCCAGCCTAGACAAGTTCAAATCACCAGGACCAGATGGATTACACCCCAAGGTTCTCAAGGAACTGGCAGATGTGATATCGGAACCACTGAACTATATTTTTCAAAGATCCTGGAACACAGGGAAACTACCAGAGGACTGGAAAAGAGCTGATGTAGTTCCCATCCTCAAAAAAGGAAAAAAAATGGATCCAGGAAATTACAGACCTATCAGTCTGACCTCAATACCTGGGAAGATCCTGGAAAAGATAATCAAACAATGAATCAATGAACACCTAGAGGCAAACAAAGTTATTACTAAAAGCCAACATGGGTTTGTCAAAAATAGATCATGCCAAACAAATCTTATTGCATTCTTTGACCAAGTGACAAAATTAGTGGATCAGAGGAATGCTGTGGACTTAATTTACTTGGACTTAAAGTAGATCACAACCTACTACTTGATAAGATAGAAAAATGTGGGGTAGACAGAATCACCACCAGATGGATCCGTAGCTGGCTGACCAGCCATACTCAGCGAGTGGTCCTCAATGGAACTGCATCTATATGAAGGGAAGTGTGTAGTGGGGTGCCCCAGGGCTCTGTTCTGGGCCCAGTGCTCTTCAACATCTTCATCAACGATTTGGATGAAGGGATAGATGGGGAACTCATCAAATTTGCAGACGACACCAAGCTGGCAGGAATAGCCAACACTCCAGAAGACAGGCTTAAGATACAGAAGGATCTGGACAGACTTGAACACTGGGCACTAACTAACCAAATGAAATTCAATGGTGAAAAAAGCAAGGTTCTACATTTAGGCAAGAAAAACCAAGTACAGCATAGGTGGCACCATGCTCAATAGTAGTAACTGTGAGAGGGACCTCGGAGTCCTAGTAGACAATCACCTAAATATGAGCCAGCAGTGTGCTGAGCTGCCAAAAAGGTCAACACAGTGCTAGGCTGCATTAACAGAGGGATAGAATCAAGATCACGTGAAGTATTAATACCACTCTTCAATGCCTTGGTAAGGCCACACTTGGAATAGTGCATCCAGTTTTGGTCACCACAATGTAAAAAAGATGTTGAGACTCTAGAACAGTGGTTCTCAACCTTTTTAATGCCGCGACCCACAACCAGTCATAAGTCGAGGACTACTCAACCAGTCATAAGTCGAGGACTACTCAACTGGTGCAGCACCATTTGCAGAATGGAACTTTTGGCGGGCTCAGCAGGGCAGAGACAGCCTGGACAATTCCTATTGGCTTTTGAAAGCCAATAGAATTAGACTCTATTCAAGAGAGTCTATTCTATTGGCTTTCAAAAGCCAATAGAATAAAAGGGAGTAGCACAGCTAAGGAAAAGGGGGGGGAAATGGCGGACTGGGTTGTTTGGCGACCCTGTGAAATGGTCGTTCGACCCCAAATGGGGTCCTGACCCACAGGTTGAGAACCACTGCTCTAGAAAGAGTACTGAGAACAGCAACAAAGATGATTAGGGGTCTGGAGGCTAAAACATATAAGGAACGGTTGCTAGAATTGGGTATGTCTAGTTTAACGAAGAGAAGGACAAGGGGGGACATTATAGCAGTATTCCAATATCTCAGAGGCTGCCATAAAGAAGAGGGAATCAAGCTATTTTCCAGAGCACCTGAAGACAGGACAAGAAGCAACGGGTGGAAACTAATCAAGGAGAGAAGCAACCTAGAACTAAGGAGAAACTTCCTGACAGTGAGAACAATTAATCAGTGGAAGAGCCTGCCTCCAGAAGCAGTAAATGCTCCAACACTGGAAGTTTTTAAGAAGAGACTGGACAGCCATTTGTCCGAAATGGTGTAGAGTTTCCTGCCTGAGCAGGGGGTTGGACTAGATGACCTCCAAGGTCCCTTCCAACTTTACTATTATTACTATTACTATTATGTCCTTGGATCTCTCTCATCTGTTGTTTCAAGTTGGCACCTCTGGTTCCTGTCATCTCCTCTTCAATGTTTCCTCCCCATTCCTCCCTCCCTTTTTTATGACAGGATCCCTCCAAAGCAAAGCAAAGCTGAAGCCATGTGATAGCAGACCTGACACAACTATTACAGCTACAACTGGTAAGAATTCCCCAATGTTCCACCCATCATTGCAGAGAATTATGATGATGATGACACATAAAAATATGTAGTCCTCGGCTTACAATAGTCCATTTATTAATATAGTCAAAATTACAACAGCATTGACAAAAGTGACTTATGATTATTTTTCCTACTTAATAATTGTTGCAACATTTACATGATCACTTGATCAAAATTCAGATGTTTGGCAACTGACTCATATTTAGGATGGTTGCTGTGCTCCGGGATCATGTAATCATCTTCTGCAACCGTCTGACAAGCAAAGACAATTGGGAAACCAGATTCTCTTAACAACCATGTTATTAACTTAACAACAGCAGTGATTTACTTAACAGCTGTGGCAAGAAAAGTGAAAAAAATGAGGCAAAATTCACTTAACAAATGTCTCACTTATCAACAGAAATTTTGGGTTCAATTGTGGTTGTAAGTTAAGGACTCTCCATAATTGCCATTTGTAAACCCCTAAGAAAAGAAACAAGCTTGATATGGACAAACCTATGTTGCTAAATGATACAATAAAGGAAACAAATGGAGGAAAAATATATCAAGCAACTTTATATTAATTGGCCATATTCAATAATAAAACTTAGTTTTAACTGGAAGGTTATTTCTAGTTTAACAAAGGAAGTTATTTAATTGGATTAGTTCAACTGCAGTTGCTCTATAGGATAATATTTACAAAATTAATTTCCCTTATAGAGAAGATTCAATAAAATATTTACAATACCAGGTTTTTATAATCCCAAATAGCAGTGATTTCCCATTTACTGTACACAAACACACACACACACACACACACACACATCTCACATATATAAGTGGATCACATGAAAGACTACAGCTGTAATGTGCTCTCTCCAAATCTGTACTTCCCTAGTAAAATGAAGATTTAGGACATATGACAGGGTTAAACTGACATGTAACTGATGAGGTGGAAGTATGATTGTGAGGGCCATTGAACACCATGGATTTTCACATATATCATAATTACAGAAACACCTGTGCTGGATAACTTTATGCTGATCTACAGGAATTATTCATACTATGTTCAATGAATAGCAAAAATTTGATAGGATACCTGAGATAAAGAAAACACTATGTAGAGGAGTTTTAATTGTCCAAAGTGGTCTTTATGAGACTCCTTTGATTGTTATATTCATGTTTTGTTTCCTTTATCAAATATATATTGTTTTCTTTATACAAACACTAGAAAATAAAGTCCTGGAAATACTGGAGCACCTCTATAATTAGCTATAGTTATCTATATTGACACTGAATTTCCAAAACTCTGCATGGAAGGGAAATGGTAGATTAAAATATACTAATTAAAATACTGTGACAATTAAACAATCATAATGCATACCTATTTCCAATAATATTAAATGTATTGTCATCACAGAGTTATAGGCCTATGAGCAAGGAAAAGAATCATGATGCAGGCATACATTCAATTAACTGAGATTATGAAAAATATTTGTGTTATTGTAAAGTTCTGGATGCATTTATTGAAGATCAACCCATTACTAGAATCTTCTTAGTGAAATTCTGGTTTGAGGCAACTTTATTTTTGTTTTAAAATGTAGATTTAATCACACTTGGAACAAATTTTTTACAGAAAACACACCAATTGACATTTGCTTGATTGTAATTTTACAATTTAAACACCTAATTCACACAAAATTAATTTACAGGCTTACATTAAAATATTTATTTATTCAATTTTCATAGCCTCTCATCTCAAACCGGTGACTCTGGTCAGTGAACAGCATAAAAACAATTAACAATTAAAATATAATCCAAAATATATACTGGGTACAGTATATAGCCAAGTCTTCAAGACCTTCTAAAAGGCTAGCAGGTCAAGGCCATTCTAAACACAGGAGGGAGGATGCTCCAGAGGGCAGGTGCTATGATACAGAAGACATGGCTCCAGCCAACACACTACTTGTTGATATGGCACAGAGCATTTCCATCCTGGCAAATCAGATTGGAAAAGATTGGATTGAGCTAAAATCCATTGTGGCCCATCCTTATAGCCTCCAGGCACACAACAGGACATCTATGACATCGAGATAGCTCGGGATGGGAAAAAAGATATAAAGCTGTGTATCAGGACCATATTGATAATTCCTCACTCCAAAATGTTGGATTACCTCAGGCAGCAGCCTCTTGTAATTAGATACTACAATTACATTCTTTTCCTCTTCCTTGTGGCAGAAATCCAGCATGTTTTATAGTTGAGGTTCAATAAAAACTCATCCATATGGAACATTTCACACAGTGTTAAACTT
Organism: Crotalus tigris; assembly: GCF_016545835.1. NCBI lineage: Eukaryota > Metazoa > Chordata > Lepidosauria > Squamata > Viperidae > Crotalus > Crotalus tigris. Next base: position 318,288 of record NW_024100112.1, on the reverse strand, counting down.
AGTAGCAGAGAAAAAAGTGTATGAGTCAAACACTTTCAATGCTTTTGTTTCAGTTATTTTACTGATCCAGCAGATTGCATTCACCATTAGTTATTTTCTTTTATTAGGACTGCAAGACTAGGATTGAAAATTCCAGATCATAACAAAGCCACATAGTGGTTTTTTTGTATTTTTCCATTTTTAAAAATGTATTAGCCATTGTTAAAATATGTAACTTTTAATAATTTGCATGAATACTTGTGGGAAACTCCAATGGAATTCAATAGATATAACATGAGAATAAGATATTCATTTATTCCAAAATAATGCTCAATTTTATCATTCATCTCTTTTAAGCTTGATGAAGCTGATGAAGATTTTGCCAATGTGGACCAAATGTAAAAAATCTGATTTCTTCATGCCTGACTGCTATTTATAGCTGCAATTCCAAGCAGAATGACTAGGAGAAGACTCAATGGAGGGGATGAAAAGGAAAAATAATGAGATAAATAAAAATAAATAGCAAACAGAACCACCTTTGTTTTCTCTTTTTTCATTCTCTTTCCTAAATATAGATGAGAGGACACCACAATACCTTCAACAGAGTGGCAAGGTTTTGCATTGTTTTGTTTCTTCATTTAGTCTACTGAAATCTATATATTTAATTGCTTCTTTCGTCTCTTAGAAATGAATTCTTCCAATTATAAAATTTTCCAATTATATAATTGCATCTAAACTTGATGGACAACTATTTCTCCACACACACAAAATTACAGACGTAATGGTGAAATCTAACCCATATACAGACTGTCAATCATCCCATTGGTAAATGCACTAATAGAAACTCCTGGGACATTATTTTACCAAGAGTATAACTTTACTGACAATTCCACATAGGCAACAGAAGTAGCAAAGTGAGTTCTAAAGTTTTCACACAAAAACCAGCATAGGTAAAATGCCTCTTTTCCGCTGATCCTCCTCTGTCCACCAATCAATTGTATTCATTTCATTTTGGAAACATTCTGAGCAGCTCAGAGTTTTCCCAGCATTTGACCTTGGAATGTTGGGACCGTTTGGGTTGCATCTGCTCACTTGAATTCCTCAATTCCCTCCCAAGCCTCCCTTGCATTCCAATATTTTCACCCCCCCCCCTCCTGTTTCTGTTCTCTGGTTGTGAGCCAGGATGCATGGTGTCAGAATAACTGAGTTGGAAGGGACCTTGGAGGTCTTTTAGTCCAACCCCATGCTCAGGCAGGAGAACCTATACCATTTCAAACAAATGGCTGACAAATCTCTTTGTCAACTCTGCTATCATTGGATGTTCTTGCTTTGACAACAGATGGAAATGTAGCCATTTTTTTCTCTATCACTTTTAGAGTTCATTGATGCTGGGACAGGGAATGTGGATAAGAGTCCAGCTAGTCATAACAATAATAACTCAGCCATGGGAACTCAAGGTTATTAGGTCCAGAGTTGATAGAGATTTACCGGGCTGGAGAGCTGGGGAGAAAGCCCGCACTTCAAATTAATTGGGAAATGTGATTTATCACTGTTAATTCGAGGAGGGAATTGTGCTTTGCTACTTTGTGCCAAGGGAGGGGAATTCAGTTTTTGGCTTCAACTATGTAGTGCCGATACTTTGTTTCTCAAATTAAAGATGCCTCAAAGTTCTTTTGAAGAGATTCATCTGTCAGAACCATGACATTAAGCAAAAAATTTTACCTAACTATTTTGGGGTCCCAAGCCCCAGTCGCTGTCCCTAGAATTGAAGATTCTAGGGAAGATCTCAGCATGGAGAAGGAAGGAGTACCTGAAACTAGCACCCCAGCAGTGGCTGCTACTTCAGAGGGGGGAGTGCAAGCCAGCACACCAGTTGAGAAGGAACTTTTTCAGGCCTCTCAGTTGGGAGCAAGACCCAAACCAGAAGGACAGCTGATCTGGTCATCGGAATGTACCTTACCCAGTGGAGACTCTAGATACCTCAAGACAGCCTTGCCACAATCAAATGCTTCAAAGGTGGATGAGGTTGAGATGAAAAGAGGGGCTTCCTGCTTGTCATGTTCCCTGGACTGGTGAAGAACCATGAAATTGACTACCACTGAGGACTCAGGTGAGTGGAAGTATCTGTCTGCAGCCCATAGTCAATCAGTGGAGAGGTTGATGAAAAGATTTGAGGAGCTAGAAATGAGAAGTGGAGAACAACCCTCCTGTTCCCTATATGCAAGCAATCATGATGATCGGGGAGGCAGACACCAACTCATGCCAAGGGGAAGCCCCAGTCCCACCTGTGCAGATCAGCCAGCTTCCCCGTCCTTGAAGCCACAACCATAGCATCCAGCACCACGGGGAGAGACACCTCCAGTTGTCGCCACTCCAAAAGCCCTGATCACCACTGATAAAATAAAAGCCCGAGCTGTCACCGGGACAGCCAAACTCCGGATCAACATGCTTACTGGCCACCCAGATGGGGCCCATATAGCAATGGGGAATGTCATAGCCTCCCCAAATGGGAAGCCAGCAGTTGCTGGCAGTGCAGCAACCAAATTGGGGGTGGCCACAGTCCCCAAATGTGAAGCAGCAGATGGGGGCCTTGCAACAACCAGGGATGATGCAGCTGCCAGGAAGTCTGCAACCGCTGGGAGTACAGCAGCAGCAGTGGGGCTGGCTGCCACCTCCAATAGTGCAGCAACCACTGAGCTCCCCGCAACCAATGGGGATCCAACAACAACCACCTCCAAGACTGCAGGGGACCTACAACAACTGGAGATACCACAACTGCAGGTCAACAACAGTGGGGATGGCAACAGCCCCCACATATGCAGAAACCACTGGGAGGCCCACAGCAACTGGTGGTGCCAACACAACAGCCACTGAGACCATTGGGAGTCTTACAGTAATTGGGGATGCCGCAGCTGCCGGCAATGCAGCAATAGCAGTGGGGGTGGCAACAGCCCCCAAATGTGCAACAACTGCTGTGAGGCTTGTAGCAACTGGGGATGCAGCAGCCTCCATGGGGGGAGCAACTGGTGGGGAGGCCAGCAACCACTGATGGCACCACCTCTTAGAGCAATCTTTGATGGGGACCCAGAAAAGCTGATCTTTTTCCTCAACCAGGTGCACTGTCACTTGAACCGCTGTGTCTATTTCTACCTGAACCCAGCTGCTATGGTCAATGCAAGTGGAAGCATCCAAGTGGCTGAACAATCTACATAACGAGCAAGAACCCGAGTTGGAGGACCCCCATCTCTTCCTCCTAGGACTGAGAGCAAGGTTTGAAGACCCATCCATTGCCCTCAAAGTGGAGGAGCAAGTCCACAAGATCAAACAAGCCAGCAGGTCTGCACTGGAATACATATAAGAATTTTGTAAGATAGCTGAATAGAGAGGTGGCCCGAGCAATCTGTAGTCCATCACTTCAAGAAAGGACTTACAAGCATGTCTTCCAGGCTTGTATCTATAGAGCAGTTCCTAATCAGCTGCAAGAATGGTACCAGGCAGCAGTAATACTGGATGTTAAGCTTGCCTGCTATAAGAAGCCAACCCCACAAGAAGCTGAGTCAAGACCAGATCAACCCAAATGACAGCCACCTCCCGAAAGCCTCCAACCGCCGTGGCTACTGACAACCCCAGGCTACCTGCAGGCCCACCGATCAAGTGCTTCAGATGTGGACAACAGGGACATCGAGCAGCAAGTTTCCCAGTCCCTTACCCTCAGCAGCAGAATAGACCGGGACCACCAGCGAGAAAGAAACCAGCCTAGCAGCTGGCGGAAGAGAAACCCAACTGTATCACGCAGGAACCTGTTGTGCAAATCACGTCCCCCATTCAGGAGAGTGCCAAAACCCAAGCCAGACCTGCCACCACTCTACCCTCCTACGACAGTGATGACAGAGAGAATGACCCGATGGTGAGTCAACACGTTCCACTTTTTTCACTACCTGCCAAACTCATAATCTCTAAGACAGGGGCACAGGTAGATTTGAAAGTACGAGTCGACTCTGGATGCTCCTGTTGCATTATTAGTTTATCACTTGCCCTGAAAATGGGCATACAAGCAAGGCTGCTCTCCAAACCCGTGAAGTTTGAGCAAGCCGATGGCTCCCTAATGGGAGGAACTTTAGTCATGCAATTGACTGAACCCCTATGCTTAGAAATTGTTGTGATTCCATGCCAGCCTGTGCTCCCAACAGCTGAGTCGGAGGAATCTGAGAAGGAGGTGGAAGAGGCATTTGGGGGGCCATCAGAGCCAGAGGGAGACTCTTAAGTACAGGACTCACAGTTGGATGCAGAGCCTGGGCCCTCCAGTCCTGTTTCTGATGAAGCTCAGCTGGGTGAGGAGCATGAATCAGACTTGGAAGAATCACAACAGATGGAATTGTTAATTGACGCATGCAGGTGGCGTCAATTAGCCAGAGTAAGGCAACAGAGGTCAATGAAGCACCTCCAAAGTAAGAAGAAACGGCAAGGGGAGGCACCGCCTTAGGACTGCTAATTAAAGGGAGGAGGTGTGGGTGGTGCTGGTTGCTGAAGGCAACTGTTTGAAAACCGCGTCTTGGAATCTTGATCTATGACTTCTCTTGTGATTTCTTGTTTGTTTTTCATCGTGCTCTTTTGGACTTAAGTTTGCTGTATTTGACAGGTTTGTCTACAATATTAAAAGGGGGTTTTGTTTTTATTTGCAAGTCTCCAGCCTATTGTAGTAGCAGGGGTTTTGTCCTTGTGAAGTTAACAAGGACGACAATAGGCTGGAACAGAACAGAAATAGATGAACACATTCATTTCATGGTGGCTCCGAAAATGACTGAGGCTGTGATCCTAGGACTAGCCTGGTTAGACAAATGGAAGCTGTTTATCTGGTGGGAGAAGGGAATGAGGACTGTGAGGTTACCTATAGGACCCAAGCATCCCCCTTAACTCAATGGACATTACAGGAGAACTTAGCCCACCCAATGACAAGGCATATGGCACATGGCTGCCTTGTCTCAACCAAGCGAGCCACTCATCCCCAGCGAATACCGGGACCTAGCTGAGGCATTTAGTGAGAAAGAATGCAAAACTCTGCCTCCCACTGACCCAATTATTGCGTTATTGAACTGTTACCAGAAGCCAAACTCCCATGACCAAGAATGTACGCTATGTCCCCCCTTGAGATGGAGGAGATGCAGCTGTATGTGGACAAAAATATAGCAAGGGGATTTATCGAATGGGCCAAGTCTGCCGTGGGAGCCCCAGTGTTATTTAAAGAAAAAAATATGGGTTGCTTTGTCTCTGCATGGATTATAAAGGTCTGAATGTGGTGAGCGTGGGAAACAAATACCCCCTCCCCCTCCTGAAGGACCTGGCGAAGGGGAGAGTCTTCACTAATTGGACTTGAGAGAGGCTTATTACTGGGTGAGGATAAAGGAGGAAGATAAGTAGAAGACTGCTTTTAACTGTCCCATGGGGAGCTACCAATTTAAAGTCATGCTGTTTGGACTACAGGAGGCTCCAGCTGTCTTCATGCAACTGATTAATCAGGTACTACATGACCATTTATACAAAGGGGTTTTGGTGTATCTTGATGACATCCTGATATACAGCACGAATATGGCTGACCACATAAAACTAGTAAGAGAAGTGCTAAAGAAACTGTTGAATGCCAAACTTTATGTTAAACTATCAAAGTGTGAGTTTCACCAGACCCGACTAGATTATCTTGGCTACAGAATTTCCAGTGAGGGCATTGAAATGGACCCGACCAAAGTGAAAGCTGTAATTGAATTGCAGGCCCCAAAGACTCGCAAACAGGTCCAGAGCTTTCTGGGATTCGCCAACTTCTACCGTCAATTCATCCCCTCCTTTGCTGAAATTGTCTTATCCCTTATGGAATTACTGAAAAAAGGCAAAGAGGGACAAAAGCCACATCCAGGCCAATCACTAGCATGGACTATGAACTATCAAACCACTTTTGAGAATTTAAAAAGGCTATTTGCGGTCGAACTGGTCTTAAAACATCCTTACCCAGGGAAGCCCTTTGTGATTAAAGCCGATGCCAGCGATGTGGCCGTCGGAGCTGTGCTACTGCAAAAGAACCAGAGTGGGACCCTACAATCCTGTGCCTACACCTCAAAAAAATTCACTGAGTGTGAGAGGAGGTGGGCTATGTGAGAAAAAGGGGCTTTGTCTTACCTGAACGCCTTTTCTCAGCATGATGATGGAGAATCCACGGATGGGTTGTCTTAATCTATCTGCTCCAATTAGACTAAGTCTGAAATTTAGTACCGCCCCCTCTGTGCCAACTGCACCCCAGTTTTAGGCTAAGGCGATACTCAGACTTTAGTCCGACGCGTCTGAACAATATGGGAACCAGGCCAACTGACCTAATGGGAGGGAGTGGATTCTCCATCATCATGCTGAGAAAAGGCGTTCAGGTAAGACAACGCCCCTTTCTCCAGCATGATTGGATGGAGAACCCACGGATGGGACATACCAAAGCCCTGTGTCCCTAGGGTGGGGAATTAGATTGGGCCTGGGTCCCATCCGATGTTAATGCGTGTTCTAGAACCTTGCGGCCAAATGAAGCCGTAGAAGATTCATATATATCCATCTTGTAGTGACAAACAAAGGAAGAGGGTGATGCCCATGTTGCTGCTCTACAAATTTCCTCTACGGAGGCCTGAGTAGACCAGGCAGCTGTAGTAGCTGCGCCCCGGTGGAATGGGCCGTGATATGCCTGGGATCTCGCAGTGACTGAGTCTGGTATGCCAGAGAAATACAAGCTCTAATCCACCTGTGTATTGTGGGTGAAGAAACCCTCTGACCTAGTGATGAAGGGTGATAGGACCCAAACAGAGCCTCTGTTCTGTGGAAGGATGAGGTTCTCTGTATATAACAACATAAAGCCCTGGGCACATCCGATTTTTTCCACTGAACCTCTATGTCATTAGATGGGTTAGGACAGAAGTCTGGCAAAACTATTTCCTGAGATCTATGATACAAGGACTTAACCTTAGTCACGGAGGAGGGGTCTAGCCTAAGGGTTACCCTGTCCTTATGGAAAGTACACAGGTCCTTCCTCACTGAAGAGCAGCCAGTCCAGAGATCCTTCTGGTTGAAGTTAGAGCAACAGGAAGTGCCACCTTCATCGATAACTGTTTGAATAAACAAGTGTCAATAGGTTCAAAGGGTGTGAAACAAGAGCCCATAAAACTGGATGAAGATCCCATGAGGGGTATCCATGTACAGTTGATGGGCTGGCATTGTTAGCTCCTTTTAGGAAGGAGCGTATCATAGGGTGATGTGTTAAGGATTCATTACCGCAGGAAATAACTGTGGCAAGTGTTCCTACCTGCCTGCGGATGATGCTTGTAGAAAGCCCCTTGTCTAGACCATCCCTCAGGAACTCCAAGATAACTGGCATTGAAACCGCCAAAAGGTCAATTTTGAACCGAACACCAATTACGGGAGCCTCTCCACGTGGCATCCTATATTGTATTCATCGAGGGTCGCCTGGGTTGCTGAATCATAGCTATGACTTTCAACGAATATGAGTCTCGGCCTAAGTTCTGCCTCTCAAGTGCTAGACGGTTAACTGGAGCCTTTGAGGGACTGGTTGGTGTAGTTCCCCCTGAATGAGGGAAATGCGATTTTCTGGGACCTTCCCTGGAGGGGATGCGGAGACCTCCATTAGGTCGGTGAACCAAGAGCATCTCAGCCAATGCGACGCAACCAGGAGGACCTCTGCTCGTTTGCGAAGGATCTTCCTGATCGTGGCAGGAAGAAGCGGCAGAGGAGGGAAGGCATAGAGCAGTTCCCTGGGCCAGGAACTGCGGAGCGCATCTGTTCCCTCCGCTGATGGAGATGGGAACCCGGAAAGGAATCTGGGAAGTTGTGAGTTGGTGGGGGAGGCAAAAGGTCTAAGGTTGGGGAACCAAACCTGTCCACAATCTCTCTGAACACCTTCGGATCCAGCTGCCATTCGGAATGGTCCATGGTTGCTCTGCTCAGTAAGTCCGCCTGCTGGTTGGTCACTCCGGATATGTCCGCCCTGATGGAGGCAAGATTCAGTTCTGCCCAGGACCCCAGCAATTTGGCCTCCTGCATGAGAGGCCTGGACCTTGTCCTCTCTTGTCTGTTGACATGGGCCTTGGCTGTAATGCTGTCAGTTAAAATCAAGACATGTTGGCCCTGTACTATATTGCTGAATCTCTTTAGGGCCATATGTATGGCTCTGAGTTCCAGCCAGTTTGTCTTGTTTTTTAGGTCCTGTTGGACCACCGACCTTGAGCCCAGTGCGTGTGGAGGTGTGCCCCCCACCCAAGCAGGCTTGCATCTGTGGTAATGGTAATCCTGTCTGGTTCTTTGAATTCTGCTCCCCGTGACAGCGCCGGGGAGTCCCACCATTGAAGGGAGTTCAACACCAGTCGTGGAACTCGGACCTTCTGGTGGGATGTGCTGGTGTGAAGTCTCTGAAATGGAAGGAAAGGCCACTGTAATTCTCTGGCCTGGAGGTGTGCCCATGGCACAATTTGCACGCAGGACTGTCTTCCCCAGTAGCTGTGATAGGGAGGCCAATGTGCCTACTCTGTCCCTTCGGATCCGACATACAAGGGTCTGAATAGAGTTCTGTTGGTCCTGAGATAGGTAGACCGTACAATTGTCCATGTCTATAACAGCGCCCAAATGGAGGAGCCGGGTTGTTGGTACGGTATGACTTTTCTAGAAATTAACAGAAAACCGTGCTCCTGAAAAACCTTGATGGCTAGGGCGAGATCTGACTGAGCGTTTCGGAATGATGATGACTGAATTAGTATGTCATCTAAATAGCATTGAATTCTGATGGGAACTTGTCTAAGGTGAGCTGCGAACACCGCCAGTACCTTTGTGAATACCCTCAGTGCCGATGAGAGGCCAAATGGTAGGGCTCTGTACTGGTAGTGGCGTTGGGCATAGCTGAATCTGAGAAATTTGCTGTGGTCAGATAAATGGGAATGTGCAAATATGCCGCATTTAGGTCTATTGAGGTACGAGAGTCACCTTGCCTGATGCTGGCCAGGATTGATTGAAGTGATTGCATCTTAAACTTCTTATACCTCAAGTAAGGTTTAGACCTTTCAAGTCTAAGATTGCCCTCCAGCCCCCCAAAGTCTTAGGGATGACAAAGAGGTTTGAGTAAAACCTTTGTCCTTCATGGTCTTGTGGTACTGGTTCAATTGCTTGTATTTGTAATAATGAGCTATGGCCTCTGACATAAGATCAGCCCTGGACCTGCTCGTTGGAATATGGCAAGAGTGGAATTTATCAGGTGGTTGAGAACAAATTCTAGTCTCAGACCTTGGGTGACACCACGCATCTGCAGTAGTGGCTGCCCAAGTGCTGGAATAAAGGGCCAGCCGGCCTCCTAAGGGAGGTGAGACTGTGAGATCACTTGCCTCGTTTAGAGGAATGAAGGGCCGCTTGGCCTGGATCTGTGGTCTGCTTCTGTATGCTGAACGATCCTTGAAAGGAATAGAGAGATGCCTGGGCCCAGTCCCAGGATGGAGGTGGTCGAAAGGACTGTCTCCTGTAATTGTTCTGTGACATGAGTTAACCAGAGTTTTACGTTTGTCCTTACCTTCAGTTAAGTATGGTTCTAGTGCCTTATCAAAGAGATGTCCACCTGTGTAAGGTTTAGAGGCCAGACGTCACTTGGCCTTGGTGTCTGCTCACCAATTCCTGGGCCAAGGGAGCCTTCACGCTGAGATGTCTGCAGCGATGGTCCGGACAGTGTATCTAGCCATGTGCCAAGAAGTGTCAGCTAGGAACTGGGATGTAGCCACTAACTTACCCAGATTTTGGTGAGCTCTGAGCTGGTCCGGAGGGATCATGTCCTGGAGCTCACATAACCCAAGGACTGAAGCCCTGACGAAGAAGGCCATGGATGTTGCCGCCTTTGTTGCCCAGGCTGATGCCAGATGGGACCTACGCAATGGGGAGTCAATCATTTTATTCTCCGCCCTAAGTGCCTCATCTATATCTCCAGGATGTTAGCATTGGAAAACAATGAGTTCAATGGTTCATCAGTCTCAGGAATCTCCAATAGGGAGGTCAGGGAAGGGGCAACATTGAATAATGTCTTCTCTACGGTACCAGGACTTGAGAGGGGTCCTAAATTCTCCCATGTTTTTGAACCATATTGAGAAAAAAAGGGGATATGATTCTGAGAGGCTGAGGGCTCGGTATATATGGCATGGGGACCCTTGGAGGGTGCAGGTGGGGCCTCCTGCTCTTGAGAGAGGTTTGCAGTTGTGCAGGCCCTGATTAGCAGGGAATTAAAGTGAATGGTCAAAGAGACCAACAGGAGGGGTGGGGTCAGATGAAGTGATATCTTTGTCCTCTGACATAATCAGGCCCGGTGGTTCAGCCCCTGTTGATTCTAGATCTGATGAAGGTTCATCCATGATATCTGGAGATTGGGAATGATACATGGATTGTGGGGGTGGCTGTTGGGCGTTGGAAGCCATGAATTGAGCCACAGTCTGGGCTATCATGGACTGAAGGTAGTCCGGGTTTAGAGTCTGGTTCTCAGGAGGGCGAAGCCCTGCTGCAGTGGGGGTGAATGTGGCCTGAGGGCCCAAATTAAGGGTATCCTGGCTAGTCAAGCCTGTCCCTGGGGCCGCCCTTGTGGCTGATTCTAGTTGGGAAATTCCCCTGGGGGGGAAGACCAGGCCCTTGGGGCTGAGGCACAATGTGAGGAAAGGGGTTCAAAAATGGGCCTTCCTATTGTACCTGTCTGACCTGGGGAACCTCTGTGGAGTAGTGGTTTCCCTGCATGACTTGGCTCGTTTGGAGTTATTCTTTTCACTTGCCTCAGTAGGATGATTCCTCTTGGCCGGCGATAGTAGATTTTTTTTGCCATGATGAATCTGCTTTGGGCTCAACCTCAGCAAAATGACCCCCCCTCGGCGTTATAGCTTACTAAGGGAGCCCAGCAGAGATGATCCGGCCCAGTGAAGGGGATGGGCCATGGGGAGTTGGTAGGCACTGCGTCCTTCCGGAACGAGCTGGCCCTCCCCAATCCAATCACTCTTGTCTGGTGATAAGGTTGATCAATCTAGAGGCCTCTATCTCAACTTGTCAGAAAACTGCCTTCTGGAATGATCCTGCAGGCAATCTGGGCCTCTGTAAGTTCCAAAATGGCGGCCGGGAGGTAATTCAAAATGGCGGCCACATGCTCTGCGCACCAAAAATGGCCGTTAGAAAGGAGGCCTTGAGGCCTGAGGCCTAAACTGCGATGAGCCCTCGTTCCTGAGAATCGCCTGGGCTCCTAGCGCAGCGGAGGCCTGAACTGCGGTGAGCCCTCGTTCCGAAGAATCGCCTGGGCTCCTAGCGCAGCGGAGGGTGTTAGGATGGTCAGCTGGGAGGCGCTGAGGCTGGCTGAGGCCGATAATGCCTCCAGGCCTCGGAATTAGGTGAGCTGAGAGAGGCTGAGGCAGGCCGAGGCCTAGTAAGGCCTCCAGGCTCCGAAAATTGGATCAGTGCCAAAAACTTTCTCCTGCTGCTGGGGCAGTCTGCTGAGGCCGAGGGACCTAGAAAAGGCTCCCTCCAGGCCTGACGAGCCTCGTCGTCGCTTGTGGAGCCCCCCAGTCAATTGGCAAGCTTACGCCTGCCTCTAAGGTCTCCAGGCTCTGGTTAGAAGAACGGAGCCTCTGATGCAGAGGAACGGCCCCTGGTAGGAGATTTCTCTTGCTTCTGGGAATCCAATTTTCAAGCTGATTGTGAAGCTGAAAAGCTCTCAAAGGGAGAAAGGGAAAGTTCCCCCCCCCCCAAAGGGAGGTTTGTCAGCCTGTCAGCCTGCTAGGCTATAGGTTGGGATGATCACTGGAAAAAAAATTTCTTTTCTTTTTTTTTTAAATTATCAAATCTATTAATAAAAATGATTAGCACTAAGCTAAAGCGAATAAAATAAAATAGGAATACACAGTCTTCTGCTCCAGGAGCGAAGAAAAAACGCGTCTTAGAGCAAAGAGACTAAGTCTAAAACTGGGGTGTAGTTGGCACAGAGGGGGCGGCACTAAATTTCAGACTTAGTCTAATTGGAGCAGATAGATTAAGACAACCCATCTGTGGGTTCTCCATCCAATCATGCTGGAGAAGGAAGCCTTCACAATCCATTGGGGTCTATTAAACTGGTGACACTATCTAGAAGGAAGCAAGGTGCCTTTTGAGGTATGGACTGATCACAAAAACTCCCCACAAATTGTCCCTAAAACAAGTACGATGGGCACAGTACTTTAACCATTTTAATTTCACCCTAAAGTACATACCAGGAGGAAAAAAACTTCTTAGCTGATGTTCTATCCAGACTGTCCCAGTACAAAAGCCAGCATGAAGAGGTTAATGAGGCAATTATCTCTAATCCATAAACTGCTGTGCAGAGTCCCACCTTCAAGAGCCCCTAACCCCAATGAATCTGGGGCAAAGAAAACAAAACAAGAGCTCCTCACTGACCAATAGTTCAAGGACAATCAAACCTCCCTAACATGCAGGGATGGTTTGGCTTACAAGGGGGGGGGGAAGCTATATTTGCCAGAGACCCTCCGCCTTAATGCGCTCCAATGGCCATGATGTAAAACAGATTGGGCACTTTGGATATTTAAAACACTATACCTCATCCGCCAGCAATTCTGGTGGCCGGGATTGAAATGGGACATGGAAAACTATGAACCATGAAAAGAATTCTGAGGAAACCCCCTGGGTTATTGCAACTGGTGGCGACCCTTTCCAGCTTACCTTTAGAAGTTGTGATGCTCCATAACTGGAGGTTTTTAAGAAGAGTGTCATGGTTCTGACAGATGAATCTCTTCAAAAGAACTTTGAGGCATTGTTTTCCTTAAAGAATCTTTTATTCGAGAAACAAGTATCAGCACTACATAGTTGAAGCCAAAAACTGAATTCCCTTCCCCTGGCACAAAGTAGCAAAGCACAATTCCCTCCTCCAATTAATAGTCATAAATCACATTCCCCAGCTCTCACATTCTCCCCATCTCTCCAGCCCACTGTATCAACTCTGGGCCTAATAACCTTGGGTTCACACAGCTGAGTTATTATTGTTATGACTAGCTGTATTCTCATCCACATTCCCCCTCCCAGCATCAATCAACTCTAAAAGCGATAGTGAAAAAATGGCTACATTTCCATTTGTTGTCAAAGCAAGAACATACAATGTTAGCAATGTTGACATCCGGTCTCCCTTACAAAAAGGACAAATCCTGTAATGGAAACAAAAGCACAGGTTAGGGTTTGCATCTTGGTTTGTTAGGGTGTTTCTTATAGAGCCTATTAATGAATCTATCAGCTTTTACATCACTAGATTTCACCCAGGTGGCCTCAGACAACACATATTCCTTCCATACTGCAATTTCCCTTTAAAAATTCTTGAATCAAGAATACACTTTACTTCATAGTAAGTCTGTCCTGCCATTATGAGGGGTCTGGGTGCCTTCTTAGGGGGAGATCTTAAGGTGGAACCCCAGGCTACAATGGAAAACTTTTCCTAACAGCCTACAAAGTTTTAATTCTAGGGTTAATGATCTTTACAATGGGAAAGGGTCCTAAGTACTTTGATCATAACTTCTTTACTAGGTAACTTAAGCCGTAAATATTTAGTTGACAGATAAACCTTTTCCCCAGTTTGGAATATTCTTTCAGGAGCCCTTTTTTTATCTGCCTGTTTTTTGTATGTCTCAGAAGCCTTTTTCAAAGCAGTTTTCGTGCTTTTCCAGACTTCCATTTGATTTTTCTTGCCTAAATGTAAAAACTTACTTTTTTCTACATTGAATTTCATTTTGTTAGATAGGGCCTAGTGCTCAAGTCTGTTGAGATATATCTGGATCTTGAGTCGATCTTATGGGGTGTTGGCTATTCCTGCCAGCTTGGTATTATTTGCAAATTTGATGGAGTCCCCTTCTATTTCCTTATCTAAATAATTATGATGATATTGAAGGGTATCAGGCCTAAAACAGAACCTTGGAGTACCTTTTACTGCTTACTTCCCTTCATGTAGATTTAGTTCCATTAAGGACTACATATTGAGTGCAGTTTGTCAGCCAGTTACAAATTTATCTGGTGGTAATGCTGTCTATTTCACATTTTTGTAGATTACCAGGAAGTAGGTGTGGTCTACTTTGTCAAATAGCTTACTGAAATCTAAGTATACTATGTCCACAGGATTTCTCTGGTCTGCTAATTTAGTCTTGAAATTAGATTGAAATGAGAACTGTTTGGCGTGATCTGTTTTTGACAAACTCATACTAGCTTCTGATTATAACTTCGCTTGCTTCTAGGTGTTCACAGATCTGTTACTTGATTATCTTTTCCAGGATCTTCTGAGGTATTGATGTCAGGCTGATAGGTCTGTAGTTTCCTGTTTTCTCCCCCCCCACACACACACACACTTTTTGTTTTTGGAAGATGAAAACCACATCAGCTCTTTTTCAATCCTCTAGTTCAGGGGTCTTCAAACTTGGCCCTTTTATGACTTGTGGACTTCAACTCCCAGAAGTCCTCAGCCAAGCACGCTGGCTGAGGAATTTTGGGAGTTGAAGTCCACAAGTCATAAAAGGGCCAAGTTTGAAGACCCCTGCTCTAGTTGTTCCCCAGTGCAGGATCTTTGAAAGATATGGTTCAATGGTTCTGAGATCACATCTGCTAGCTCCTTCCAAACTCTGGGTTATAATCCATCAGATTCTGGTGATCTAAACTCATCTAGAGTGGACAGCTGTTCTCTTACCATTTTTTTGCCAATTCTAATATGAATTCCTAGTCTATCTTTTGCTATTCTGTTTTTGGTAGATTGGGCTATTTTTTCTTTTTGCGTAAAGGCAGATGGAAAGAAAGAATTAAGCAGCTTTCCTTTCTCCCTGCTGCCTGTCACTTCCTTGCCATTTCCTCCCATTCATGGACCAATTGTTTCTTTGTCTTTTTCTTGTTCTTTATGTGTTGAAAGAATTTTTTATTATTATTTTTGACATTTGTTGCAAGTCTTAGTTTATTCTGAGTCTTAGCTTTCCTGACTTCATCTTTACAGATTTGGGATATATCTGGTATTCTGCCTTAGTTATGTATCCCTCTTTCCATTTTTTTATACTTACATTTTTTTTTCTTTCAGTTTATCAGAGAATTCTTTGTGCAGCCCTGTTGGTTTCTTCTTTGATTTCTTATTATTCTTTTTCAATGGTATTGTGCTAAAATGGCTTTTATAATAACATTTTCCAGAATTTTTCCAAGCTTCTTGAATTGTTTTCCCTTTTAAGATTTTTATCTCTGGAATCCTTCCCAAGCTCCAAGTTTATTAAAATCAGTTCTTTTAAAGTCTAAGATACTATTTGATGATGTTATATTGCTTGTGTCTGCATTATATTAAATTCAAATATGACATGGTTGCTCTCTTCCAAAATTCCTGTAGTTTCAACCCTCTCTATCACTTCTTCTCTGTTAGTAAGAATTAGGTCCAATATATCCCTCTAGTTCCCTCCTCTACCTTTTAGATGACAATGTCTCAGTGAGGTTGGTCAGGAACCTGGTCAATCTCCCACTTGCAGAGTTTTCAGAGTTTGTCTCCCAGCTGATGTCTGGGTAGTTAACATCCACCATTACTACTGTGGTGTGTTTCCTATATATATTTGTTAACCAATTAGCAAAGAGTTTATCAGTTTCTTCTGCTTTGTTGAATGACCTGTTGTATACACCTATGGCAAGTTCATCCTTTTTTTCTTTTATATTAACCTGTATGCTTTCATCCTTGTTTTTATTCATTTTATTCATTTATGTAGAGATATAGTGATCTCTACATTATAATACAACTCCACTTCCCCTTTCATTAGGTCTGATTCTTTTGAACATTTTATATTGTTCCATCAGTACATTCCAGTCATGAGTTTCATCCCACTAAGTTTCAGTAATGGTAACTACATCATTCCTGCCTTCATATACTAGTACTTCAAGTTCACCCTATACACTAATGCTAAAAGTTCCCAAACTTTTAGCATTAGTGTATAGGCATTATGGTTGATCCTGGATATGCTTCCTACATCTCCTAGTTTGTATATGAGTTTTTCTTCCTTCCCATCTCTCTCTACCTCCTTCTTTGATTGGTTATCTTGGATTTTATGCTTGGGATTATGTCCTAAAGATTGGTCATCCCCTCTCAGTTTTAGTTTAAAGCTTTCAGATAACCTGAGCCAGTCATTTTCCATATACATTCTTCCTGAATCTTGTGAAGTGCAGTTCATCCCTTGCCAGAAGCCTTGCTTGTAAGTAATGCAGAGTGTAGTCTAGGAATCCAAAGTTCTATTGGTGGCACCAACTCTTGAGCCAGTGGTTTATTTCTTAAAATCCTTTTTTTCCCTCATTGGATGTTGATCTTTTGTTGAAAGTATATATCAACACACCACTTATGTCCTAACTCCTTAACTTTCTTGCAAGCCGCTCATAGTCTCTTGACATTGTTTTTAGGTTCATTGTCATGAAAGAGAAGAAAGGGATAATAATCTGTGGCTTTGATTATTTTAATATGGCTCTCAGCCATATCTTTGATTTTGTTCCAGGGAGATAGCATACCTCCCTAGATTGATTGTCAGCTTTACAGACAGTTGATTCTGTTCCCCTGAAAATTGAGTTCCCTATCACCAACACTTGGCTTTTTTTCCTGAGGAAGTCTCAGCTACTTTTCTTCCTATCACAGGAACACTAGATAATGCCCCTTTTCCAAGTGTCTGTATGTTTTCTTGCAGGGGGAGGTTTTGAAATCAATTGGTCGATTCTAGTGGTTGCATTGGACTGAAATAAACTAGACAGTAAGGGCATTGCTCTTGGTTTTATTTTTTTCTTCTTCTATGAGTGACATGTTTCCATTGATTTATCGCTAATGTTCATGTACATGTTCATTTCTTCTGGTAGTTCTTTACTCCTTATGTTCAGTTTAGCTATAGTCTTCTTACACACATTGGAGTTACTCATTTTGTAAGTTGAAACTCAGAGTGGCTAGAGTTACCTCTAGACCCTTTATTTTTTCCCAGTAATTGTTTAATCTACATTTGCTACATGTGTAATTTGGATACTCCATGGGACAAATATATACATGGAACATACTTTGCAAATCACAACAGTGTTAGTTTCTATTTCTATGACTATGTTTCTTTTCACTAGTTCATTTAAGAATTAAAAATATTAACAGTTTACAAAATGTTCAACATAATGTAATAGAGTTTTCCATTTTTAAAAAGAAATCTAAATTAAAAATTTAAAAATTCAGAAAATTCATTTAAATTTAAAAAAAAAATTTTATTTATAAATTTATTTAAAATTTTAAAAGATCTTTTTTAATTTTTTATAAATTCTGAAAGGTCTTCTAAAAATTAAAATATTCAAACATTTTCAAAAGTTAGAAGGATTTTTGTAAAAGAATTTAACCAAACATTTTTATTCTTCAATATTAGTCTTTTGGTCCCTTCTCTGGCTAATATTGAGTAGGACTTACATGCAAGTGAGGTTACCCTCTAGGTATAATTTGTAATCCACAGATGTATAAAAATGATAGATGAATATATAAAATAACAGATGAATAAAAGATGAAAGGTAAAATAAAATCTCATCTAAAAAGAGAAAAATTGTATCTCAGCTGAAAATAAAAATGTAATATCAGCTTGTTCCCTAACACAATATTTGTCTAAGCTATAAGTAAAAGAGGAGGCATCACCAGACACAGTTCCCTGCTCAAAACACAATGCAATAAAGGAAAATATAGAGAATTATGCTAGACTTTGTCCAATCTATTGAAGGAGTGCCAATGCTACTACTGTTTAAAACCAAAACTTTTGTGCCATATGGCCCAAGCTGCAGAAGGCATTCTATATTTCAAAAAATTCTATACAGGACTCTGGCATATCGCTTACAATTATTAATATTACTTAATTAAATTTATTAGTCACCCAATTATATAGCCAATATAGAAACAATTATTTGAAATAGATTGCCCTTTGTTATGCCAATTTGCATGTACACTAATTTTCCTGATTAAACAAGAACCATTTAAAATGAAAGATAATTTTTGTCTGCCTAAATTTGCTTCTGAACTCCTATATATCTGTTGTCATAGTATTATTACTCAACAATTTATTTTGCTCCAAATTCAAGTACTTTAAACCTTTTATTCATCACTAGAAATGAGTGAACCTCTCTACCTCATCTGATTATTAACTCACAAGGTTTTTTTTTCAGGAATCTCAGAAAAATCTAGGAAGAGTGCTTATTAGCAATCCTCCCTGCCAATTATGTACTTAATTATCCAAGTCAATGATAATACCAATAATGCTAGTTGTTGATATTAAAATCAAGATACATTTCAGCATCCTGAGAGGTAATAATATTTCTCCTGTCAAGAATAGAAACTATAGTTTCCAATTCAATAAATGAGGAATTGAAAATTGTAGTTCTTAAGCAGCTAACAAACAAATGGTACTCAAGAGAAAGTGTGTATGAAGGAATGAGGTCTAATAAATCTCCATATGCCAGTTTTTCTTTTCTCAAGGTCTTTTTGCTTTAGAACTTGGAGAGATTAGGAAGACATTGCAACCAATGATAGGATTCAGGATTACTAAATTATTTTGGGATCAGAAATTGTGAACTGAAGCTTATAGATACATACACACACTGTACACACACACACACACACACACACACACACACACACACACACATTTCATGATCACCCATATTATTATCATAAGATAACTCTGGGCAGCTTAAAAACATAACAATACATCAACATTAAAACAAGAGTAAATTAAAACCAAGATTAAAAAGAAGGAGACATCGGGAGGGCAGGGCAGAATGGGGAGAGGTGGGATCTATTGTTACTTGATCATACATGTCTACTGTGCTGTTTTCCCATTGGGGCCCCAAGTCACATGGCAGATCCAAGTCTTTAGGCCATTACAAAAGATAGGAGGGTTGGTGCAATCGCCACATTGGGGGGGGGAGATGTTTTAGAGGACAGAAGCAACAGCAGAGCCAGAATAATCAGGTTGATGTGACCCAGAGCATGCCTCCTGTGCTAGCACAAGTTGGATGGCCAATCCCAGTGGGATGAGATAGTCCTTCAAGTAACCTGGACCCATGCCATGAAGGGCTTTAAAGGTACTCACCAGCACCTTGATTTGCACCCAAATCACACTGGAAATCAATGCTGCAGTGGTGTTTACAAGTGCCATTCTTGGGGGCTTAAAAACCACCCACAACACAGCATTCTTCACCAGTTGTAACTTTGAATGCTACAACGGTTGCCCTATATAGAGCACATTACAATAATCCAACTACGAGGTGATGAGGGACTGAATGACTGAGCACAGGAAATCCTGATTCAGGAAAGGCCATATCTGGCATACAACACCAAGTTGTGCAAAGGCTCTCCTAGCCGTGACTGCCATCTGCTCCTCGAGCAAGAGTTGTGAATCCAGAAGAACCCACAAGTTGCAGACCGGATCTGTCTGATTTTCATGTTATTTCTTAAGGGAATACCACTCATTTAAAATTCAAAAGTTCCTAAATTTTCTATTGCTCGTCTTTGTCAAAGGTATTATATTCTTTTCTGAACTGAAGTGTATTAAGTGACTATTACATCCCAGTATGCCTCTAGGGAATAGAAAACTATTTATAATCTAAGGTTAATTCTTGTCTCAACTTATTTTTTTTAGTGGAAATGACTAGGAAGGGAGGAATGAGCAGGTAGAAAAGGTGAGATGAGTTATATAACATCCTGTTCACTCAATCTTCATCAAAGAATGTGACTGTGCTATGTTATTGGAATTTCACTGAGATAGAATTCAGATGTGGATTTTCTTATGATCAATAAAAAGTTATTAATGGTTTCTGAATCATGGCTTTATTACAGACAAGAATTCTCCTGTGGATTGTGTTGATATCATTACCCTTTAGAGAGTTATGAGTCCATGGCAGCTTCATCAACTCAAATACAGCCTCTCTCTCTCTCTCTCTCTCCCTCCCTCCCTCCCTCCCTCCCTCCCTCCCTCCCTCTCTCTCTCTCTCTCTCTCTCTCTCTCAATAGAAGCTTCTGCCTTATTTCTGATCTTGCAGTCAATACGAATGTATCTAATTTGCACTTCTCAAATTATGAGAGCATTGTTGTGCATTAAAATTGCTGATTACTGTGCTAGAGGATCAGGAATTTGCACTCCATTTCTGTCCTCAAATGTAAGAAGAATGTTGTATGAAAATGCAATAGAAATATCTCATGAAACATATGGGGGATGCAAACAGTAGAAAAATGAGAGCTCTGTGTCAATTGGATTCCATTTGCATGACATGGAATGTTACCCATGATTAAGATTTTATTTAAAAAGTTATAAATAACATAGCAGTGTATTGATTACATCTTGTTTTGAAATAAGTGACTGCCTTACCATCAATTCACGGTGTTTTTCCATCTACAGAATGACAGAAGAATGAGATAATACTTCTTATAAACTTTAAGGACTAGATAAACATCTATATTAAAATGTAATCCACCCATTTTTGTGCCTACAGAAAAATATGCTAACACAAAAATTGCTGCCTGGGATGTCAAGTCCTATTTTTCTCAGAAATAAGACTGGCTAATTAATGATGCTGTTGTTACTATTCTAATGCAGCACAAATTAAGGTAAGCAAATGGCAGGTTCACCCTACTTCATTTTCCTTCCCTCTGGGTGTCAATCAAATGGCAGAACTTTATTTCTGTCATTGACCAATAAAATACAATCAATAAAATTAACAACACAAAAGTATCCCCATCAGCAAGAACTATTAGCAATCATTTATGGTCAAAACTTACATATAATGTAGCAAAATTCTGCTATTTTTAGAGAAATAAATCTATCTTGATTATTTAATAGATAGTGCAGATAAAACTATCTAGGCATCTGTCAAAACTACATCTTCCTCCATCAAGTGGTAGAGGCTACTTTTAAATAAGGTTTTTGTCAACACTGCAAATACTGTATATTCTTGCTTTGACAATATGCAGAACTGTCTGGTATTTTGGTGGTTAATGCAGAGCAGAAGAGAGTGGGGGGTAAAGCTCGGGAAAGAAAGAGGAAGGAAACCTTTGACCTTCACACTAATTGGATAACAAGATATATGACAGCTAATTTAGGGAGGGAACATGCTGATAAATTAACTGCTCAGAGAAAGAGAACTTAGATCTTAGCATCCTCCGTTATGCCTGTGCTGACATTTTGTAACAATAAATGACTTTTAGGAAAATCAATGCCTGGAAGTTCTTTGAAGTGTTTCATTAGCCGGAACCATAACATCCTTATTATTTTAGAAGCATTATTTCTGTGAGCTAGAAATGAAATAAAGGGAATTATTATGAGAATATGTTATATTAATGGAGCTTATTTGTTATTTGGTTTGGTTTGGTTTGGTTTGGTGGATAGTTCCTTTAATATTCTTGATATTTTGGTATAACTGATTAGGAATGATTGGGATAACTATAAATTTAATAATTAAGTAGTATCATAATTTAGCCTCTGATTTTACCTCTGGAAAAATACTTTCGGAGCTGAAATTTTAAAATTAATATTTTCCCATGTTCATCACCAAAGTATATTTTTAGAGAAAGATAATGCAGATAATGTTTAAAAATGCTTTAGAAATAGTTTTTGAGTCTGTGTTACAGATTCCTGTAGTAATCATACCATTAAATTAGCTTTGGGTATTAAATGTGGGGGAAACTTCAATAAACAATCTCACATCTTATTCATAGGTATTTTAGTTAACTGAAACATTCTTTTAGTTTAAGGTATCACCTTTATATATTTCAGCATTTTTAAAAATGGTGGATTGTTTCAATTTCACTAGCTATTGCTTCTATGAAAGCCATAAAGTACAAATTATTTAATTATTGCAAGATTGAAACTGCCTCATATACATTGTTAGTGAAGCACCTATGCCCAAGTATCTTGGAGAACATTAACAGCTTCCTTAAAACTAAAGTGCAGAGAATTTTTCCCCAGAGCAAATTCAATGCTGATTGAGTTCAATGTCAAGAATTCTATCATATTTTAATTCATTTATTTACAAGTGGGAGGAAATCTGAATTTAATCAGTCTGAATCAGGCTGGTCAAAGAGATTCATTAAATGTCTAATTTTACTAAGCCAGACTGAATTCAAGGTGACATCCTTCTCAGACTTTGCCAGTGTTTTGACACTTCTGAGGAAGACACTGTCAAGAGTGATTCGCTTTTCACCTAGTTTCTTCTCTGCTCTCAACTTGACAACAATTGAAAGTGGGGAGGTTGAATTGCATGGGGTGGGAATGGAATGCCAAGAATCCATCTTCAGATCATGAGACCCTGCTCCTCCCTTCAAGGTCACACTATGCAGGTGTTTGAATGATCCAGGCAGTTCCCATAACAAAAGGAGAGTATGTGATTGCACATCACAATGGACTGAAGGGGATGGCCAAAGGGGGAATTCAAGTTTAATTATGTGGATTTTGAGTGGGAAATTCAGAGCTGGGTTTGCTTCTTTTGTACCAATGTAGTGTATTCCAAGAAAGTAGTACTTTTGGGAAGAACAATGTCTCAGGAGTTCCTTTCTAGGATTTGCTATCTGGACATCTGACATTAAAAACTAGCTCTGAATGTCTTACTACAGCCTACCTGGACTCCTCCAGGAGAGCTACGATATTGGGATGTCAGCATCCAACAAGAAAACAGATGGTAGGGCAAAGCTGGTAGAAGCCCACCTCCAAGGGGCACCTATGGTGGCCCAGGTGAACCTGGGGACCAGCCAAGAGGCACATCCCCCAAGCAGAGGGATGAGAAACTGGAGCAGTCATCTGTGCATGGAGGAGAAGTGGCATTAGGAATCCTTTATTCAGGCCCAAAGGGGCAGAGGATCAGCAGTGTTAACTGATCTCCCCGGGGATCATGGTTGGGAGAGCAAATGGAAAGCCAGGAGAGCAGCTGAGTGGGAAGATCTGGCTGAGTGGAAGTTCCCAATCACAACCTACACCCCCTTGCTGGAATAGCTTAGAGAGAAGTTCAATAGGCTAGAGGTCTGGGGCTCCACCTCACCATGGTCAGTGACAACAGGAGCAAGAATGGGGGTTGCCTAGCAGATGGCTTGGTCTTTTACAAGAGCAACAGCAAAGGGGAAGATGACCCAATGGTAAGTGACACCATCACCCTGATGACTGCCAGGGTAGAGACCTTGGTGTCCTGCTCAGGAGTAAAAGATACCCTCATGGCCCTGTTAGACTAAGGTTGCACCCAATGCTTGATCAGCTTACCAATAGTGGAAAAATTGGGGATGAGATTCAGGAAACTAAGATGGCCTATGGGATTTGAATAACTAGACAACATTATGGGGGGATGTTCCAGTAACCTGCTTAATGGAACCAGTGAGCCTAAGGATTGGGAAGCACGTAGAGACTATCTGCCTTATTGTGGTCCCTGGAATAATTGAGACTATGATTCTGGGGCTAGCCTGGCTGAAGAAATAGAACCTGGCAATAGACTGGGGTGATAGCAAATGGTGCCTGAGAAAGAGGGCGACTAAGCAGCAGGAACTAAGGGAAGTGCCAGGTGCCAGCCACACGCCTTTGATTAAAGAGGCAAAAGTGGAACTAGTTAACATGCTAACAGAGGGCGAGGAGTTAGAACCACATATTCCAGGGAAATACTGCAATCTCACTGAGACATTCAGTGAGAGGGAGTTGGATGTGTTACCATCTCACCGTCCAATTAACTGCATCCTTGAATTTATGCCAGGGGTTAAACTGCCAAAGCCAAAGATGTACATGCCACCCAGGAAGATGAAGGAGCTTAGGGGATTCATAGACAAGAACTTAGCCATGGGCTTCTTCCAGCCAGCCAAAGTGATGGTGGCAGCACCTGTGCTCGTCAGAGAAAAGAAAAACATGCTACTAAAGCCTGTTCGAGGTTCTAAGCTAAGGCCAGTCAGAGGGACCCCTCCACCTCCATTCTTATAAAAGGGGAGGAACACTATGAGATCAAGACAACACTGGGAAAAGTTGCAATACCTTGTGCAATGGAAGGGCTATCCCATAGCAAATGCAGAATGGGTTGGGACAAAGGATGTTAAATTAGCTAGATTAATAAAGAGGTTTCATACCAGATACCCTAATTGAGTAAAGTGAAACAGTATTCTGTAAAAATTTTAGGCTTTTGTGTGTTTGTGTTCATTACAGATATATCATTCTCTCGGAGGGGAGGTCTTGGATTTCCTAGCTGGACATCTGAGAGACACAGAAACACAATATGGCTGCAACTACAGTTTTTGTGTAAACTACAACAAAATGGTGAAGATTAGGAAGGGAAACAATAAGTGTATGTGTGTTCATTTATAAATTATTTAAGAAAGGCTCTGAATAGACTTTGCTTTAAGTAAGCATCACTATGTAGTGCAACAAAGGATTGCTCTAGAATTCAGTAGCTTTGCTAGTTTTCTAACCCAAATCATGGATGTTAAAGGCTTCATAGAATTTGTGAATTCATTTGTTTGGAAATTCATGCCATTTCTGCTTCTGTAACTGTATGTTTTTCTGCTTCCATTTTCCAGCGGTGTCCTATTTTACTGGTTTTCTAAATGGTACAGCAATATGTTGAAATTCTACCCAAAACCAAGTAGTACTCTTAATTCTGTTAATTAAAAATCTTCCAGGTTAAAAGTCTACCTGAACATCAGTTTACATCTATTATTTAAGGGAATAAAATATGCTAAAATTTGAAGTGCCTCATGCTTAGGATGTGGCGATCATAATAATTCCGAGTCAGAGTTATCTGTTTTCCAGTCATCAAGTTGATATCCAATTTGAATTATGTTAACTAGGTAGATATCTAACTGAAATAGTGTTATAGCTTGTGCACAATATAAAGAACCCTTTTCTGAATCTCCTACTAACTGTATAGCAATTTCTCTTCAGAAAGACAATTTTTTCTCACTTCTTACATTAGGTATCCCTAGTGAAATACCTTTGTTGACCATCTCTTATTATTCTAAATGTGTTCCTGCTAACTGAACATTTTCATGTATGCAGTTGCCACACTATTGAACTCACTTCAAATTCAAGATAAATTTCTGGAATTTTCAATTTTTCAAAATGGGAAGGGAAGGGAAGGGAAAGTAAGAGAAAAGGAAATGAAGGGAGTTTTAGCCAGTGCTCTTAAAGCCAGTGCCTTTGACCAACATAGATTTCTTTTTTTTTACTTCAGCCCAGCAATACATTCTGCCTCAAACAGGATAAAATGGATTGCCTTCATTATGCGTTATTAATGAATGGATGTTCTTTTTCCTGAGCAACAGGCAGGTTGGATAATCAGTTATTTTATTTTTAACAGTCACTATTTCAACCAAAAGTAAAGAAAATAGCTGTGGAGAGACAAAAAAAGAAAAAAAAAAAGATTTGTTGCTCTTTTGTACACCAAGTACTTTTGTATCCCACTTACAGTCATTATTGGAGTTGTTTAAAATTCATGCGAGTGTGAAAGAGAGAAATCTGAAGCAGTTAACCCAATTTAATGCTAAAAGTGAAAAGGCTAATTCAAAGAACACAAAACAATTTTAATACAATGAAAAGTGGTTTAATGCATATCTAATACTTTCAGTGAATATATTTACATACAATACAGCATGATCATGGGTAGTTAAATACATAATTAAGAACATGCTTTGACAAGAAAAGGCCCAGTTCTTTTGAAACACATGGATATTTTCACAGTTAATGTACCCAAGTCTGTCTGAAGAGCATTTATTATGAACCCAAAATGGTTTCTTCATGCAAAATTTCTGGAATTACGCACACTGGTCTTTTCTATGTGTTTATTTCTGTTTCGCTGAATTATTTCTAGCTTTTAGCCATTCAAGGTATCCTCAGTTGACTCACTTATTTCTTAATTTCTTTACTTCTCCCTCTCTGTTCTCACCTCTGCTTTTATCTTGCATCTTTGCATTTTTTTTCATTCCCTACAGTGTTTTGTTATCCACTATAACTACTTCTTATTTTTTATGAATCCTACAGCCAACCCTCAGGCATAAACATCCCAATCTCCCTTATTTTCATGCATAATTTGTCCTTTACAAATAGTCAACTTTTCATGTTTCCCCTCGCGAATAAATGTCTAACTGTTTTTGATAAATACAAAGTGTATCTCTTTGCTTGTCAGGTGCCATGAAAATAATAACTATTGTCCCCTAGAACCATGATCAATGTCAAGGAGAGTAACGTTCTTGCTGGAAAAGAAGAATATAACCCCCACATAAACCCATTATGTTTTCCATATTTTAATATTTCATGTGTCATACTAAATTTTGCCTTGCTAGCTAGAGTAAAAAATTACCTCAACCTCTTGTTGAAAAGGGAATGGCACATGATGGCTAAGTTGTTCAAGATAGAAACAGCAATAATGTGGATGGAAACATTGTTGTACTAACTATCATTACTAATATTTATAACAACAAAGGCAAATATTGCATGTTATTATGGAGGTATATATTTGCAAGGTTCTCAGGCCAGATAGCAAAATAAACTCCTAGAGCTTTAAACCAATTTGTATTATTGCCAGTTCCTTCCCACGATGGTTAAAGATGGCAAGCCTTGGATGACTGCCAAGTTTAGGAGAAAAGTTTCATATGTATAGCTGATTCCCAAGGGGAGAAAATATACAGAAAATGGTTGGAAGAAGACATGTGGTGTTTCAGAAGAGAAATATAGCTCAATATAGTCTTTTACTAGTCAAGAGTATTACACATTCAGAAGAGACTAAGTCTTCTATTCAGATGCTTGTTAACTTTGCCAAGAAGCCATATGTTACTTCTGGAAGAATATTTACATAGCTTGGCATCTGGATCCTAATGTTGTTGTACATCTGAGAGTGAGAAGGATGAATAAATCACAGGAATAAAATGGTTTATGCATAAATAAAACCACATTAGTTTTAAAGAGGCAGCTTGCTGATGTATATCCATATCTGTAATATCTTTTATCTCCTTCCTTCTCTCATTTTTTTGTATTTATAGTCTGAATCAAAATAATGCACATCAATAATCTGAGAAGAAAGGTGTAAAACAGAATTACAACTCTATAACTTTCAGACTTAGAGGCAAGCCCCATTGAATTAAGTAGAAATTACTGAAAACAAACACAGAGTTGCAGCTAAGGATAGAAAGGATAAATAAGAGGAGACATAAAGTGGCCAAACACCCGGGGGGGGGGGGTGTTAGCCAAAATTTTAACTTAGGTTCAAAAAATTCTGGATCTGATCATTTTGCATATTGCAAAAAGTGCTGCTAGCCACTAATTTGACATTTTCTATTTTTCTTATTTTCTCATCACCCAAATCTTCCTCCAAGCTCACATTTAGAGAAAAATAAAAATTGGATGCGGGGTGAATCTTTTTTCTACCCATCCATATCATAGCATTTTGTTCATTGTCATTATATCCATATTACATATAGGACCACCCAGAGTTTCTTGGATAAATGGGCAGGCATAGAAATCGTATTAATAAATATTTAGAATAAATGAATATTGCAACATTTGGTTCACTCATACCATACTTTACCAATTTCTAATGCCAAAGACTAACATGTATAAGATAAAATAATGTACTCTCGACAGCACAGTATCACTGCATTTGATGCAGGCCTTTCACTCTTTAGGGCATTTCTCTAAATGTTTGGAGAGTAGGCAAGAATAAGCTCTTCTATTTGCATATAGAAATGCATGACTATGAAATTTTTCCTTCATTATAAGTGCATACATTGCAGTAGGGCTTTAAAAAATAAAGTTTCAAAACATACAAAAGGAATATTCTGCTTACATTGAATTTTGTCATGATACTTAACTGTGAAAATGGAGAAGAGCTTTACAGTCAAACATTCAATAAAGAATGAAGGAGTGGATAATAATAATAATAATAATAATAATAATAATAATAATAATAATAATAATAATGTTGGAAGGGGCCTTGGACGTCATCAAGTCTAACCCCCTGCTCAGGCAGGAAACCCTACACCATTTTGGACAGATGGCTGTCCAGTCTCTTCTTAAAAATGGCAATGTTCATTCACTAGACATCTGGTGAAGACTCCAGAGGGGTAAGAACGGCTATATTGTCAAAGGAAAGTGTAATCAAATTTCAAGTTATACTGTAATTTAGGTAAAGAATACAGGTGGTCCACAACTTACAACAGTTTGTTTAGTGACCATTCAAAGTTACAACGATACTGGAAAAGTGTGTTTTTCACACAACCGTTGCAGCATCCCCTTGGTCACATGATCAAAATTCAGACACTACGCAAATGACTCATATTTTTGACGGTTGCAGTGTGCAAGACTCATGTGATCCGCTTTTGCAACCTTCTGACAAGCAGAGTCAACTTACTTAACAACCGTGTTATTAGCTTAACAACTGCAGTGATTCACTTAATTACTGTGACAAGAAAGATTGTAAAATGAGGCAAAACTCACTTAATAATATCTTACTTAGCAACTGAAATTGGTGGCTCAATTGTGGTCGTAAGTCAAGGACTGCCCGTAGTTATCTGCCAGAAATCCAATCTATGTGACAGTGGCGAAGAAAAGATCTTAAAATGAATTATGTTTTATTTTCAGTTTGAGATAATTAGAAACATTTCCAAAGAAGTGCTTCAAAAGTTAGAAGATTTTGTGATAACAATATGTCAAGCATAATGGAACAATGTCAGTGCCAAAATAACAACACAAAGGAGTACAATAATTATGATTCCAGACAGTTACTAATAACAAGCAGGAAGAGATTTCTAAATGAATGCAAAGATTGGGGGCAACCATGCACTTAATAGTGTACTTCTGCTCCAGTCTAAATTTAGGTTTTGTGAAAACCTTTGCAGCATTACTAAATGATAAATTCTGATTGAATTTAATTGTTTTCATACACATTATTCCTGATTGCATTGCTAGAAAATGAAGAGACAAAGAAAAATAGTTATACACTTCTTTCATAATATTTGAAAGTTCATGTGGCTTTTTTTTTTTTTTTTTTTTTAGTAATGCCTTAAGCAAAGCTGCCTTTAGAAGACGCTTCAGAAAGCAACATATCTCCCTGTTTTTTGAAGGGCACAGCAGTTTCATTGCTTTGCATCCAATGTCTGTACCATCATATCTAGTATTCAGAAGACATGCACAAAAGCCTATTCCAGCTACTGGACATGATAAAGGGAACAGCTGGAGGGACCTGAAGTGCTTCAATAAAGTTATGGCACTTCTGCATGAAGCTGGCAGACTGAATTCTAGTATAGCCATGCTGTGAAGGAAAGGCAGTGTTTCTGAGACAAATGTTTTGAAAGGTTGGTTCTCAGCTTTCATAATATCCTTTCTGAGGTCAGAAATAAGAGTTCAGATGGCAAAACAAGGTTAAGGGTTAGTATGAAGGATCAAATTGAACAGTGGTGCAGTGTAAGAAAAAAGAGGAGAAGCTGTCTACACAATTAATAGACTTCCTGGGATGTAGTATGTACTGTTGCTTTAGAAAAACAACTGAACTATCACCTCAGGTTTTCTGGGGACAAATATTTCATCCAATTATTTTGTAAAAGTAAAAGGTTATGGTACAGCTTGATAATAAAGCACTACCTTGAGAAATGTGAGGACTTCTGCCAAACAGCTGGAAGAAAGCATGGATCCTTGAGATCACAGCAGCTGATCCATTTATGCACAGGACATCCAGATAATATGAATGAACACTGAGTATTAGCACATTCATTCCAACATTGGGAGGTTTTCTGCAATTATCAACGTTCCCACCCAAAAATTCTTTTAATGATTTTTTTTGAAAGACTAACTAGAAAATCATAATCACCATGTGTCCTTTAAAAGGTAAGGGAGGGGTCCTCTCCTCCTTTTTTCTTCCCCACTCAAGAACTACATTCTTTTGGAATTTTTACCAGGAAAGACTCGTGCCATGTTTCGTAGTAATATAAACTGATGTCTTATTGAGGGCTTTTGAACTTATTTTATTATAGTTATTTAAATTCAATTTATTTTATTACATGATTTGTATTTTACCAACTTCAAGGTGACTCACAGCATGAAGTACACAAAGAAAACAGAAACATCATCTAATCATTACAAGCCTTGCCAAACAGAAATAAAGTTAGAATATGCCTGAAAATGACACACTCAAAAGAACATGAAACAGACTTGTTTATTCATCCATAGTAAATACAATTTATAAGGCCTGGATTTATTTTCCTGCTAAAAAGGGACTAGCCTAAACTAGTGCAGATTACACTAAATGTGACAGATTTTTGATACTGCCCAGAATCAGGATAAAATTTTAAACACAAATATGTGAGAATAGCTTCTAAATAAATATTTAATAGATATAATCTTGAATAACTGTACAATTTGTTCCAAATTCTTAAAATAGCTTTGGCTTTTTTTCTTCCAAATAGCAGCCTTACACATAATACTTTTTTTAATGTTTAAACCAATTTGTTCTGTGGTTTTGATGTTTGTGCTATGAGAAAGAACAAGGGAAGAAGGGAAGAATCATTTAAATTGATAATCATTTTAAAATCTACTAAAAACTCTGATTTATGAGCATGTTAAAATAAACTATTTGGATTTCAGTCCTAGGAAGATAAAGAAAAATTACATTTTTTGTCTATCTACCTGATTTCTAAGCTAACATTAGTCTTGGTCTTACTGCAGGCAATTGAAGTAGAGCCCAAAATTTACTGACTTCTCTATCACCATATTCAGGTCATGGTTCACTTTTTGTGCAATAAATGTCAAGTTCTAATTCATTTATTAGGATGAGTCCTTACTATTTCCTGGATATCATTCCTCTGTTCTAGAGATGCCACATTTTAACAGGCTCCTGGTATGCATTATATTGTATTGAAAAATCTAGGGCTTCCCTTGCTACTGTGACTGTAATGTATATATATATATATATATATATATATATATATATATATATATATATATATATATATATAAAACCTTCAGCCTTTATGATTAAGCATATACCATATCTGTATGAGGAAACAAATGTACATTGTCCAAATACAGAAATTGAACTTTTAGTGCAGGAAGAACAACTTTATTAGATATTATATAGTGGAATGATTCCTATCAACACATATCAACTGAAGAATACATTTTAAAAAATAAAGCAGATAAATAGAAGACAGGATGAATTAGTATATTAGTATCTACACCTACACAGAAATCCAGAGAAATTATTAGAGCATAGACACCCTTGGCATCAGTGAATTACACTGGATAAGCAGAAGCCAATTCAAATCATATGAGTTTATGGTTTATTTTCTGGAAACAATATCATCAGACGAAAAGGAGTTGCATTCTGCATAAGTGTGCAAGTGGCTAAATATGTTGAGAATTACAGAGTATACAGTGATCATATAATATTTATCAAAATTGGAGGTAAGCCACTTGTTAACCATATCATTGGCATATGCAGCAAAAGAAACTCCTGGAACATTATTTTACCAAGAGTATAACTTTACTGATAGAGTCATACATGATAAAGAAGAAGCAAAGCTAGCTCTGAGGTTTTTGCACATAACTCAACATAATTAATTTCCCAGTTTCCCCATGTGAGCCATCCATGTCCATTATCCTCCAATCCAGCATGTTCTTTTTGTTTTGGGAAAATAGTCTGCTCCTTTGGGGGAAGGGCTCATTTCACAGCCTTGAAGCTTAGACTGCAACAGCTCACACAAATTCCTTACCCCCTCCCAGCTCCCAACACATTCCAAGGATTCCCTTCCCTTAGTTACTGTTGTCAAGCTTTGACACGCCAATCCTCCAGAAGAAAGATAAGCCTGGAAAGATAGAACAAATGTATAGAATGTTAGCCAAAAATCCCTAGCCCCCTCTTTTACCTGGATTGGCTTGAATACTTGGTGTGCAACTTTCTAATGGGCCTAGATGCCCTAACATCCTTTGCTGCCACTCACTCAGCATCTGCTAATGGGTATCACTTCCACAACACTAGACATTGCAATTTCCCCCTTCATTTCCTGGAATCAAGGATCTCCTTGATTCCAAAGTACTCCTCTCACCATGATGGGGGGAGGAGGTGTCTCAGTAGGTGGTCTTAACACCAAGCTGCAGAAAGGTTTCAACAGGCTGCAGTGAAACACTGGGTGAGTGCACTTGAGGCAGCTTTATCTCCACTGCCACTGGATTTATGATTCAGATGATTGAGAAAGGCCCTATGTATTTGGGCCCCAGTTATTTACAAGGCTGCATCAGGTTTAAAAACTTTGTGGATCAGTACACCCTGTCTCTTCTATATTCCCTCTGAGGTGCCCTTTTCTTGTCTGCCTGCCTCTTTTGCATTTATCTTGCTTTCTCTAATGTTTTATGCACTTTGACCCAAGTGGCTCTTAAAATGTCCATCCACTTGGCCAGTAATGCTGATGATGGCTTTTCTTGAGGGAGCTCTGGCACAAGTACAAACTCTATTCCAGTAGCCACCCTGGAAGGGGTAACCCCTTTGCTACTATGCACTGAATTATTATATGCCACTTCTGCAAAAGGCAGAAGCTTGGCCCAATTGGTTTGCTGATAATTTACATAACACTGCAGGTATTGCTCTAAGATCAAGTTAGCATGTTCACAGGCTCCAATAGTGTGACAATGGTAGGGAGAGCTAAGCCCTTAGGAGGAGCCTATCAGTTTCAGGAACTCCTGTCAAAACTTTACTGTAAACTGTACACTCCTTGGTCTGAGATAATGTGCCTCTGAACCCCGTGCAATTTGTATATATGCTGCATGAATAGCTTGACCAGGACTCAGGCTGAAGGAATCCTGCGGCATGCCACAAAATGGGCCTGTTTGGAAAACAAGACAGAAATAGTCCAGATTACAGTATTTTCAATGGTCTATGGTAACTCAATTTCTTTCCAAGGAATGTTTGGCTGCAGCAGTCCTGGGGACTTCCCAGATAGCTGCTTCATTGAGGCGCACACAGGGGAGGTGGCCATATACATACGCCTCTATGTCCTTCATTTTTGTCCACCAACACTGCCTTTTTCCTTGGTGAAGAGTATTTACAAATCCAAAATCTCCACTCCTTCTTTTGAGACTCGGTATCCTAAATATCCAAGCTGGTTTTATGAAAATCACACCAAGACAATTTTGCATAGAGCTGAGCCTTTCATAACTTCGTGAGCACTGCTCTGATTAGTTTCACATATTCTTCCATAGTCTCATTATAATTGTCCAGGTACATCAAGACTAATGCAGGTTCAGGTGCTAATGCAAGACTTTGTTTATTAGTTGCATGAACATGGCAGGTGCTTCCCTTTCTATTTGCCACTTGTTGCTGTCCCAATACACAGCCAGGTTCCACTTTTTTCACCACGCTAGCCCCAGGACCATGGACTCTGTCATCCTGGGGACTACAATGAAGCAAACATTCTCTATGTGGGGCATAGATTTGAGCTTCACCAGCTTGGTCAGACAGGTCACTGGCAATCTTCCCATTATTGACCCATCCAACTGGGAGAATACCATAGTCTGCCTTAGCTTCTTCAGTCTCATCCCCAACCTCTCCACTACCTGGGGGCTAATCATAAAACTTGTGTACCCAGAGTCCAATAGGATCATGAGAACCCTCTTTGCTCTCAAAGGAGGGTACCACAATTTCCACCCTGGTTTCACTTACCATCATACCATCCTCTCCTTCACTGTCACTCTCATAGAAGATTGGGCTCATACTGGTGGGGGTTGTAGTACCCTCTTCTTTGCTGGACTGAGTGGAGAACTCTACCTGCTGCCCCATGTGTGTCTTCTCCTTTGGCATCACAGAGGGCCTTCTCTCCTTCGGCTGATTTGAAGATGGGGGAGCAGATGCTGTCCATGGTGCAAGGCACCCAGCTGCTTTATGGCCCTCTTTTCCACAGCAGAAGCAAGCTCCTAGGCTTTGGCGAGGCTTCCCACCCTTGAATGGAGGTGTGACCCCCCGACCTCCTCTAAGGGTGGCTCACTTCCCAGGCTCCTGGCAAGGTCATCTCCTTTGTAGGGTGTGCTCACAGTACCCATTAAGTCAATCTGTACTTCAATGGCCACTTGATATCATATCGGCACGTTCCATGGCACCCCTCATTGTATGCAGTTGTGGAAACACAAAAATAGGCAGTGGGAGGAGCAGTGTCAACATCTTGAAGAAACTAACAGGAAGGAACATATTAAAGTCATGTTTGCCATAGTGAAAATGATGCAATCCACTTTTTAGCCTGGCAAGGATTGGTTAAAGAATGCGATGGGAATGTAGAAGATCAAGAATAGGTAGAAACAATATAGGGCAGGACTCTATAACAGTTTGATTTACCATCAAAATGACAGTGATTATATCCAATTAATAAAGAACCAAACATCTTGAAAGAAGAAATAGAATGGGCCATGGAGAAATGATCACATTGGAAAGTCTCAGGTATTGATGGAATACCTGCAGAATTACTAAGACCAATGCCAGTTAACATCATTACTGCCTTGTGTCAAGAGATATGGTTTACATGTCAATGACCTCAGGACTGGAAAAGATCTGTTTTTATCCCATTAGCAAAAAAAGGCAATGCCAGAGACTGTTCCAATTATCCCACAATTGCATTGATTTCTCATGCAAATAAGATTCTGTTAAAGATCATCAAACAAAGGCTACAGAATGTCATTGATCAAGAGTTACCCAGTGTACAAGCTGGCTTTAGCAAGAAGTGCAGCACTCAAGATCACACTGCCAATATTATATGGATTATGGAAAAGGTACATGAATATCAAAAAGGTGTATATACAGTATATGTTTTATCAATTAGAGAAAAGTTTTTGATGGTGTTGAATACAATAAGCTATGGGTGGCTTTGCATGATCTTGGTGTCCCAACCCACCTGAACAGACTTATCAGATCACTATACATTGATCAGGAGGCAACAGTGAGAACACTCTGTGGCACCACAGATTGGTTCAGGATCAGAAAGATAGTGAAATATAGTGATGTATTTTGTCACATTTTGGTTTAATCTGTATGCTGAAATGATCATGCGGAAATTAGATCTGAAACTGCCTGATGTTGGAGTGAAGATTGGAGAAAGAACCATAAATAATTTGAGGTACGCAGATGATACAACACTACTGTAGAAAATAAGGGAGACCTGGAAAAGGTGATCTGGAAAATCAAGGACGAAAATGAAAAAGTAGGATTGAATATTAACATCAGAAATCAATGACAATGATAACAGCCTAAGAATGACACAAGATGTTTAAAATCAACAAAGAGAAAATTGAATTAGTCTGAGAATTTATCGTCCTTGAATCAAAAAATTATTCATGATTGCAGTTCTACTCCTGAAATCAAATACGGAATAACCTTAGGTCAGACTGCAATGATTAACATAAATAAGATCTAGAAAAGCATAAATATTGATATAAATACAAAAAGACTAGTTAGAGCAATGGTCTTCAGTATAATGATGTATGGGTGTGAGAGTTGGACATTAAGAATGGCTGATTGGAGAATTGCCACTTCTGAGCTGTGGTACTAGTGTAAATTATTGTGTATAACATGGACAGCCAAAGCAACTAACAGAGAGGTGTTGAATGATATAAAAGCAGATACATAACTAGAAGCCAAAATTACAAGACTACATCTGATTTATTTTTGTGATCTTATGCATGCAAATTCACTGAAGAAGAATTTGAATGCAAAAAAAAAAAAAAACCCAAGAAGAAAACAAAGAACCCACTGGCTTGATTACATCAAAAGTGATACAAAGATGAACATTCAACAACTGAAAGAAGCTGTGCTTAACAAGGTAGTATGGAGAGCACTGGCCTATAAAGTCACAAAGAGTCAGACATGAATGGTAAAAACAACAACAACAATTTACTTACTTCTTGAAGAACAAGAAGAGCACTTACTGAGACTTCCAGTTTGACATCATGGTGTAATTGGTGCAGGAAGGCACGTCTTGCATGTTCGATTTTGCCCCACTGGGGATCCTAAAAAGGGTCAAAGGTTGCCCCGATGAGGCGACAAAGAAGGAAGGGACCCTCATCAATCACGGAGTGTCAAAGTACAAAACTACTTTTGGTTACAGCCATCTTTCTTCATTTTTTTGGCTTGCCACAACTATGGGGGGAGGAAAAATGCATTCTTCTAGTTGAGAGTTTGGAAAAAAAATCAGAGAAGAGCAACTGAGATGATCAAAGGCCTGGAGATTAAAACATATGAAGAATGGCTATGGGACTTGGGTTTGGCTAGTCTAAAGAAAAGAAGAAATAGGGGAGACATGATAGCAGTATTCCAGTATCTGAGGGGCTGCCACAAGGAAGAGGGGGTCATGTTGTTCACCAGAGCACTAGTGGGAAGGACAAGAAACAATGGTTGGAAACTGATCAAAGAGAGAAGCAACCTGGAATTAAGGAGAAAGCTCCTGACAGTGAGAACAATCAACCAGTGGAACTGCTTGCCTCCAGAAATTGTGGGCACTTCATCTCTGGAGGTTTTTAAGAAGAGGCTAGACAATCACCTGTCTGTGATGTATAGGTTCTCCTGCTTGAGCAGGGGGCTGGACTAGAAGACCTCCAAGGTCCCTTCCAGTTCTATTCTATTCTAACTGCTGACCATTGAAGATAGAAACATTGTAATATGCAACAAAGAAAACACAGAAATACTCCTGAAGAGCTGCATGAAGGAACAAGATTAAAGCTTGAGGATGACAGAAATTAATTTATAATTAATTGCCAGGGCTAGATGGCATCACTGGGAACTGAAGGAACTTTTTGATGTTTCCTTGAACAATCTTGGGAAATGAGTAAAATGCAGATGATAAAAGGGCAAATATTCTTATTTTCAGGAAGGAAAAAAGGAACCCCAAGAAATATAAGATGATTTGATGTCTGATAATCACTATAAGATTTCACATATTATCTCTATTTGTCTTTTTTAAAAATTTCCCTAAAATCAATGCATGAGTATTTACCATTATTGCCAGAACACAACAAGGATATGAAAAGGCTAAAACTTTAAATTTATCTGTAAGATCAAAGAAATGTGTAACATAAATTTTACCTCAATTTTCAAATTGAAAAAGTTTCTTGATTAATTGTGGAAAAAAAGTAGATGAATTTGATTTCAGCATAGCACATGATGAAGTATTTATGACATTCTTATTAGTAAGCTAGTGGATTTTAGCTAGATGGAAAATTAAATAGATACAAAAATGAGTTGAAAAGGAAAGATCAATGATTCTGAATCAAATCATGTGAGATGCCACATAGTTTGTTCCTGGGTACTATACTCTTGAACAATTTATTAATAACTTGAATGAATAAGTAAAAGCATACTTATCTGGTGGCACAAAATCAGATCTATAAATGGCTTAGGGATGAAAGATTTATACATGTTTTTTTCCCCTTTGTCTACCTCTCATCTTGCTTTCAGCCTGCTTTCTATATAATTTGTAATTTTTCAGTTCAAATGACAAAAATAGGAACTGAGGGCTGAGATTTTTTTTGTTAAAAATTATATTGCTAAAGAAAATGAAAGTTGATTTTGTTGACATTGTCCTTTACCAAGCTGATTAAATTGATGTTGAAACTTGAAGTATGTTTTCTTTCTTTCTTGAATGAGGCTCCAACTACACTACTAATCAGTGAATTAGGTTTGGAATAATTTAAATTCATCTCCACTTTAGATCCTCACCATCTACTACCTACCATCCTTTTAATTTTTCTTTTCTTTCTTTCTTGTGAAACTGTCAACTGGAAAAGCCAATACTATGCCATAAGGAAATGGATGATATGAATGCCTTAAACTTAAAAAACTCAAATGCAGTCTTTGGTAAGGTGCTTAAAATTGGGTTGGGAGGTTTTACATAGCCAAACTGTCCTAAATTATACACCCTTATTCTGGAGTTTTCAAATTGCAGGAACAAATTAATTAACCAGATTTCTCCAAGTTGACTTGGAGTTTTCATGATATTCTGCAAATATAAACATGCACATTTGTTAAATTAAATTTCAGGACAAATCAATATACCTTTCAGTTATATAGTGCAGATCAAATTGGTTCAGCTTTTGAATCAAATCACAGTTCTGAATCAAATAAATCCTTTGAAATTACTTTTACCTAATTCACACTGATATTCCTATTCTCTAATAATTTAGGTTTGTTGTATGACTTTAGCTGAAAAACAAGTAAAGTATTTTCTAAAATAGCAATAAAGAAATAGAAGTTTTGCTTAATAAATTTCTCCTTGTATTGTGAAGATCTTAAATTCACAGAACCAGTGTCAGAAAAATAGGTTATAAATGTCATATAAATTTTCTTACAGGAGAGCAATCAACTTTCATTTTATTTTCTTGGATGGTTTCATTTGGTCCTAATTAGTAGCATTAATGAATAATTAACATATACAGTAGGTGGTTAAGTCTGTATAATTTCTCATCTGAGTGTATATTCACCCATACTAATTAACACATATGTATTACATTTTTTCAGTTAATAGCCTTCAGTGATCTGATACTTGTTATTTAGTAAATTATTTTATATTATTACTATTAAATCCATTAAGAAATGGAACAAAATTATTCTTTTAATAGGAAGCTTTCAAGGGACAAATGTGATTTTTTTAAATACTATTTTATTGTAAACTGCCTTATGTTCTATGATTGCAGGGTGTACAAATTTGCATAAATAAAGATAGATAGGTTGGTAGCTAGGTAGGTAGATAGAGATAGATAGATAGATAGATAGATAGATAGATAGATAGATAGATAGATAGATAGATCTTAAATAATACACCAAACTGGCTTATTAGAGTATCTGATCTTTTCATTAACATGTCCTATCAGGTAAATATTGCTATATGTTCACACTAATATTCTTATTTTTTTTTCTTTACATAATGTTTCTATGGTCATGACCAAGTTGATGCTGCTATACTTGAGTTTCAGAATTGGAAAAGCTATCACTTCAATGATTGGCCACTCTTGTGTTGACTATTTAGATCCTGCAGAACATTACACTCAAATGCCTTTTGATTAATGAAAGACATTTAGTCAATGCTTATATTGCATGACCTACCATGCTTTTTGCAATATTAATAATGTTCTTAAAATGTTACCTTATTACAGACATGTCAAACTCACGACGTCACATGACATTGCGCAATGTATTGGAGCTTTTTCACCATTGTCGGCAATGGGGTGGGCGTGGTTTCCCAATGATGCGTCCAGCCCGTGGGCCAGCAATTTGACACCTTATTACAACATAATCAAATTTAACCACTTGAGCTTTCGATTTCCTTGAAGTGGCTCATCCAGCAATAGTTTCATGGGTGCAGTATTTTCTTAATCCTCAGAAATATTTTTTTTAAAGTTTTTTATTTGTAATACAATTAAAACAAAAATGGACAAGCATGACATTCCAGAGTAAGTATTTCAAATATTTTGTTTCTCGTGGTACAAAAAGATAATACACCATTCTTAACCTCTATATAAGCCTCATCCTTCTATGTAATACAATTAAATATACAATTATATGTACAGTTATATATACATTTCAATCCTATCATTAACTTGAGATCCAAGCAGTTCTTCTTAATTCATACCAACGGTAAAATTTGTCCCAGATTTTGACGTATTCGAGTTCTGTCTTGTCCTTCATAATCATTGTGAGCCTGTCCATGTCAGCACATGAAAGGACTTTATATAGGATCTCTTCTTCCATTGGAACTCTCTTATTCCTCCAATTTTGAGCAAAGACCAGTCTGGAAGCCGTTAGAATGTGTAACATTAAATAAAGTACGCCTTTGTCGTACGTTTGCGTGGTTATACCTAATAGGAAAAGTTCTGGTTTTGGCTCTGCCGCTCGCTCTAATATTTCTTCCAACCATTCTTTGATACTATTCCAAAAATTACAAGCTTGCGTGCACTCCCACCACATATGATAATATGTTCCAATTGTCAGATTACATTTCTAACATTTAGAGGAGACATTAGGACACATTTTAGCTAATCTTATGGGTGGGAGATGCCATCTATAGAACATTTTATAGAGGTTTTCTTTGTAAGAGGTGGCCAAAGTAAAGCTTCTTGTTTCTTGCCCATAGTTCTTGCCAGATGTGCAGATCAAAATTAAGACCAAAATCCTTGCTCCATTTTAACATAGTCACTTTTACTTGTTCCTCATACATTGCCAGATCTAACAAATAGTGATATAATTTTTTAATCATTTTATCCTCCGATCCCAATATTATTTTATCCAATTCTATTGGTTCTAATTTAACACCTAACTCTTTTTTATCTTTCCAATATCTCGCCTGCAGTTGCAAGTATGCCTACCATTCTAATTCTATCCTTCATCCTGGAAGGTTTTCCTGGATTTCAATTCTCCTCTTTCATCTAAAATGTTTTTATATGTTATGATCTTATTTAATTGGGTAAATTTTGGGTGCACATATATTTCTAACGGTGAGATCCAACTAGGTACTTGGGTATAAATTGGTTGCCAAATTTTTGTCCATACATCGATAAGAGCTTGTCTAATATAGTGTCTTCGAAAATATTTATGTATTTTATATTTATGATCCCATAATATAGCATGCCATCCTATTTGTAGGTCATGGCCCTCCAGACATAATACTCTCCTATTTTTTTAATAATATCCAATCTCTTACCCATACTAGTGTTATAGCCTGGTAGTATTTCTCCAAGTCTGGAAGGCCAAATCCCCCCCTTTCCTTTGAATCCTGCAATAATTTTAGTTTAATCCTTGATCTTTTTCCTTGCCAGATAAATTTGAGCATCATTTTATTCAAATTTTGAAAAAAAATTCTTTTCTAGTTTTATAGGTATGCATTGGAACAAGAATAAGATTTTTGGCAATATGTTCATTTTAATCACCGCAATTCTGCCCATAAAAGAGAGCTTTAGGTTAGACCAAATATCAAGGTCTTTTTGGATCTGTTCTATTAACTTATCATAATTATCCTTTTTAAGTGTAGCGCATCTGACAGTCAATTGTATCCCTAAATATCTAATTTTGTTTGTAATTTGAGCACCTATTCTGTCAACCAATTCATTTTCCTGTATTTTGGTCATATTTTTTGACGAACATTTTAGTTTTTTTTTTATTTATCGTTAAGCCTGCTATTTCCCCATATCTACTCAGTGTTTCCATCAATCTTATCCCTGATTGTAATGGTTCTTCGATTATAAAAACTAAATCATATGCAAAGGCTTGTATTTTAAATGTCTCTTTCTTAATCTCTAAACCTTTGACCTGTTCATCTTGTTGGATTACTTTAGTT
This sequence comes from Crotalus tigris, assembly GCF_016545835.1. NCBI lineage: Eukaryota > Metazoa > Chordata > Lepidosauria > Squamata > Viperidae > Crotalus > Crotalus tigris. The sequence goes on along the minus strand of NW_024100112.1, from coordinate 276,935 downwards.
AACATCTCAAAAGATAATATAAACAACAGTGGTGATAGTGGGCAACCTTGCCTGTGCCTTTTTGGATTTGGAAGCTCTCCGTCGGTTCTCCATTAATTATTACTTTGGCCACCTGCTTAGAATAGACTGATTTAAACATATTTAAGAGATTTTTCCCGAAATCCATATACAATAATTGGTTGAACATAAAATCCCATTTTAAACTCAGAAATATTATTATTGTGTATCATTTCAAATCATCTTTTATATTGATTTAGACTATGTTTCTTTAATCAATCTCTGAAAAATTTTCCCCACATTTTTCAACTTAAAAAAGCAAATAAACAAGAGATCCTTTAAAATACACTGAAACAGTCCCTTCTATAATAATGGAATCCAAATCCAATTAAAAAAAGATGGAAGAATAAAACGTGTTTTCTAATGCACTAAATGGATAAAAATGGAGAAAATGAGTTTATTTTTCAGTTAATGTAAATTTAGATTTTACTGTACATTCCATTATAAGTTTAATAGAACTGAATTGAGTAAATGTAGCCAAATCAAACTTTAGTATTTCATTCTGTTTAAGTCTACACCACTGGCCAATACGTAAATGTTTTAGTTTAGTCATGCGTTAGCTAGATTACTGCAATATTTTACAGACACTGGCATGACAGCTTCATAAATCTTTTCATAATTCATCAATATGACTTCTTTAAAAGAAAGTTTAGCAGCAACACACAAGTCCAATAATCATTTTTAAATGTCAGAACTCAGGTATCATTCATTAATCTGAAAATACAACGAATGGTAGTAATTTAAATGTTGTAACTGACTTTGCTTACAGATTTTGCTTGGCTATGTGGCCTCCTGTATTTGTTTTTAAGTGCAAAAGTAGAACATGACAGTAGAATCACACAGCACAATTAAATAGAGCATCTTTTGACAATATTTGGCCAAAGAATGTTGAAAGAGGTGTTACTTAGATTGGTTTTACTTATTGGGTTAAGCTACAAAGTGATTGGTTTCTTTGGATTTATTCTGAAATGCAAATTCATCCATTAAAGCAAAGATAGACAAGCTGAGACCTAGAAGTAAGCACATTCCTCCAGTCTTCCCCCAGAAGTTCCCACAGTACAAAATACTTTCAGGAATGCAGTGTTGATTATTTATCTACAGGTAATGCATCTATTTTGCTTCTTTATATTAAGACTGGCATTTTAGATTAGAAGAAGTTTGTGACAGACTTGTTTTCCATTAACCAATTCTACCAGTCCATCCATCCTTCGTATAGAAGCCAGGAAGAGTAAATATCACTACTCATTTCATAGATAACATCTCTTCAGAGATCCTAACTGTGTTGTCAGACTGCACAGAATGGAAAATAGTCATTATAATAGAATACATCAATTAAACTTCTATCAACCATTGTATTTAAATCAGCATGAGTCAGTGATTCCCCCCCCCACTGAATTTTATTTGATATAGAAAAGAAAAAAGAAAAGAAAAAAAATCTACATGGGTGATTATCTGGGACAATATTTACCCATCTTATTTGTTGTACATTGCACAATCTATTATCATTTATGTGTTTCTATGCTATTAGACAGTGATTTTTCATATCACCCACAAGCTGCTATTGACCCTTTTACCTGGAGATGATAGGGATCAAATGGAGACACTCTAATAGAGACATCACCTTATTACTGAGCTCAGTCAGATGATAACTCTCAATGTGTTTCACTCTGGAAATTACTTCCCTGCTCCTTTCATACTTGATGAAGATATTCTGCTCAGTTTTCATTTCCTGTAGCCTGATATTACTTGTAGTCCAGATGTTCTTTCATATATCTATAAATGATATATCACTGTTGTTTTGACATTGTGCTAGAATTCGAACTGGAGGACAAGTGCTACTATCAACCCGCTGTTTGACTCATTGTTTAAGAGGATAAACAATAGCCTTGAGTATAATGCAAAATGAGCCACAGATCAGATCATACATTTCCAGAGTGCTTAGATAAATCATGTATTAGCTCTATCACCCTAAGGGAGATTTCTCTATTATCCAAAGGTGGAGAAACAATAGAAATATGTCAATATAGCATTTTATAAAATATGAAAGATCAAATTCCATATGTTTGAAATAAACCCAAAAGTTTGGTTTGTTTCAATTATCTGCAGCAAATTACATCTGGACATTATTATGCATGTCTTTAATATATTGACATTTGCAGCTTTGGTTCAAACCGCTATTTCTTAAAGTATTGTTTATCAGTGCAGAAGCTGGCAGAAAAATAGGCGGCCTTTAGAATATGGATTGTGTTTCCTACTTCAACAAGCTGAATAATGGGTTCTGTCTGCATATGAACTTAGAAATGAGAGAGGCAGAGTGGGGAACACCTCCTTTAGATCCAGTTTTCTGAGCCCATAGAGTGAACAGAACTGAGTTTGGAGAACTGGCATCAGGGGAATCATTTTATCTTGCTTTTCTTTTCTTTGTGTACCAAAGATAGAGAAACAAAACACTTTTTTGTGCCTGGCCACTCTCTGGAAATGATATAATGACAGCAGAAGACCTGCCACCTTTTTCCCCCCAGTAAAGCTGCTTGTTCACTGTTATAAGATTAGATATTGCAGCGTTACATTTTGAAATGTGTACAATGGTCTTCCATAAGACCATTGAATATGTTTGAACACGTATTTCATCATCTCCAGTAAAGCCCCAGCATATGGGTCAAAAATGCCTCCACAGAGTTAGTGCTGCAATGTGTAATGAAAGGTTGAAACCTTGCTGTTCAGGCTGATACCACATTTCTCTTCTCCTTTGGAAGGGGAAGTACAGGATTCAGCTAAGCAGCTGCCAATCTATGAAGAGGTTTACCAAATTACACTCTTCCTCTCATAATACCTCAATTTCTTCAGATATTAAGAGAAGAGCAGTTCCTTCAACATCTTCCCAAGTTCACAGTTGAATCATTCAGTGAGATCAAAGAAGATCACTTACATGCTTTTTATTTCTTGCTATCTCCTCTCCCTCCAGAGATTAAGCATTGTAACATCTAATTTCCATGAGGGAGTATGTTTTCATAAATGTATAATGATCTTTTGGACACACATTAAAATATATCACCAGATGGCTTAAAAATTGCACCTATAGAGCTCCAGTGATTAGATACTGCTATCTCTGAACATCCATAGCTGGGAAAACAGGGATGATTTGACAGCTTTATCTGAATGGTTACAATTTCCACACTCCCTTTCTCTACAGTCCCATGGAATACCTCTGGGGTGGAAACAGCAGCTAAAGATGTTCCAATCCCTATATGCAACCATATGCATGCACACATACATCTGTTGCCATCCATCCAAACTGCGACACCAACTACATGGAGACATTTTTACTCATGTTCTGTGACTTTACTGGACTTAATGTCTTTCAAAAGGCAAATGACTCTGAAGATTAATGATACCTCTCCCCCAAGAAAGTGTGTGTGTGCGCCCAGACCAGCCTGAAGTCATAGGAAGTTTTTACTTCTAAATGTCTATGGAGATTCTCAGTCATCCAGGTCATGGTTATCTTTGAAAGAGTGGCCTTTGTCTTTTAAATATAGATGGACTACTGACTCTTCTCCTGATGGGTTTGTTCTCCTATGTTTTGCCATACGTTTATGAAGTTGTTCTTTTGTTTTTCCACTGTACAGATCTGCACATAGCTCACTGCATTGTAGTGCATATACCATGTTGCTCAGTTTGTGTCTGGGTGTTTTATCCACCCCAAGGATAAAATCATCCCCACTATCCAGTATGGCACAACATAGGAGAACAAATACATCAGGAGAAGAGTCAGCAGTCCATCTGCATTTAAAAGATGAAGGCTACTCTTTCAAAGACAACAAAGTCCACATATTGGACAGAGAGGACTGCTGGTTTGAAAGAAGGGTCAAAGAGACCAGCTATGTCAAAACTGAACAGCTTTCTCTCAACAGAGGGGGAGGGATCGGCATCGTCTATCTCCAGTCTACAACACAGTCCTTTCAACAGTTTCAAGAAGACTCCACATCCATTTGCACTACTCAGGTGACCCCGAAGACACAGATAAGCTCCAGGTAGCATTAATGATTAATGAAAATGAACAGCTGTCTGCAGGAGTATCAATCTTTCCATTCCCCACCATCCAGTCAGATCTGAAGAAGCTTCTTGGATGAGAAGTGAAACTTCTTCAAAGAAAAAAAAGAAAGTTCAGTTGCCTTGGGGAAAAAGCAGCTTTCAGATTCCACTTCTAAACTTATAAGGTGCTAAAAATGAATACATGGAACAGTTTTTGCTAGAAGACAAGATAATGAATGATAGAACAAGAATTCACAGATATAGTTTCTTCTGGTGATGGGTAAAAGCAATGTCTTGTGTCTAAGTTGTTGAGTTCTCTATGGTTGTTGAGACATTTCCAATCAGATATAGTCAATTGTATAAAAGAATCCTATACAAAAATTTATCTTTGCAATGTTTGCTTTGAATTTGATTCCAAAATGGTGTTTAAGAGTGCACAGAAGAACAAACACAGCATGTACCTATATGTCATCACAGCAGCTGTGTCTTTTCACAGAATAGCACAATTCCTATTGCAAAGTGCATAGCCATAGAATATTTGGAATCAGCTCTGAAATCCTACACCATGCTGGTATCTAGATCCATGAAATAAACTAGGCTCTTTCTTTTTCAAAGAAAATAAAATGACTGTGTTCTAATTAATTTGAAACATCCTTGAATTAATTTCATTTTGTGGATTTATTTTAAGATATAAATTGAGCAGGTAATAAAACAGCCTCCTATACCTACATATCTCAAAACATGAAACAATAAGATAAACAAAAAAATGAGACTAAATATATGTCAAATACCTCTGCAGATAGAAATAGTAAGTCTTATATATGGTCCCAGGATAAACCCAGGAATTGGGTTTATGAGAAAAAGAATGTGCTGGGCCTTTTTCCCAGTTGTTGCTCTCTTCCAGATAGATATTCTTACCAGACAATCTAACAGAATAATAAAATAATAGAGTTGGAAGGGATCTTGAAGGTCTTCCAGTCTAACTCACTACTGAAGCAGGAAACCCTATACCATTTCAGACAAATGGTTGTCCAATCTCTTCTTTAAAATCTACAGATTTTGAACTTCACAATTTCTTGAGGCAACTTGTTCCACTAATTAATTGTTCTAATTGTCAGGAAATTGCTTCTTAGTTCTAAGTTGGTTCTCTCCTTGATTAGTATCCATCCATTGGTACTTGTCATGCCTTTGGGTATTTTGGAGAATAGGTTGACCCCTCTTCCTTGTAGCAGCACCTCAAATATTGGAACACTGCTATCCAGTCACTCCTAGTCCTTCTTTTTATTAAACTAAACATACCCATTTCTGCAACCGTTCTTTGTATGTTTTAGCCTCCCCTAAACATTTTGTTGCTTTTCTCTGCACTCTTTCTAGAATCTCAACATCTTTTTTATATTGTGGCAACCAAGACTGGATGCAGTATTCCAAGTGTGGTCTTACCAAGCCATTGTAAAGTGGCATATACACTTCACGTGATCTTGATTCTATTTCTTAATGCAGCCTAGGACTGCATTGGCTTTTTTGGCAGTTGCAGTACACTACTTGCTCATATTTAAATGATTGTCCACTAGGACTCCAAGATCCTTCTCACAGTTACTATTATTGAGCCAGGTACAACCTATTCTATACCTTTGTGTTTGGTTTTTCTTGTCTAAATGTAGAACTTTACTTTTCTCACCATTGAGTTTTGTTAGATAGGACCAATCTGCATAACTCTGTGCTGCTACTTGATCCAGAGAGTCTTTTATCACTCACCCAGATTTGTGCACTCAAGCTGCCATGCCTTACATTTGCTTGGGGATGCAGTTTGTGGATTAAATTGTCTGTGTGATGTGGTTTCACAGAAAACCCACAATGCTACTGGGAGATGTTTTATACAAATGGCTTGCCACACAGCTGTGCCTCTATCTTCTTACATTTTAAGCAAGAACTGTCCTACAGTTGAACGAGCACATGAATTGAACTCCAGTGTACAAGCAATTGATTTACATACTTGCAGGTGTTATTTTTGACTTCTTCTTGCAGTCAGGGCTCTGTGAACATGTTTTGTGACCAGCAAAAGATTTTACTTTTGTTAACTACCCATAAAAATAATACTTTTCCTGATGATTTGGGCACCACAGCACTGGAGAAAAAGTGTAAAACAATCCCCTTCTTATACAATATTTAAAAACAAGATAGGAATTCTATCTACATATCATGCCCTGAGTCAAGGGATCATCTCTGAAAAGATGGCACCCTTTAAATAGGTCAGAGTATTTCACTGAAGTAAGTTTAAAGAAGATATTTCTATATGGAGCATAGGAACCCTCTGGCTGGTGACAACATATCCCAGGATTTGGCATATTTTGACATAGTCTGGATAATAGAGGCCAGAATCTTAGCCATTACAATATTTTGAACTTTCCACAAAATATTTGATACTGCAATATTTAATAAATTGATATAAAATAAAATTGTTATAGCTAACTATATATAGCCAGGATTTCATAAAAGGTTATAAAGAGAAGATGTGACATTATCACACAATGGTAAATACATGACACATTCTGCTGACATTTAAAAAGGCTTTTTTTATCAAAGAGTTTCTTCTGCAGTAACTACCCTTATTATTATGAAGATTGCATTAATTAGATGAAAATGTCTGTAAGTAATGGAAACTTTTGCTACTGGGCTCTCATTTATATAGTTGAGATGGCCTACCATGTAAAATACCTTTTTGTGCCAGCTGGATTCATTTAAGACAGAATATCTTTGCATGATGAGTGAAGATTTTTATACCTGTTATTCTGGACCATATAATTGCCATTTTAGAGTATTCAAGTGTTTACAGCTCTTTTCTAACTGGGAAAACTTTTACATTTTAGCAGGAATTATTCAACAGCTTGCATTAGACTGACTTAGATTTTTATACCATGTTTATTTATTATTCATTTCTTTTAAACAATGCTGAAATTCAGGGAAGCAATCTCACACAAAACCTATCACAAGATGAATATTTTAAATGATCAGTTTGTGAACAGGAGCACAAGCTGGAACTTGTTCTGATTATGTCCTTGGCAAACACTTCAAACATGCAGAGAGAGAGAGAGAGAGAGAGAGAGAGAGAGAGAGAGAACACAATACAGTACATTTTGGACATATGCTAAGCATGTCTATTTTGATGGAAATCTTATAGGATACAGATTTCTTTTGAGAGAACATTATTAAGATTCTTCTGATTGACTGACTACAATGTTTTCCAAAAAGGGTATTACATTATTGATTTTATTTTTAACAGTTCAATTTTAAGAGTTCAATTGTCCTTTGTTGAGCAGATTTTCTACTGCTTTCAAACAGAATTTGATGAATATGGAATTTTTACACATTGTGGGGATGATTATTGTACCACTTAAGTGAATATTCAGAAAACAATTCCAGAATTGTCTTGAGGCTAAGATTGGGGCTTAGACCTTATTCATACCTTCACTTGTAGAACTTCAAATGGAAAAGCATACGGTCATGTCCTATTCCCCTTTCTACCCTACATGATTCAGGCAGGAGTTGTAAGGTGGAAGTCATCAATGATTTGAAGTTTTATTCAAGTCATTAATATTTATTAACATTTTTCTTCCTACTACTAAAGGTTAAAATAATGATCCTGGATGGTATGGCAATGTTGTTTGAGCTCACTGAATCCAGTCCTGAAAGACCAGTCTGTGTTATTTATATAATAATAATAATAATAATAGTAAAGTTGGAAGGGACCTTGGAGGTCATCTAGTCCAACCCCCTGCTCGGGCAGGAAACCCTACACCATTTCGGACAAATGGCTGTCCAGTCTCTTCTTAAAAACTTCCAGTGTTGGAGCATTTACTGCTTCTGGAGGCAAGCTGTTCCACTGATTAATTGTTCTCACTGTCATGAAGTTTCTCCTTAGTTCTAGGTTGCTTCTCTCCTTGATGAGTTTCCACCCGTTGCTTCTTGTCCTGCCTTCAGGTGCTTTGGAAAATAGCTTAATTCCCTCTTCTTTATGGCAGCCCCTGAGATATTGGAATACTGCTATCATGTCCCCCCTTGTCCTTCTCTTCGTTAAACTAAACATACCCAATTCTCGCAACCGTTCCTTATATGTTTTAGCCTCCAGTCCCCTAATCATCTTGGTTGCTCTTCTCTGTACTCTTTCTAGAGTCTCAACATCTTTTTTACATCGTGGTGACCAAAACTGGATGCAGTATTCCAAGTGTGGCCTTACCAAGGCATTAAAGAGTGGTATTCATACTTCACGTGATCTTGATTCTATCCCTCTGTTAATGCAGCCTAGCACTGTGTTGGCCTTTTTGGCAGCTGCAGCACACTGCTGGCTCATATTTAAGTGATTGTCTACTAGGCCTCCGAGGTCCCTCTCACAGTTACTACTATTGAGCATGGTGCCACCTATGCTGTACTTGTGCATTTGGTTTTTCTTGCCTAAATGTAGAACCTTGCTTTTTTCACCATTGAATTTCATTTTGTTAGTTAGTGCCCAGTGTTCAAGTCTGTCCAGATCCTTCTGTATCTGAAGCCTGTCTTCTGTAGTGTTGGCTATTCCTGCCAGCTTGGTGTCATCTGCAAATTTGATGAGTTCCCCATCTATCCCTTCATCCAAATCGTTGATGAAGATGTTGAAGAGTACTGGGCCCAGAACATAGCCCTGGGGCACCCCACTACACACTTCCCTCCATATAGATGCAGTTCCATTGAGGACCACTCGCTGAGTACGGCCGGTCAGCCAGCTACGGATCCATCTGGTGGTGGTTCTGTCTACCCCACATTTTGCTATCTTGTCAAGTAGTAGGTTGTGATCTACTTTATCAAATGCCTTACTGAAGTCCAAGTAAATTATGTCCACAGCATTCCTCTGATCCACTAATTTTGTCACTTGGTCAAAGAATGCAATAAGATTTGTCTGGCATGATCTATTTTTGACAAACCCATGTTGGCTTTTAGTAATGACTTTGTTTGCCTCTAGGTGTTCGTTGATTCGTTGTTTGATTATCTTTTCCAGGATCTTCCCAGGTATTGAGGTCAGGCTGATAGGTCTGTAATTTCCTGGATCCATTTTTTTTCCTTTTTTGAGGATGGGAACTACATCAGCTCTTTTCCAGTCCTCTGGTAGTTCCCCTGTGTTCCAGGATCTTTGAAAAATATAGTTCAGTGGCTCCGATATCACATCTGCCAGTTCCTTGAGAACTCTGGGGTGTAATCCATCTGGTCCTGGTGATTTGAACTCATCTAGGCTGGACAGGTGCTCCCTAACGATTTTCTTGCCTATCTTAACTTGTGTTTCTGTTTTGTTTTTTATGGCACTATTTTTGATAGGTTGGTCTGTTTTTTCCTTTTGTGTAAAGACAGATGCAAAAAGTGAGTTAAATAGTTCTGCTTTCTCCCTGTTGCTTGTCACCTTCTTGCCACTTCCACCCACTAATGGACCAATCATTTCCTTCACTTGGTATCTTCAATACCAAGAAATCTCTCACTATTTTTGTTCCAAGATAGCAAAGGGAATTATCTAGGTACATTTTGATAAGGAAAATAGTGTGATTATTCACTCTTTCTCTGTAGCATCCACGTTCTTGCATGCTTTTTTCAGATTGCTTTTAAAGCAGTTCTTGCTTTTGCATAATGGCTCTTACTAATTTTACATCAGGGTTAACCATGGCCCAGCAAGGTCAAGTATCTTTTCAATGCTCAAATGTTGGTTTACTAATTAGAGTTTATTCTAGCTGTACAGCTTATCCCTTAAATTCTAAACATCTTGATATTTGGAAAAGAACAGTCAATGTATAAAGTCTAATGGGAGAAGCTGACATAGGCTGGTGGCATTGCTATACAGTAAACTGTTTATCTAGATCAGTGTTTCCCAAACTTGACAATTTTAAGGCATGTGGACTTCAACTCCCAGAATTCCACAGCCAGCGTTGCTGGCTGTGGAATTCTGGGAGTTGAAGTCCTCATGCCTTAAAATTGTCAAGTTTGGGAAACACTGATCTAGATGGTTTTTGTTCTTCACCCTCTGAGCAACAAACCATATGCAGTAAACCACATTTCTATATATTGTACCCTGTCACTGAGTATAGAGTTTAACTTTACCAGAAAAAAATCAAAATGAAGCAATAACTGAAATAAGAAATAGATGAAGTAATTAAAAAGTTGAAGCATGATTTATTTTAATGATTTGTTGTCTTTTCTAAATAACATTTTTCCTAGAAATGCTAATGTTTTATTCCACAAGTATTTGAAAAGCTAATCAAATATTCTAAGTATAAACATTTCCATCTTTGTTCTATCAATATTTATAACTGGAAAACACATCATAGTTAACAATACCTCAAATCAATGGAAAATACCACTTACAAATACAACACACAGCATTATAATTTATTGTGTATCTCTAATTTCCCATATGCAATTGAGAACAGAACTCCAAGTAAATTATGAAGGTCACAACTTTCCCATGTAGAAATACAAAATGTTTTTATAAACCCATCTGCTGGCAAAAATAAGCTACCTTTTGGATTGATGCCTAGCTTTTGGAATCCAAACAGAATTTGCTTGCCAATCTGCTGCTAAAGAGCCAGATTACATAAATATTCTATGGAACATTTATTCTGAATACACTGCCTATTCAACATAAAATGGAACAAACTTTTTTAAAATGGAAAATTTGAGCAAATATTTTATATATACAATAAATAAAATTTAAACCACTGCAGTACAAAGTATGTAGCTTATCAAGTGATAAATATATGTAATTTTAATGTCCTTCCTAATGAGCACAATTAATAGCTCCTAAATATAGCAAATCAGCTCCAAGCAATTCAAGAAAGGTTTGAGCATGAAAAGAATCTTATATGTCAGATTACACAGAATCCATCCTAATATATTATTAATATATTAAGTGAAAAATATTATGATGATATGAATTGCATCAAACAACAACTCAGGAATTTAGTATGCATCATGTGAATAGGTTTTTAATTAAATGCTTTTTAAAAATGCACAATTCAAACTTATTCTAAATTTCCAAAGCAACCTGCAGAAGTCAAAGTGAGAATTAGATGAACAGCTTTATAGACTTTGAGCCTTGTTTTAACTCTGTAAATATAAAATATATTCCCAGTGCCTACCTGTATGTCCGAAGAGGATTAGACACAGTACGCCTTAAGAGAGCATCATAAATGCATTTCATCTCTGCCAGATGGTTGTCTTTTGCATGAGAGACTCACCATGCATCATAAAGCTCACAAATAGGCAAATATGGACCAGGAATTAGAACTGAGCCTCAAAGATTGAGGAATCTGAATTATGTTCATTCATTTTCAGATGTTGGAAATTATTTAAAACACATTGATTATTTTCACTAATCTGCAAATTTTTAATGACGGGGAGGTATGATATGTTTATAATACAAGAAGAGTTTAAATACAGACACTAAGGAAATACAAAGAAAAAAATGGCAAAAAGAAGAATTGTCCTTTTAGTTAGATGACTGAATTAGGGTGAGTTTTTTTTTTTGTTGTTGTTGTTGTTTGTTTGTTACTGGGATTCCTCTTAGATATAGACCTGCTCTGGTATCTTGGGGGCTGAGGGGCCAGAAAACCTGAAGGATGGGCTATGTGTATTGTCGGCTGTGCCTGCCATGCTTACCTGCAACTGTGGTATTTATCATACCTAAAGACCTGGTGTCATTTGAAGTATAGATGTTCAAAGAACAGACAGGAGTAACTTCAGCCAAATGATCCATATTAACAATTCCTGGGACCAGTCATGCTTGTCAAGCCTTGTTGCATTTCTTGTGCTTCTCATGTCTGTAGATCTGGAACTGGCTGGAGGGATAGATTGGAGGACAGATTTGCATCTGTAACTTTTTTGATACCAGCCTCTCTTCCTCTGCAAGTTGTATAAACTTGATAGCTGTTGCTAAAAATTGTAGAACACTGTGTTTTGGCAGCTTTTCATCTGAGAAGCTTAGCTGGACTCTAGAACTGTGGCTGAAGGGTGGGGGTTATTAGTAGAGTGGCAAGCTACTGTGAAGGCTCCTTTCCCTGCCCCAGTCAATTTTGCCTTTGCTCTTGTTACTTCCAGAGAATGGAACTAAAGTGCCTCTTGGTACCTAATTTCCCATGGATGAATATGACTGAGTTTTATGGAAGATTCCCATTTTTAAGAATTAGGGGATGATGCAGCTGTTGGGAGATATAGGCAGATCAAAAATATTATTGTTTTTTTTCCAATTTTTTAAATTAATTTTACAATATTACATTTACATATTTGAAAAGTTGCGTGGCGGCTGAGCACAGTAATTCCATTTGAATATCATCAGTACAAATCTCAAAGTATTACAACAACTAATTCTCTCTCTTTCCCCCATAATATCTACTGTCATGTTCGAACCAATACAGTTCTTATTCTATCAATCAAACAAAAAGTACCTTTCTAATATTCATCAATAATCTTCAGTCTATACATATCTTAATTAATTTGACATTCCACTTTTTAGACAATAATCTAGTAAGTTTTTCTTAATGTTAATTTCCCATTGATATTTAAGTTTAACATTTAATCTTTATCATTTCCAGATTTTAAATGATCCCAATTTCTAAATCTTGTATCTCACATTTGGGGCTAATAATTTTTTTTTCTTCCTTCTACTTCCTTTTTTTCTTCCTTTCCAGAAAGAGAAAAAAATAAAATAAAATAAAAATAAACCACCAACATTTGTACCACAAACCCATATACAAATTTAATTATTAGTATTTATACTTCTAAGTTTTACTTAACCTTTGCCTCAACTCATAACAATATCTTAAATTCAAATCTTAGTTATTTGTAAACATTCAAACTTTTAGCCAATCAGTAACCTGATGGTTAATTTTCCCTTAATATTTTAATTTAACATTTAATATTTATTTTTTCCAGATTTTTAATTAAACACAATTCCTTTATCACAATTCCTCATACATTCTAATATTTAAAATACACACCTTGTATATAAATTCTACCATCTATCTTACCAATCTAATAAGACAGTATAATATTCTTATTTCAATATATTTCTAGATTTTATGTGACCAAAATTTTCTTTATCTCAAATCATTACAATATGTTGTGGTCAGAATACATATTCTATCCATTTAGATATATTCTATTTTAAATCTCATGTATAGATCAAAACCCCAATCTTTTTCAATCTTATTCTAACTTTTTTTCTTTGCCAGGTCATTTTTCGTATCTTTGCCTTTAAATCATCAAAAAAATATCCTTGTATTGTTGTGGCTATTGTTTGATGTTGATAGGAGCATTGATGTTTTCTTAAGAGGACTAGTTGATTTAGCTGATAGTCTCTTTGTTTTTCCAGTTTGATGCAGTTGTGCCATAGTATTTATCTTCTCTTCCATCTGTTTTTCTTTTTTATCTTCAAATTCCTTCCTTTATAAGAAAAGTCCTTCCTTGTTCTCTATTATCAGTTTCTTTTTTGTGTTTTCCATTGTTTGTATTTGTTGAGTATCTAAGTCTTCTGTCATAGCATTTAGTTGTTTCACTTTCTCTATTGAATTCTGTATAGATAATTCTTTGGTTGAAGTCATAGTTTGAGTTTGCATATCCAGACTTATAAATAAAGTTTGGATTTTAACATACAAAGAATTTGTTACTGTACTTCCTCTGTAGAAGAAATCCATTCCTGTTCTTCTTCCATTGTAGTATATTAAACTCAAAAAAGAGAAACTTACAGTCAGAAAGTCCACCAATTGGGGAGCTGAGCTGAGTTTTTTGCAGATGATGTTTCAAGGTTGCTTTATATCTTATCTATTTTCAAAGCTGTCAACAAGTCTCTTGACGAATAGCAGTTTATGTCTCAGAGTTAGTTGGATCTTTTTAGTCCCCCCCCCTATTTTAACCTCAAATCTTCAATAATAATTAGAGTGAAAATCAAAGAAAAAACATACAGAGAGTAGAAAGTTACAAATCTTATATTCCACCAATTTTACGAAATAGAATTCCAATTAGGATCCCAATATTTTTCCAATGTTTTAAACTCCCGAGTGGTTAACTGCTGCTGCTTCTGGAAGGAGGGCTAGAATCCCCCTTCTCTCACCACAGGGGGGAAAGTACTTTAGCAGCTTATGCAGATAATTAAGTAATTAGGATGTAAGAGAGGCAAACCTCACCCAGTTTTGTCCATGCTACTTTGAAGTTGCCAGATGGTAATGTGACTTCAGCTGTTAGCAGCCTAGGGATGAGCCATATTTCTATGGCCGGTCCTTTCATCTGCCAGTTTGGAGGGATCGCCTGTTCTGACAGGAGAGTTGCTGCTCTCCCACGATCCAGCAAAATCCCCTCCTTGCTGGTTGCCTCTTCAGGGTGGCTTTTGGCCCTTTTCAGGGGGCCCCAGCAATGCGAAACTGAATGGGGGAGAGAGAGCAAGTCTCCCAGCCATCCATGACAGCCGCGTGACAAACCGGGAGCCCAAAAATATTATTGTTGTAATGGGCATGGAGAGTTATGGTGAGAGATGGGGAATGGGCCATTTTCAGGGAATGTGGCTCAAATGCCTTATACTAGTTATGTATTCAAGCTCCTTGGTCTTAGACTTATATCAGAAGTCAGAAGACTTTCAGAGACCTTGGCTTTTAGCTGGTACCTCTAAATACCAGGTTAGTTTGTTGTCTCTCTCAGCTATGATTTCATTCAAGGTGGTTAACTTTGAACTGTAAAGTTCTATGTGACAAGGGACTGGGTTACCTGGGAGACTAGATCTCCTCAATTTCATCTATCTGCCCTACTAGATCCAGCAGAGAAAGCATGCTGCAGGTCCCATTGACTATGCTGATACACTTAGGTGAGTCATAGGCACTGGGATTTTCTACTATGGCACCCACTTTATGGATTTTTTTCCCACCCGAAGTAAGGGTAGCTTAACTCCTTTTGACTTTCCAAAAGTACCTCAAAAGTTCTGCCATCAGTGCCGGGGACCCAGAGGACTGGTAAAATATTGAGGTAACTGCACTGTTAATAACACCTGTTCTTCCCCCAATATTTATATTTTTTTATTTTTCTGTTAGTTTTACATATTATTATTTTAAAGCATTTCCTAATAATATTGTATGCGCTGTGGTGGTGCAGTGATTACAATGCAGTATTTCAAGCCAGCAGTTACAATGCAGTATTGCAGGCCAGCAGTTCGATCTTGACTGACTCAAGGTTGACTTGGCCTTCCATCCTTCTGAGGTCAGTAAAATGAGGATCCAGTTTGTTGGGGGCAATATTCTGATTCTGTAAACCACTTAGAGAGTGATGTAAAGCACTATGAAGCAGTATATAAGTCTGAGTGCTATTGCTATTGTATAATATTATTATTATCCAATATTTTAATACAATAATTATTATACAATAAGGTTATATAATAATATTGTAATAATATTATTACACTTGTCATAAATATTAATTGCTTTTAGTTTCATTGTATGCTATTCATTCTTTGGGGTATGGGTAGCATATAAATTTGATGAATAAATAAATTACCAATAACAAACAAACCAGAAAAAAGTAATTACTAAGGTGAGGCAGACCATTGCATATTTAAACAATGTGAAACAGTACAGTAGCTATTTGGAGCACTGTGGAAAAGAAAACATTTTGCTTTAATAAGGGGAGATGTCTCCCACATACAATCTATCTCCAACAGGAGTCAATAACTGGGGAAGCTATTATCCTGGAAAGGAAAGAGTAATGTATTAGTCCCCCACTACAGGCTCCCACAACCACCAATTCTTGCTCTGCATCATTAGAGGGGGCAGGTGTTTTTTGTTTGTTTGTTTTGTTTTTTGCTTTTTCACTCATCAGAACAGCATTTATAGTCATCACATTATATTTCTCTCATTCTTTCTCACATCAAACTTGCTTTATTCATTATGATATTAAGACAATAAATTACAGATAGTCCTTGAGTTATGAGTTTAATGGAGCCTGCCCATTCCACTTGTAACTTGAAAACTGTGGGAGCGAATCTTTTACCTCGAACGAGATCACTCCCTTGCTCATTAAAATGTGTGTGACTCATTAAGTACACATGAGGTATCTCAGGTTGGGGAAGGCCATGAAGGGTCTAGATATGGACCAGACCCCGAAGGCCTCCCAGACGCACTAAGATACCTCATGCTTCCCCCTCCCCTTCTATTGCACTGGAGTCACTTACCTTGCAAAATCTGTCTTTCCTCTGCCATGGTTTCTATTCCTTTGAGGGATAGGAGAGTTGGCTGGGAAATGCTTTTTGCACTGACAATGGAAGCTCACATGAGTTCAAACACAAATTATCTGCAAAAGAAATCATGGCCTCCAGAAACTTCCATTCTGGGGGGGGAGAGTGTTTGCTTCATTTGCATCCCTATGGGGCAAAGTGTGGAATCAGAGGTGGCCAGGTGCAGGAACCAATGTTGTCCATGGTGTGCTTGATCGCATGCACTGGCCTTAGTTTGAGGGCAGGAACAAAGCCTTCAACTGAGACATTGTGGGGAGAGTCCCCTTGCACTTGCATCCAAGCTGCTGGCAGCAGTAGTGGCAGCAGCCATCTGAGCAGCCAAGATCTCCCATCCCTAGCCAGCTGCCCACCCCACCCAACCTACTCCTTGCCTGACTTGCTGTGGCACAAATCCTTACCGCTCTTCTCCTTATCATCCTTCCCACTCAAGCAGCAGCAGTCGCTTGAGTTTCTCCACTCCGTCCAAAAGGAGGAAAGGGGAGGCACAGAGCAGGATTGCTCTCAAGAGGACATAGGTGCTCTGCTCACTCATGTGTGCCAGCCTTATTGAGAGCAATCCCTCTGAGCCTCCATTTCTTTCCACTAGGACAGAGCGGGAAACTCAAGCCGCTGCTACTCAAACACTTTTTATCTAAAGGAGAGCTGAGAGAGATTGGAAATTCTGTGTGATTGACAATGGAGCGTTTCAGAAATGGAGCATTCCTGGACTTCTGGTTCCAGTTTACGGCAACTGCAGTCATGCGAAGAGACTCGTCTCTTCACCGGCTGATTTTCCTTTGCCGGTAGACCCCGAAGGGGGTTGAAAGTCACCCTGGAGGGGCGACCACTGATGCGGAGGCTTTCTGGTGACTGCAGGAGGGTGGCAGCTTCACCCGCGGCTCCAGCTGACTCCTTAGGGCCAACAGGGCAAAGATCATCCTGCAAGATGGCCGATCATCTAGCTGCACCAGCTGAAAGTCACAAGAACATCTAAGCATTAAGATGATCTGGGTGAGATCCTTCCTTTTCCTCTCTCCACCCTAATTTTTTCTTTGCCTGCAAAAAGCCCTCTTGGAACTATTTCCCTGCCCTAAGAGAGCGGCATTTGTCTGTGTGGGAAGAAAAGCACTGAACAAAAGGACAGAATAATTAAGTTTAATGGCTATATTCTACTTCTAACTGGGGTCCCAAAAAAACCCTTTTATAGAGCTTTTTTTATAAAGAAAAAAAAGGAAAATTCATTTTATTGGTGTCTGGGAAAGATTTTGTAACCCACTGAGGACATCTTGTGGTGAAATTTAATACTACAATTGCCTGCTTTTGTTTGGAGACGAGGTTGGCCTGACCATCAAACTATTATAAAAGGGACAAGATAAAAAAGTTTGCAGCTGTTAGAAATTGTGGGGGTGGACATTGATTAACCCTTATTAAATATAGCCTCCACTAAAAGATAAAAGGACTGCTTCTAACTGTTATTGAAATGGAGAAACCCTATTTACAACTAAATTGTAAACTTATATTGGAAAAAATTCATGAAGCCACTGAGCAAGTATGTACTAAAATAAAAGAGATTACTACAGAAATAAGAGCCAGAAACCTCACTACAAACCCTCAAACTGACTCACAAACTTTAATTGACTATCCTATAGGCCGAAATACACCAGAAGAGGAATTAACTTATATTAAAGAAGAATCTATGTTATTTTATAAGCATCTTATTGAGACTTCTGAGGATCAAAAGGTAACCTTAACCAACTTCAAAAATAACAGGAATTGATGTACAAACATGACTTACTGAGAATGATGATAATTTGGATAACCAACTACTAACCATAAAACTGGATACAACTGATGTTTTACTCAGCTGAACTAAATACTGAGACTTGAATTTCTAAAGCAAGAAGAGTCTATCTACAAAGGAGTCAGGCTTCTAAAACAGAGGATGGGATGTCTTCCATTGATTCAAATGACATCACAAGGAATAAAAGGAGACCTATCTGCTGAAATAGAGGCCTGTTATGGAAACTGGTTTGGCACAAAAAGAAAGCCAGAATAAGACTGAAAAAATAGACTTAAAACTACATATAATGGGTCAAAAAGTTTTTGTAGAGATACAGATTGATTTAAGGTTCAAGATTTAGATTTAAAAGTGAGACGAAAACTCGTGATTAGTAGACTATATATGTGAAACAGAATAAGAATGTATTTTCTGAAATAAGATGTTTACTTTATGTATGAAAACTATTTTATAATCGAGTAAGAACAAGAAAATGGAAGAGGCATCAAAGATTTGGAATGATTTAACAATTAATTATGTCAAGTTAGTAAGATGATATTTTGTGTAATAATATGGATGTTTTAGATATAATAACTATCTGGATGAGATTTAAATTCTACCTAATGGTTTGAAAGGGTTTTGTGTTTTGTTTTGTTTTGTTCTGTTATAGAAACAGATTGACTGATAGATTATATATATAGAGAGAGAGAGTAGAGTAATATTTTTATCTTAATTAGGATAATTATTATATAGTGGAAGAAGAAACAAGAGAAATTTGTGATAAAATTAATGATTTATTACGATCACCGGGAGGGTTAAAATAAGAATACTTTACTAAAAATATACTTATACTAAAAAGTTGCCAAGCTTTCACTGGGGAAACTCCCCAGCATTGTCAGGGCTAAAAGGCCATTACAATAAAGGTGGTTTAAGTAGGTTCAAGTAACGTTTGTGCACGGCTCCTAGACCGTGTTACTGGCCCTGATTGGCCAGTTGATAACCAAGATGTGTCTATAACATTATGTTCTTCTCTTCGGATGCCTTTCCCTATCCCTCCACTATTGGTCTTTGGAGGCGTTAGTAACCTTGCATCCCCTCCTCTTCCGATAATACCAACGCCTGCCGTATGGGGGGGAGGATTCAATCTGATGTTTTCTTGTGTCTTGTGATGGGGATAGGGTTCCACTAACTGTGGGTTAATATCCCTTCCCAATTGTATACCTCTC
This sequence comes from Crotalus tigris, assembly GCF_016545835.1. Lineage (NCBI taxonomy): Eukaryota > Metazoa > Chordata > Lepidosauria > Squamata > Viperidae > Crotalus > Crotalus tigris. The sequence goes on along the minus strand of NW_024100112.1, from coordinate 257,584 downwards.
TCCTCCTTTGTCGTGTCAACAGCTCTTATCTGAGTATGGTATGCCTCGTATTTTATTCTTTTATTCATAATTATGCCTGGGAGTCGCATTTTACCAATATTCTTGAATATATATATATATATATATATATATATATATATATATGTAGGTCTTTGGTTGCTCGGGTTTTCTCCCGCGCAAAATTGGAAGTGTCTTGGCGACGCCCCGACGAAGTCCCATTCGTCATCTTCAGGCTGGTGTTTTCAGCTTCGTGCTTCGAGCAGCAAATGCTCGAAGCACGAAGCTGAAAACACCAGCCTGAAGATGACGAATGGGACTTCGTCGGGGCGTCGCCAAGACACTTCCAATTTTGCGCGGGAGAAAACCCGAGCAACCAAAGACCTACATACAAATACCCGCGAAAACCTCAGAAAATATATATATATATATATATATATATATATATATATATATATATATATATATATATATACTTTTCTTGAATTCAATCACATTTAAGTATCTAAAACATTTCATCCCTCTTAATGTGTGTTTCAATTTTTTTCAATTTCTTTAACCATATTCAAACACATGTTTCTTTTTGAAATATTCTCTCTGATATGTCCCATTATCTTTTTTCTTAATCTCTTTTCTTTGCCCCAAATCTTTCTTGATCAATATACTTTGCTGGATCCAAAGGTTTTCTCATACGATCATAAATGTTCCTGTAGATGTAGAAAGTAAATCAATATTTCTGTCCTGTGCACTTGCACTCTTTTTTCCATTAGAATCCCTTCTCTTGTCTTCCAATTTGTTTTGTGATGTTGAAGTATAAATTGTCTTTCCTTCCACTTGAATTAAGTCATACTTAATTTTGTAAAAGTCCATCTTTAAGCCTTTTCCCTCTGATTTATATTCCATCATCTCTGCTGTGTTCTCCTGAGGATTTTTTTTGAAGTGAGCTGAAATTGGAGATAAGTTGACGTATACTTTCAAAGTGTGTTTGTATTTCTTTATGGTTTAAGATCATTGTCCTTTGAAGGGATCGCAGCATATCATCTATTTCCTCTTGTAAAACATCCATTGTTTCTGTAAATATCACTTTCTCTAAACAGCTGTATTTTAAGATTTTAAAAGCCACAAATAAAAGTTTTTTAGCTCCTCATCCACCAGGTGTCAGTGTTGGATTATTTTTCAGTTTTCTTTTTCTCCTTAAAGAGTTAAATTCACCGCTTCCAATAGCCAAAAGGGGGGGGATCCCTCCCCTTTTTTCACTCTCGAAGGTATTTTTGCTTCTTGGGAGTTCTTTTTTTTTCAGGAAAATAAGTAGGATAGAGAAAATTAGTTCTTACCTAGCTTCAAATACACTGTTTACAATCAGTTTAGGTACAACTTCTTGACTTCTGTTTGCTTACAGCTAGGGCTAGACAAGGAGTTAGCTAGCCTTTCTTCTGTTGGTTTCTGGGAGGCTTCTCCTGGACCTATCGGAGAGACCGCTGTCTCTCCTAGGTCCCTGGAAGTACCTTCCTTCAGTGCCACCTCTCCGGGGTGGCTTCTGGCCCATTTAGGGTCCCCAAACAAGAAGAAACTCAGCTGAAGAGCTCGGCATCTCGAGTCTCCCAGCCGATGACACTGCTGGCGGAAACAGGAGTCTAGAAATGGATTATTTTAAATATGTTACACTATTTGAGGGAAACAGAGAGGGAACATCTAACATATAAATTATATATATATATATATATATATATATATATATATATATATATATATATATATATATCCTTAATGGTTATAAAAATACGAATCTCGGGCATATTTGTTCAATGATGCAATCTTCGATCTCTGGGAAGAGTATACTCCAGTTATTTATTGTTAAAACAACATTTAAAAACAATAAAAACAGTTATATACAAGGTTAAAACAACTTAGCTTTTGCTGGTCCTCTGCCAGCGTCCTCAGAGTGGGGCTTAGGGGGTGGGAAAGTTCTTTTTATCCCCTTGCTGATCCAACTGCCTACTCATTGCCCTCGTGACAGGGCCACTCTTCCTGATTGCCTGTAACTGCCTTAACTGTTCCACCCTCTCTTTTTTGCACTCTAACATTGTATTTTTCTGCTCTGTCATCCTTGTGCCGTCTCCCCCTCCCTGCGCTGTTATCACCAACACACTCCTCAATCCCTCCTCTCTACCCAATGCAAGGTGCCTCCTCCGATTCGGCACTACAAAAGTCCTGTCATGGAGTTTCTCCTTTTTATTCTCCCTGTTAGACTGCTGGTCTACCTGTCGTTTTTGTGTTCCATTGCCAGTTTCTATCTCATCTTCCTCCTCCAACTCCCCTCCTCTCCTAACCTGCCGATTCATACGCCCTTTTTGTCTTCTGTTTTCCATTTCTGTCATCTTTCCCTTCTCCAATATTTCCCTTTCCCTGACCTGCTTATTTGTGTACCCTTCCTGCCTACCATCATCCTCTCCTATCACTCTTCCCTTCTCCAAATTATCTCTCCTCTTCTTCTGTCGGTCTCCCTGCTGTTCCTGTTTCCCATCCTGCCTTCCTATCAACCTTCCTCTCTCAGGTCTACCCCCTCAGTCTGCCGATCCCCCTGCTGTTCCTGTCCTGCCCAATCCATTCCTGTCCTTCTTTGCTCCCTCAACACTTCTCCCCCCCACCCGCCGATCCGTCCATGCCTGTATTACATCATTCATTCCCATTGCCCCTTCTTTCTCCAATTCTCCTCTATCTCTAACCTTCCCGTCCTGCCCTACTCCATCCATTCCTGTCAATCCTCCTTCCTTCAACCCTCCCACCTGTTGATTAACACATTGCTCCTGCCTTTCATCAGCCATTCCTATCAATGTTCTCTTCCTCAATATCTTTCCCTTCCTAGTCTGTTACTCTACCTGCTGTTCCTGTTTGCCCTCCTCCACTGCTGTCCATCTTCCCCTCTCCAATGTCCCCCTCGTAATCTGCTGACCTGCCTGCTGTTCATCTATTCCTGTCCATCCTCTCTTTTCTAGCATTCCTCCTCCTCTAACCTGCTGTCCTACATGCTGTTCCCACATGCCAACATCCATTCCTATTAAACTCTCCTTCCCAAGCTTTCCTCACCCCCAATCTGCCATCCTGCCTGTTATTCTTATCTGCCCCTCTCCTTTCCTACCATTCCCCCCTCTTTTCCTCCCCCCCTCCAACCCACTGCTCTGTTTGCTGTTCCTTCCAGCGTTCTTCCTCCCCTTACCTGCTGTCCTACGTACTGTTCCCACCTACCAACATGCGTTCCTGTTGGATTCTCCTTCCCAAACTTCCCTTCCCCCCAACCTGCTGTCCTGCCTATTATTCCTGCCTGCCCTTCTCCATTCCTGTCAATCCCACCCTCTCCTGTTTCCTCCTCCCTCTAATCCACAGCTCTGCCTGCTGTTCCTGACTATTCTCCTCCATTCTTACTCCCTTCTCAAACGTCCTCTCTCCTCCCATGAATATGCTTCCAATCTTACGTGCCTCATCTTTTCTGTTATTTTCTCTCTCTCCTTCCCTTTTGATCAGTCCCCTGGGGTCGGGCATACCCCTCCCCATGTTCTGGGTCATACGATCAATTCTGCTGTTCCCAAGCCTCTTCCCTGGTCCCCTTCTCCCTGCAGTCCCTCATCATGCCCATCTCCTCTTCCCTTACTACCCCTACCTGTCTGTGACCCTAATACTTCCTCATCTATCTCTATCTTTAACATGTCTATGGGATCCTCCCTATGCCTAGTCATGTAGTGAGTACCCCCCCCTCCAGTCCTGGTTTCGCCTCTGACAATCGGCATCCATCTCTTGACATGCTCTTCCTGCACTCTTAGTGCCTGATACACCGAGGGCAGTTCTATACATCGGTTGATGGAGTCTGTGTTGGAGAACCAGGCCTCCTTTAGTAAGCGTCCTCCTTTGGAGAAGTCCTGGGCAATGACTTCTGCCTCCTTGAAATCAAAAGAATGTCCGGTGTTAATCATGTGCGTCCATATTTGAGAGTATTGCTCTTGCCTTCTGACAGCCAATTTATGTTCATGTATCCTGGTTTTTATTCGTTTGGCTGTCTCCCCCGTATAATTACATTGGCAGTCTTTGCAGTGCACTCTGTATACGATCGCTGATCTTTCTTCCTTCAGCAATGGCTCTTTAGGGCGCATGACTTTCATCCGGAGTGTTTGATCAGGCCGGTGAGCAACTTCAATGTTATAAGGTGCCAATATGTGCGCTGTTGCTTCCGATACTCCCTGGACATATGGTATTATTATCCGGGCCATTACCCCTGGATCATTCGGTGCCCTGCGGGGTTCTTGACGTTTGCTATACCTCTGAATGAAGCTAGTTGTTTTAACCTTGTATATAACTGTTTTTATTGTTTTTAAATGTTGTTTTAACAATAAAAAACCAGGATACATGAACATAAATTGGCTGTCAGAAGGCAAGAGCAATACTCTCAAATATGGATGCACATGATTAACACTGGACATTCTTTTGATTTCAAGGAGGCAGAAGTCATTGCCCAGGACTTCTCCAAAGGAGGACGCTTACTAAAGGAGGCCTGTTTTAACAATAAATAACTGGAGTATACTCTTTCCGGAGATCGAAATTGCATCAGTGAACATATATATATATATATATATATATATATATATATATATATATATATATATATATATACACACATACACACACATGACTTTGCTTTTGGATGATTGATTACCCCATCACCACGGTGTTTCTCAAGCACCTTGTTGTAAAAGTTAGAAAACCAATAAAACTTGTTTTATATATAAAAAAAGAAATGGAGCATTATTTTCTGTGCAGTCACACACAGTGTGATTATGCCAGAATCTCTGTGTTTGAATAGCTCCATCAGAGCAGAAACACTCCACAATCCACAATGCCAAATCCTAACCCCCCCTAACTCATTGTGGATGCCCTGGTGTGGGGGTTAGTATTTGGCATTGTGGATGCCCTGGGGTGGGGTAGGAGTTAGGATTTGGCATTGTGGATGTCCTGGGGTTGGATGTCACTGCTTGAATGGGAAGGACAACAAGGAGAAGATTAGTCAGGATTTGTGCCATCAGTCAGTCAGGCAAGGAGTAGGTTGGGTGGGGTGGATGGCTGGCTGGCTGGGGAGGGGAGACTTTGGTAACTCAGATGGCTGCTGCCTTTGCTGCCACCATCAACTTGGACGCAGGTGCAAGGGGACTCTCCCCACAATGCCTACCCGCTCACCTGAAGGCTTCATTCCTGCCCTCAAACTAAGGCCGGTGCACGTGAGCAAGCGCACCCAGGCCACTGACAGCATTGGTTTCTGTGCCCGGCTGACTCCAATTCCACGATTTGCCCCATAGGCATGCAAACAAAGCAAAAACTATCCCCAAAATGGAAGCTTCTGGGGGCCATGATCTCTTTTGCAGAGAATTTGTTTTTGAACTTGTGTGATATTACGGCACTCAGGACCTTCCATTGTTGGCACAAAAAGCATTTTCAAGCTTACTCTCCTCTCTCTCAAAGGGAAAAAAAACTGCAGCAGAGGGGAGATAGATTTTGCAAGGTAAGTGACTCCGGTGCAGTAGGAAGGGAGAAGGAAGCTGTTGTGGGGAGCAGGGGAAAATAGGGTGAGAGTTGCAGAGCCTCTGCATTCGCTCATAAGGGCGAATGACTCCTGTGATGCTGCAATATTTCTAATTTTGAGACTTGCTCGTAAACACTAGGGGGTGCTAATTGCGTAACTTTAAATGAGTGTTAAGTGAATGCTCGTAACTTGGGGATTACCTGTATTCAGTTAGTAAGGCTGAGTAGCCACAAACAAAATAAATTTCCCATCCCATGACCAAACCATGAATCTCCTAAAACTTTAGCCAATTTTTTTCCATGTGAGTTCCTAACAAGCCCTATCTTTAGGGGACCTCTCTGTACAACAGCCAAAGTGTCCTAAAGCCTCTTCAAAGTGTCCTAAAAATAAGATTTTGAGAGATCTGAAATAGTAACCAAAGTCACCACTCTAAAAGTGGAATGAACATTCCAGTACGTTTATTCATGTCCTGAAAATTATTTTCCCATCTAGGCAAATGCAGAGTACGAGAGATCCTTCTCCAAAAAACTATCCAAGATGGAATTTTTTGCCTCCTGAACATTGATATGTTCAGGAGGCAAAAATATAAAATATATACTGTAGAGAAACATATGCAGTCAGAAAATAACATTTCTGATTGCATATTTTGTAAATGAAAGCATTGATATTCATTTGAAATAGCAAGATTTTATTATCAAATTAACATTGCAATGTATACAAATTTCCATTTTATTTTATTCTATTGTTTCTGGGATTCTAGCATTTTTCTTTTTCTGTTCATCTAATCAGTGGCATGAACATAATGAACGCCGCTGTCTTGGGGAACAGGGAACCTGCCCCCTCATTGCTGTATATACCGTATATTCTGTTGTATAAGGCGACTGGGCATATAAGACGACCCCCAACTTTTGAGAAGATTTTCAGGGTTTAGAAAGTCATCTTATGAGCCAGAAAATACAGTACAATATTGAATTTCTGTTTATAGATGAGCACAATAGGAGCTCCTTTGCTGCTAGAAAGCTTTGTCGTGTTAGTGCTTATTTCTGTAAAAAAAATAGGGCTGGCCAATAGGGGGCAGATTGGTTTTAAATTCAGAGAACAGCTACCCGTATATTCCTGCGTATAAGATGACCCCTGACTTTTGAGAAGATTTTCAGGGTTTAGAAAGTCGTCTTATACACCGGAAAATACGGTAGATCATGTAGGTGAGGCCAGCAATATCTGTGCTGGAAAAATCCAGAATCATTCAGCAGAGAGTAATCTATGAATTACCACTGGATGGTAGAACAGAGTAAGAGTTTGATGTCCTTTTCTGCCATCTAATGCTCATCCTTTTTGTCTAGAATGCCTATTCTTTCTTCTCTTGTTTTATAGTTAAAGCACAGAACTCCAGTAGGAGTAACACTAGAAGAATACAAAAGGAAAATTGTGGCTGAGACAACACTTCTTCTTTGAAGCCACTTGTGAAGAGTTCTCTGGCATTCTCTCTTATTCTTCTCTCTTTTCTTTCTCTTGGCTAGCCCTTTGAGACAGCCCAGTTAGGGGCCAGATTCTAAAAAAAGACTAACTACAGAATTTTCCAGTCTGACTGTATCCATCTTATAACCAATTCTGTAGGCTGCCAATTTTTATGCTGCAAGAATATTTGTTAAAAAAATATTCTCCATCCTATGCAACTCCAGATTCTGTCTGGATTAATATATAATAGATATTTAAATAAATAGAAACAAAAAAAAATCTGCATTTCATACAAAACTACAATAAATTTTTTCAGGTAGTGAGGCAATAAATTTCAAAATGCATGCAAAGGACCCACTTGTTACTTTCTATCAATTTTTGGAACTTTTTGCAAGTTTGAATATTTAATAGCAAATTAACATGCATTATTCACTGGTCTCAAATTTAAGGCTTTTCATGGCTTTGAATGATTTTCCACCAGGAAAATAGTACTTAAAAATGTATGAATTTTGCCATAAGCAAAAGTGATATGCCCAACCTGTCATTCAATAATAGATAAACTATTTAACAGGATTCATAAATTCCTTACAAAATTTACTGGTGTTAATGGAAATATAGGTGAATATGGATTTCATTTATAAATGAAATATTGAGTTTCTGCTTTGCTTTTGATAAAATGCAGTCGGTCTAATACACTAATCTTCAACAATAAACTGAAGTTCAATCAAATAAAATAAAGTTATTACTGATTATTTTTCTATCCAAGCTAGTGAATTATGTCCTGTATTGAAAGAGGCTAGATTTTCCCTGAATGATGACATCCATACTTGGGATGTTTCTATACCTGGTGCAAGGTAGGTAGGAAGGCGCAAGTATTTCTGTGGCACAAAATAACTTTTACTGATGCTTAGTCTTGGACAGGGCATGAGAGAGTCCTGCCTGCACTGAGACAGTCTCAGACAAACAAATTCATGACCTGATAACTTTGCTGTTGGTGATTCTACCTATGGAAGTTGAAGTCAAAACATCTATAGCAGAATGTTCAACCTGGGCAACTTTAAAGATTTCTGGACTTCAACTCCCAGAATTCCCAGCCAGCATGCCAAGGTTGGGAAGGGAATTGGATCATTGTAAAAATAGCTACAACAATTACTCTATATTTAGAAGTTGACAATAAATATTAATATAATCTGGATAGATCCAAGTTCAAATGTCCATTCTACTAGGATCTTTTTAATTAACTTTAGCTATAAACAGTCTCTCTAATTTAAAATAATTGTGTTTGTGTACATATGAAATTTTACATGCTATCCTGCAGACAAGATAGAATAGATGTATGATAAATAATATATACATAGAAGATAACAAAACCATAAAACAATAAGAAAAAAGGGACAAAAGGGTTCCAGACTGTCTCTGAAAATTTGAGAACTTTTGACTATGCATAAAGCTTGCTTGCTGTCTTGGGCCAGTTGATGTTCACCTAACCTACCTAGTAAGAAAATCATAAACTGTGGTATTTTAACATTATAAATCATGCATGAAATTGTGCATTATATTGCTCTAGAAGTAGGGTGGGATACTTAACTCATAAAATCTTTATGTGGTTTGGTATTTTGTATAAACATAGCTTCTTACAGTTTTGTAAAACATGGCTTATAACTTAACATGCAAACTCAAGTAATATTAATTTATTAAAATATGTTTAGGAAACCGTGGTTTAGAATAAAGCTTTTATGGCTTGTTTTTGAATACATGTACTTAAGATTGCACTGAGCAACATGTCTCAGAGAATTACATTACATAAGATGGTAATAATGATATAATTGCATCTTATGCTGTCTTTAATATGGTAGAGGTTATTGAGGAAATAAAATATTGTGATAAAAAGATTTTTTGTACTGTTCGTTGTTATGAAAAGAATAGAAAAATTAAGCAAACAAGAAAAACTAAGAATTCAGAACAGACAATTACTTATGCCATGTCATACATAAAATTTTTTGAGGCTGAATACTTTTGTAGGATAAAATCAGAAAAATAAAACACTTTTTCTTAATATGCCAAATAGAAAAAGTTGAGTGCAAATATTCAGAGTGCAAAATAACAGCACTCATACAAATATATCTTAATAGGGTGAGAAAGATACAGGTTGAAAGTGTGATTAAATCTGTTATTCTATTCTATTCTATTCTATTCTATTCTAAATTACCATTACTGACAACCATTTTCTATCTCACACTCCACATTCAAACTGTTTGTACTAAATGCAATGGGTTTATCTCCCTTTTGTCTCCCTCATAAAATTTAATACAAGAATTAGAATCTAAATTATTGGAAAATATTTCTTTAGATTAGCGGTGTCTGTACCAATTTTTTTTATATAACTTTATTCCTGAGAAACTCACATATATATTTGTATAGTTTTTAAAATGTAATTGCTTTTCTATTTAGGTTTTTATTACATATATGCTGCCCAGAGTTACCACCAGGGAGATAGATGGCACATAAATTTAATAAATAAATAAATATTAAAAAGTGATAGGGTTCAAAATGGCAAATCCACTATCATATTCCAGCTCATGGCACATTTCTAATTCACTTCTTAATGTCGAACATTTCCTTTACCTGAATTCAAAATATAAACACAGATCAATAGTCCTTCTTTAAAGAAAGGTAACTTTTCATTTTGGCATTTATAGAAAATATATTTATCAACCAATTTTTTTAAAAAAATTCTTCATAGCAAATCTTTTTTAAAAAGTTAGATTTTTTTTATATAGCTTACACAAATTTCAAGATTATTTTTTAATATAAATTTTTATCATTCTTTTAAAAATGAAGATTGAAAACTAATACAAAGTAAGAAAAAGAAAAGAAAGAGAAAGTTAAAAGTGCAAGAAGGGAAATGAAAACAGAAAAGAAGAAAGATACAAAGAAGAAGCTTTCAATCTTTTTTACAGCAGTTATAAATTTTTTCTTACTCTACGATTGCAACAACTCTTTTTTCCAAACCTATCATGTCTAATCATCAAAACCACAAATCATAACTTCATTTTTTTTCCTGTTTCAGGCACAAAATATATAAGTGGCTTCCAGTCAGCAATGAACATTGGCACTGCCTTTTCTCTAACCAAAGAAGTCAATTTAGCCATCACAAAATCCTATCATCTTCACCAATCCATTGAGGATAATCTTTCTATTGTTGTCCATAAAATAATCTTGTGGTAGTTATCATATAAAAAAACAAAGTTCCATAACTTTGTTCCATTTGTCCATCAATCCCAAAAGAAACACCTATGATTCAGTTATACATTTATCTTTGCATTTGAATCCAGAATTATCTAGTTTTTTTACACATCCACCAAGCATAGTAAAATGTTCTTCTCGTTCACATTCCAACATAAATTTGATTAATACATTCTAAAAAATTTTGGTGACCAATATAAACACTACATCATTTCATTTTTTTTAAAAAAAAACCCTCTTTAAATTATAACATAGTGTATTTTTAAATTCTTTTCAACCATGTATTTTCCATTGTTCCATTTTGTAACCCAACTCATAGTGTTCAAACCATAAATTATTTTGTCTACTCTAAATCTTTCTAAATTATAAATAAGAGAATCTTTGACTACTATACCTGTCTACTACAAGTTCTTCTCCTGTTTTTATTTTAAATTACTATTGACAAAACGCTAGTATCGCATGATAGGTTAGCCTATTAATTGTTACATTGTGTTAAGATCCACAAAGGATACAACTTATTTTTAACATGACACTTACAAAGATTTTTAAAATTCACATTAACTTTGGCTTTATAGTACCACTAATATCCACCCAGTGCATATCTCAGGCCATGCCATTTTTTAAGTCCAAAAGCATTCTATTTGTCAGCAACAACACCCACTCTTTCATCCAAACTGAACATCAAGCTGCATAATACAGTTTCAAGTCAGATACACCCAAATCCTCCTCTTTTCTTTGCATCTTATGATATCTTATATTTAATTCATGACTTTTACTCCTGAAAACACATATAGATATATCCCTCTACTACTGTTTAAATGGTATATCAGTTGTGAAAACAGATTTTGACTGAAACAAAAACATTAGCAAGACATTCATTTTTATCATAGAAATTCTCTGCACCAATGGCAGTTGTAATTTCTCCCATCTTAACATATCTTTTAAAACTTCACTCCATGTCTTATCATATTGATGTTCAAATAATGTACAAGTCATATTTATCATACCAAGGCATATTAATACTATATTGGCCTATTTTCAATTCTCTAGCATCGCTTCTCATCAACCTTGTAAAGGTTTAAAAGTTCCTCCTGAAAACATTTATAAGAAGACCGTAATAATGCATCTGGTCATTTCCTACTTTAATTTTTCCTAGTTTCAGAAACTTCCCTTAATGTTATAAATCCATTCATAATCTCTCTCTGTTCCTCTATAATCCTTGGTAAATTTTATTTCTTTAGATATTCATCTATTTTCTCTAAAAAGATGAGATGCTTTTGATATAGCCATATTGTCCATTAATACAGTTCGTCCTCTTATGATTTCAATATCATTTTCTTTCTTTGTTGCCCCGCATACCCAGTCAACCTGCCTCCCAGCTGGCTGGCTGGACCTTCTTTGTCCAACTCAGCATAACTTGGAGGGGTGGTAGTCCCCAGGCCCACAATGGACCTTCCCTGGGACCATTGTCCCTCGGGCCCAAGGCCAGCCAATGCTGGATTCTGGGCATCAGGGCCACCCCTCAGCATGGGAGTTTTCCCACCTGTGCCTGAGGTGCCAGAATCAGGAGTCGCCTCCCTGGCCACCCCTCTTCCTGCTGACCTCCTTTGTGAGATAGTTGCCAGGACGTACCCATGCCCTTGCTGGAATTCCTGGTCACTGTTCCCTTGTGAGATATGAGGATACCCCCTGTCAAACTCCCTGTCTGGAGTGTTATCTGTTGAAGGTGAGTAATGTGGACACCCCCGGTATGTCTCCCTGTCTGGAGTAATTGTGGATAAGTGGAGGAACTCCCTATCTCTTGAATCTTCGTAGTGCATATTTACATCCCCCTCCCCCCCAGAGCAGAGCCAGGAGCGGAAGAGTGAGAGTCCAATCTCCAACGCAGCTGATCTATGTGCCTGCGAATGACACAGCCGTCTCCCGAGTCCTTGCAGACTATGGCTGTCACCCAGAGATGACCAGGCTCATAGTTACGTGCCCAGACCAGATCCCCCACTTGGAGTCTCCTAGGTGCCCACGGTTGAGACACCTGTGAAGCCACCTGGTCAAGATGCAGCCTGTCCAGCTTCGTAATGAGGCGGCGACCCCAGCAGAGTTCGGCAGGGCTCTTTCCCGGCAGTGCATGATGTGGTGCGGTGAGCAAGAAGGAAATCTGCTAACCTGTGATGCCAGTTACCATAAGTCAATCTCTTGAGGGCATCTTTGGTAGTGCACACCATTCTCTCAGCCATTCCGTTGGAGGACGGGTGGAAGGGAGTCGACGTCACGTGCCGGACATGTTGGCTTGCAGGAAAGCCTGGAACTCAGAAGAAGTAAATTGGGGACCATTGTCTGAAACCAACACATCCGGAAGACCGTGTGATGCAAAAATGCTTCTCAACACCTGGATGGTCCTGGCAGTAGTAGTGGAGGAAACAGGAACAACCTCTAGCCATTTGGAATGGCTGTCAACCACAATGAGAAAGAATTGCCCTTGAAAGGGCCCAGCGTAATCTATATGCACCCTGGACCATGGGAATTGAGTTTCTTCCCACCTGTGTACTGGGGCCTGAGGCATTTCAGGCCAGGACTGTTGGCACGCTTGGCACCCATGAACCTGGGCCTCAATAGCCTTATCGAGACCCGGCCACCAAAGATGGCTGTGCGCAAGCGCTTTCATCCTTACTATACCAGGATGTCCATCATGCAGAGAGCACAAGGTTCTAGGCCTCAATGAGGTAGGAATTACAACCCTGCTACCCCATAACAGACAACATTTGAAAGTGGAAAACTCATGCTTCTTTTTCCAGAAGCTCTGAAACTCCGTATTGGGACACTTGTCAGGCCACCATGACAATACCCATGACAACACGCGTGTGAGCATGTGATCAGTGGCAGTTTCTGCAGCCATATCCCTGGCATTGAGCGGACACTCTGGTAATTCCTGAATTGACAGAATATGAACAGCTGGAGCCGGATCAGGCTCCAATTGCTGCAAGAGCAATCTACTCAGGCCATCAGCATGACCCATATCTTTACCAGATTTGTGAATCAAGGTAAAGTCGTATGCTGACAGAAAAATGGACCATCTCAGCATATGAGGAGAAATGATATGTGGGGTCTGTTTGTTTGTGGTAAACAACCCCAAGAGAGGCTTATGGTCAGCATAGACTGTAAATTTGCGGCCATATAAGAAATCATGAACTTTCTTAATGCCAGCCACTATGGCCAAAGCCTCTCTGTCAATCTGAGCATAATTATGCTCAGCAGGAGACAGGGTCCTGGAATAATAAGCTACAGGAACTTGAGTCCCATCAGCCTTCAGATGGCTGAGTACTGCTCCTACCCCATAAGGAGATGCATCACAGGTGATGCACACAGGCAACTGCTCGTTGAAATGAGCTAAGACAGTATTGGAAGTTAGCAAGGCCTTAACCTCATTGAAACTCTTTTCATGGACCTTAGTCCACTGCCAAGGAGCCTGTTTGTCCAAGAGCCTATGTAAGGGCTCTGCCACAGCAGCCTTGTGAAGTAGGAATGCATGATAAAAATTTAAGAGGCCCAGGAAGGCTTGCAATTCATCCTTGGATTTAGGACTAGGGGCCTCTTGTATAGCTCACAGCTTGCCTTCAGCAGGGTTGATACCCTGGGCATCTATTCTAAATCCCAAGAATTCAGTGGAATTGACTCCAATTTTGCATTTTTCCTTTTTCAGTTTAAGGCCTGCTTTTTTGAAACAAAGCAAGACAGCCCTTAATCTCTAAGCTAACATTTGAGATGATTCCCCAGCAATGAGGACATCATCAAAGTATGGGCAGACCCCTGGAATTCCACGCAACGTGCTTTCCATGCCGCTTTGGAATATGCCAAGGGCTACACTAACCCCAAATTGCAGTCTCTTGACCTTAAAAGCTCCTCTATGAGTGACTATAGTTTGTGCTTCTGCAGCTACCTCATCAACAGGCAACTGTTGGTAGGCCTGTGCCAGGTCAAGCTTTACAAAAATGCTGCCCCCCTTAAGGGATGCTAGAATGTGACTTACCACTGGAACTGGATAAGCATGTTGTTGTAAAGCCTTATTTAGTGTACATTTGTAATCTGCACAAATACATATCTCCCCATTAGCCTTTAAAGGCGTTACTATAGAGGTTTCCCATGAGCTTGAATCTACAGGTTCTAAAATACCTTGCTGTAGCAGTTTGTCCAGTTCAGCATCAATCTTGGCCTTGAGGGCAAAAGGTACTCTCCATGGCTTAACCCTGATGGGGGTAATTGTTGGGTCTAACCTTAATGAGACTGGAGGCCCCTTGAAGGATCCAAGCTCTGAACTAAACACATCTGCAAACTCCTTGCAGACTTCCGCCAGGCATGACGTTTGCAAACTGTGCAGCCCAGTGATTTGGATGCCCATAGCCTCGAATCAATCGAGTCCAATAAGGCTCGTGCATTCCCCCCCCCCCACTACCAACACGTCTAGAGGACCTTCAAAATCCTTATGTTGCACCTTAACACACACTTTAGAATTCTGAAAGTCTGTGAGAATTATGTTGGATGGTCTTAGTTTGGCCCTAATGCCACTAGTGTTGCAAATCTTTCTAAATGTACTATTAGAAATAATAGAGAGAGCAGACCCTGTGTCCAACTCCATAGCTATAGGAATCCCTTGCAGCCTTACTTTTAAAGACAGTTTTTTCTTCAAGGGTTTATGTGTTCCTGTCCTCAAAATACTGCTGCGTGATGCACAGAAACCCTCCCTGTTTTGGCTGGGGACCCTGGTACCTTTCAGACGTAATTCTTCCTGAGGTTGTACCTTCTGTTGACTCAAACATATGGCTGCAATGTGGCCTCGCTTTCCACACCCTCTGCATATGGAGGACTGGAACCTGCACTCAGCTCTTTTGTGGCTTCCACTGCATCCGAAGCATTTGATGGCTGTAGTGGCTTTGTCCAGACACCCCTTCTGCTTCTTCCCCGATGGCAGGTAAAGTCTATTCACCTCGTCTTCAGGATCTGTGTCTGACTCCTCTTTGATGTCTTCCTGATGGACTGCTGCCATTTCAGGAACACTCCTGGTAGGCTGCAGAGACCTTACAGCTCCTCCAACTGCTTCTTCAGCCATCGCCTCCCTTAGTGCATCTTGGAAAGAGATATCTTCTCTGGCAAAAAGTTTCTGCTGCAAATCTCTGTTTCTTAAACCACAAATGAAGCGATCTTGCAGCCTCTCTTCCAGATCCTTGAACTCACAAGGCTTGGCTGCTCTCCTTAAGGCTGCAATAAAGTCTTTAGCAGATTCACCTGCCCTCTGGTCTCTTCGCTCAAATGTGTGTCTCCATGCAATCACAGACAATCTGGGTTGGAAATGTTCCTTTAACAATTTCTTCAAGTCAGTGAATGTAATGGACTCTAGAGGTGCAGGGGCCACTAGGTTCTCAGCTATTTCAAATGCCTCCTGACCACAGACACACAATAGCATTGCAGCCTTTGATCCATCTTCCCTTATCTGGTTTACTCTACAATAATTTTCCACCTGGCAACATAAGACTCCCATCTTTCTGGATGAGCAATGTCAAACTCAGAAATACGTCCAATCTTTGCCATTTTCTCTCTACTCTTTCTGATGTGGGGGGGGGGAAAGAGTTATTCAGCCAAGCTCACTCTCCAGCGACACTGTACTGGTAGGCCTGAGACGCTGCTTCCAACACCGACTTCCCCCTTCTTCAGGACTTCTTGTGGGTGATTAAAGCTTGTTTGTTTGAAGCTCTTCTTATCCCACCTTCGTCACCAGTGTTATGTCCTTTGAGAAATCAGAGGCCTGGAGACTCATCTTTAACTGTTCGACTCTTTATTCACTTCATTACAACACCCAACAGAGACTAAGAGGCTCGCAGGCCTCTTAAGTATGCCCGGATCTCTGGGCAAATCCGATACAGCTGATTGGCACATTTTTGTGCCTCGTGCATGCGCGTGAGGCTGGCACCATGCTGTCTGGTCCCGGGCACCTTGCAGCAACCCGGGACCATTGCAATGTCCCGAGCCTGCTTCTGCAGGCTCAGGACACAACACTTGCCACTTCCCTGATTTATTTGTAAACTCACTTTTTATTTATGTAATTCATATTTATTTCCATTCTGTTATATTTACTATACATAGTTGTCATTGTAAAACCTTAATTTGCTGAAAAATAATTATTTAATTCTTTCTCTTTTCTCTTTATTTCATCTGAAATACAAGTTAGATAAAAGTAATTTGAAATTACTTTTTCAATTTATACTTGGAAATACTTTTGAAATTTAAAAGACAATGTATGAAAAATGGATTTTTAAGAAAAATTCCCAATAGGCTTTTATTTGAAAAAAAAATATGGCCAATTAAAAAATTTAAAGCAATTTCAAAATGAATTGGATGCAACTCAAGGATATGCCACCTTTATTCCATTACTATATATTGTATATGAATTTTTTTCATCAATAAAAATTATGCATAGCAAACTTTGAGGATTATGGTGAATAATTCATTTTCATCATCTTTCTTATGCTTCTAGGAATTTCTTACTTGAATGTTAGGTTTTATGGAACAATATCAATATACTAGCTACTACTAAATATAATAAATAGTACATTTATTATTATAATATAATAAATAATACATCACAGGGGAGCTTTTTTTTTGAAAAAGTTGAAAAAATAAATGGATCCCAATTGGAACTTTATTTCCTAAAGCTTGTGGATTAAAAGATTTTTGATTATCTACTTTTTACTTTTAATTTTTATTTGAAAGTCTGGGTTTTTCCTCTTAAAATAGAAGAATTCCCCCCCCCCAAAGGTTTACAATAACTTTGAGATTTAAAGGAATTCCTTAAAAAGTGGGGTGACATCTTGGGGCTAAACCTGAAATTGCAATTTATTATTCTTAAAGAAAAGAGACCTGGCTGACAGTTTAGAAAACAAGATAAGATTTATCTGGTAACCTTGAACACCAGCTGTGAGAGTTTTAGCTCTGTTTCTTATTTACTGGGGGGGGGGAAACCCTGTGAAAGTTTTCAGTTCAACTCATCACTATGGAAGTCCAGGAACAGACCTTTCCTATGGAAGAAATGCAAAAACAATTTTTTGCTATGTTGAAAATCACTTACCAAACTTACCAAAGTCTTCTTAAAGCTGACGATGAAATAAGAGCTTCCGGGGAAAAACCAGAAAGCATTTTAGATACGCAAACTGAAACTCTGATTATAACTAAAAACCTATCTATACAAAATACAATAGGAAAAATCGAACAATTAAATACTATGACAGAAGACCTAACTGTCCAACAAATACAGACAATAGAAAATCCAGAAAAAAATCTGACAACATGGATGGAGGAAAAAAACCTGCTATATAACTCAGAAGGAATTTGAAGATCAAGAAAAGAAACAGATGGAAGAAAAGATAAACAATTCAGGACAACTACGTCAAGAGGAGAAAATAAAGGGACAATCTGGTAGTCCTGCCACACCCCTCAGCCTTCCAAAAATGGTGACTGGATGGTCATCTCAATATGACATAATATATACAATAATGCAAGAAATCTTTGAGGATCCTGAAGCAAGGACATGGAAGATGATTTGGCAAAGAAAAAAAGCCAGAATAAGATTGAAGAAGAATGGAGTATGGGCATATTTAGGAGGTTTAAAATAGACAAGACCCGTATTTTGAATACGAGATATTGTTATGATGTGAAGATAAAGAAAAATGTTGGCTAATTAAAACCTAGATGCATAAATATCAACAGTTAAATTGAAATATTGAGTTGTTTATAAAGGTTAGATACAGATGATTAAGACATATATATGTTAAGAGTGATGCAACATAATTAACATGTTTTGATGTAGTGATAAGAATAAAAATTAGAAGCTTAAATATGAGAAAGTGGATATAAGGAAGAATGCCGAAATGGAAGAAATTTTGATTATTGAATTTATAATATTTGGAAATTATAATGAAAATAAGAATGTTATATTGTATTACTAATTTGTTGATATAGAAGTGAGATAGATAAGATATATATTCAGAATACTAGATGTTGGTGGGAATTGTGACAAAGGGAATTGGGGTCATTTAAAAATTTGGAAATGATAAATATTAAACATTTAATTTAAATATCAACACAAAATTAAAGCTGGGAAAATTTATAAGGTTATTGATGGTGCAAAAGATGGAATGTTAAAATAAATAAGATATACAAAATTATTGATAAATGTAAGAAAGCTATTAAGTAGCTGATGGATAGAATAAGAAGTATACTAATTTAAACAAGAGACAGTATGTATTAAGGGAAAAAAGAGAGGAAATATTGGCTGTAATAGTTGGAGATTTGTATTAATAATACCTGTATGTAATGGAATTATTGTAACTCAGACTCCGCGTTTCTTTTCAAAGATATAATTGTAACATTGGAAAATTAATAAAAAGTTTAAAAAAATACATCACTTTAGATGCTTAGTATAATGCTTTTTCAGTTTAATGTCCAGGTATTAATTTCTTGAGTTTATTTCTATTAATATGATTTTCATAGCAGTATCCTAAAGAAGCTATGTCTATAATTTGTTACCTTTTACTTTTTTCACTTTTACATACAACATGCTTGCTATATATAATTTGGTTACTGGACTAATTACAATGCTCTATATATTCTATCAAACAGATTTTACAAAGCATATATAGTAATCTATAAAAATATCACTTGAGGCCAAGTTCAGCAAACAGAGACTGTCATACTTTGCCATGTCATAAGAGATGACTCACTTGAAAAGTCAATTATGCTGAGAGTGAAAAAGGAGAGGAGGCCAGCCTAGTACCTGCTGGCTGGACACCATAAAGAAAGACACGGGGATGACCATGGCAGATCTGAAAGAGACAGTGCAAGACAGAGGGCATGGAGAAGACTGATCCAGAGAGTGCCTGAGACCCAGACACAACTGAATATCTGACGACGACGATGATATAGTACAGTGATGGCAAACCTTTTAAAGACCGAGCGCCCAAACTGCAACCCAAAACCCACTTATACATTGTTGGGTGCCAGGTGGGCGTGGCCCATTGGGTGGGTGTGGCCCATTGGGTGGGTGTGGCCCATTGGGTGGGCATGGCTGCAGTAGTAACGGCAGAGTGGGTGGGACTAAAAAATTCAATCAATCAATTCCAACTTTGCAAGATGAAGCCCTATAGACTGCTAAAAAAAAACAGGCTAAGAAGATTCACTAGAGAAGCAGAAGTCAAGAAGACAAATTCTCTGTTCTTCACAGAACCATCCAAGGTGTACTTCCAACAACAGTGCAACAATACAGTAACAGCAGAGTGACCAAAAGCAGAAACTGGACTGTATTGGAACAACATATGGGAGAAAGACAAGATGCATAAAACCAATGCAAAGTGGCTGCAGAACTGAGAGCAGACCACAGCAATCTCCAAGAACAGGAATCAGTCATCATCATCAGACATCCAACAGTGAATCAACAACATGAAGAGCTGGATAACACCTAGCCTGGATATAATCCATCCATAATGGCTAGAGAAAGGCACTAAAGCAGTGTGTGAATGCCTTGCAGCCCAGATAAACCAACTGGTAACAGCAGACACTATACTGATCATGAAAGATGTACACAAGCAGCCTTATCCAACTACTAGCCTATAACCTATCTCCCCACAAGAGGGATAGTCCTATCAGGCAGGCATCATAGCAGCCAAAGTACAGGATTCTCTGGGCCAGTACATGAGCATATCTCATGTATTGTGAACAAAGACCAATTGCCAATAGAGAGAGCAGTCACCCAAGACTGAAGACAGTAAAGTCAAAAGGACATTGAGGACCTTCCTCAAGAAGTCAGTGGGCCAGAAGACAACACTGGAAGTCAACTCAAAACAGTTCACACAAGTGGCCATCAAATATGGCATATTCCAAAGTGATGCACTGTCCTTGCTGCTGTTCTGCACAGGCTTAAAACCCCTCAGCCTGATATAGATGGAGTAGAGTTACCATCAGCCTTCTCTATATGGATGATATCAAGCTGAATGGCCAAGAGTGAATGAGACATCAACTCATTGATCCACCTTATGGATCTACAGTGATGACATTGGGATGCTTTCACACTGGAAAGTGTAGCTGAAAGGTAGTTAAAACTGATGGGGGTGGGCCACATAACAACATACAGATCAGTTAAAGTGACTTGGTATCCCACCATCATGGGAAGCACTATAAGGAATAAGGAACACAACAACATCCAAGTACTAGCAAAGGACAAAATAGGTCATGGAGAGCCAGCTCAATACAAGGAATAAGATCCACACCATCAACACTTATCCTGCAGTCATCAGATACCCTGCTGGTATAATGAGGTGACAATATGAAGACTCTGAAGTTCCTCATAATGTACATAGGTTTCCATCCCAGGCCCAGCACCCAGAGATTGTACACCAGCTAATAAGAGGGCTAGCAACTTAGATGTTGCTGGTGAGTGTCAGAGCCATTCTACTGGATGAAACGTGAAACGTGAAGCATGATGATTTTTTTTTTTTTGCTTCACTTATTTACAATCTGGCTTTTTTTTTTCATCTAAATGAAATTCATTTAGATTTAGATATAAATGAATGAATTCTTTCAATCCAGACAAGGAATTTCAGAACAGTAGGGAAGCATTTATCCTGAAGTGCCAGAATGTAGATGACTAGAAGATGATGAAGTGAATCCAACAAGGCAGCAGTTATTGGGACAATATTTTGGACCTCTCTTTTATTATCTCTAGATGTGCCTTTTTAAAAGTCTTTGCTTTCTCCTCTCTGGTTTTTTCTTTCTAAATTCCCTTTTGAATAATGCCCAACTGAAGACCCATTCCTTCTGTAAAGATTGGGATTGAGCATGAGACACTGAGGAAATGAAGCACACCATAACACAATTGAACCATCTACATTATTAATTTCAGTGTTTCCAAGCATATTAAATCATGTTTTACTGGCAACAAATAGCTGCACTCCAATAACAACTGAATAGACAAAGAAGAGGGCTGAGGAATGCTTCTGATTAATGAAGAAGATAGCATGATTCCTCTTGGGCTTTGGTGCAGTGCTATAAATCTACTTACAAGAGCTTCATTCACTAAAGGACTGTGACCTCTTTAGATTTTATTATTTGCACTCAATTAAGCTATTTCAGCTTCCAACAATTTTCATCTGACAACTTTTCATTTGGCTACAATAATCAGAACTGCTAAGCTAAATGTCAGAGATAAGATATTTGTATTAACCAAAGAAAGCCCAATTCTTAGCAAATAATTTATCAACTAACCTGCTTTATTGAGCTTGCAATAACCTGAAAACCAAATAAGGTGCCCAAAGAAGAGTTTGCAGTTTCAGTACAGAGAAAGATAAATTTTCATCACTGCTCCATCTTAGCTGACAATTTGCATTTGTAATCTACGACACTTATTATTTAATAGTAATCTAATGTATGACTGATTACTGATTATATTGTGTAAAGTGCTAGAGTATACTTTTATTATTGCATTGTATTGTATTGCATTTTTTACTTTTTTATATACCAGGTGGGTTGATGAAGTATAAAATAATTTATTCATTCAATTTTTAGTAAAGTCAGATGAATAAACTGGTTATCTCTAGTTGCATTGGTTTCAAGGAGAGATTCAAGGAACTCATTGAATATGTTTACAAGCCTTGGCACATGATCTACTAAGTCTGAAGGCAAGACTAGGGAATGAAAGAAAAAAAGACTTCCAATCATTGTGTGAGGAAAAGGTAAGAAATAAAGATCACCGGGATTCCAAAGGTCCGAAATGATAAATTTCTAGCAACAATGATTACAGCTAAATATGTATATGAAATAATGAACTGTGTTTCAGCATCTTCACTTATAGAAGACAGAATAAAATGTAATTCCAGAACCAAAATAATAAATGAATATTTTTATTTAAAATTTTGGACTTAATTATTTAATTGAAATGAATTCCTATCATGATGTCTCAACTCTTCATATAAATACAGGTGACTGATTTTTCATTAAGAAATACTGTGAATCCTGGATGAATGAAGCACATGATATTGAGTGAAATCCTTCATGCATTTGTCTCAAGTGCAAATTAAATTTGAACTTCCTGCTTTGAAGTTTAGCACTGACTGGAGAATACATGCTGATGTAAATACTAAATTAAAATTAAACACCACATAAATTACATTACTATGATTCTGCCTCTTATCCTGTTAAACAAAGACTGAACACTGAAATGCTAACAAGTTCAAAGAAAATGACATTTGGTAGTTGTATTTTAGAATGACAAATATCTTGTTTTCAAAGAAACATCATTAGCTTTTCATTTTGTTACTCCTCTTTGAAACTCATCTGTAATATATATACATTTTAAGGACTTTTCTTTCTCAGAGAGAAAATGAAAATTTAATTCAATAAAACAGGCTAATATACAACTGCAGCAAATGAGATTAAGATATAACAAAGATATAGTTATAATTAACAAGACAAGGTGACAGAATGAAAAATGCATAAAACCCTATAAGACAATTTTGTACTGATTTTATAATAATGCCTCCATTTACACTAGTGTAAGTGAAAAGAAAAACCATGTGATATCTATTTGTAAATGAATTATGAATAAACCATTCATACTACTTTCACCATGTGTTTTTACATGCAGTTGGTTCATAAATTACATATTCATGCAAATTTCATATGGTAAGAAGACTTTATTTTTAACACTTTACTTATTTATGCTGACGTGCTCTCTAGAGCCAGGATTCTCAATCTGAAAAGTAGTTACAAGTGATCTTTAGGATAGGCAGATTTGGGGGTGCCTTCATATTAGAACCATTTAGCAATGCGAAGTACTGCTTTTTCTTAATTCACAGGAGGCATAATTAAAATAGGGCTTCCACACAGCATTTAATATAGAAATATATTAACTTCCAATGGCTTTCCCTCATAATCAAAATATCTCTGTAATGTCTACAAGACACAAATAAATTCTATTCAGCAAAGTCCTTGGTGTCTTCAAATAAAAGTTTGTTGCTTGCATATCTGGTGTTTTATTAGTTCATATTGATTGTAGCTGGAAGTTCAACAAGTATTGTAGTTTTTCTTTAAATAGCATTTTTGTGAACTGTCCCAGGTCAATTTCTTTATGCATATTGGGTATTGTATTTTTTATCATTTTAAAAACTAAAAGAAAAAAAGATGAGACCTTTTGCCTCAACTTTACAGGAACTTTATTTGGGACAATTAACAAAATTAACAAAATTTAAGTAGTGGTGACATTTTAATCTTAATGTGAACAGAAGCAACATTAGCCAGACCTCCAAGAATTTTACTTTGCTTGTTATACTGGACAGCTCCATTTTATTCAGGAAAAAAAAGATCGTACATTCGGTCAGATACTGTATTGAAGAAGAATTCTGAAATGACACCTGCATATGTCATATTGATTATGTTGATGGGATCATGATTAGGGTTCTTTGCTTGATTTCATTAGTGCAATTATTCCCATCCCTTTAACACTTATCAAGGAATGCAAAAAAATAGATAGCAGAATGCAGAATTATGCTCAAAAAGCTGGAGATAGAAATAGTATGGGCAAAGGAACTGAAAGCACACTCTTACACTCAATTTATATTTTCCCCAAGCCACCACTGATGTTGCTGTTTTTTTCTTCCTTCTGCTTAGCACCTCAAGATCTTCAATGCTTTAAAATATTGGATTGAGCCAGACAGGGGACTAGGAAATTGATGGAAGAAGCAGCACAAGTATCTTATCAACAGTGCTTTTCTTTACTCATTAGAAAAATGTGTGGCGATACTAGCATCAATCCTAATATTAGCTTTCTATATCAGGACCTGATGTGAAACCTACTTCTATAAATCCCTAGTAATTTGAAAATATGGAAAAAGGTAACACATAACTTTCCACTATTGGGAGGCAGGGGAAAACTCATCACAAAGAGTGTTCCAGCAATCTTACAATTAGAATTGTCATGCTTTATTGTTTTCCAATCATCCATGGCATTTTTTTGAGTTTAATAGATCCTGTTCAGAGGGTTATCAGAACAATATTTTCACTTGTAACATAGCATTGTTTGTCTATCACAAAAGATTATGGAACATCTCTTCTAAGAATAAATCTAATACTATAAGAAAAACATATACAGTATCTTCTAAATTAAGCTACTGAGACTGATTTTCATTTTGGCAGTCTAGGGATTTGTTTAATAAATAAAAACAATTCTTATAGGAGAAGAAGAGGCTGATCTAGAATGTGGGGTAAATTTAGAGTCATTGTTTTGTCACAAAAGATCTAAGTCCAGCCCTCCATGAATTCCATTGACCCTTATCTAGCGCAATTTAACTTTGACCATTAGTTGTATAGATTCTTGTATTAGAGATAGAAATAATAAATCCTTCTGTATTTTGAACTCAACAAATGCTCCCAGTTATTTGCTTCTGCCATTACTATGGTATTTCCCAGTGGGCCTGAACTCAAAGAACATATTGTTGCTGCTGTTATTAGAATATGGTGAGGTGAACAGGGAAAAAATGAAATCAATGTATTTCAGATATTTACTTTGCCGAACAAAGGAGAAAAGAGAGGCAAAGGAGACATTTTTGGTGCTTTTAACTTCTATTACCACATCCTGAGTCCATGTCTCCCCAGACAACCTTTCTGCTTGACTTGGATAGCAGCCAGATTCACAGTAAAACATAATGCCTCCCATTTCTTTATGTTGTCTCACTAAAATTTCAAGCACATGGGCTCAAGAATTCCAGTTATGAACATACAAAGCTCCCTTTCTAGCATTTGAGTGGACTTAGGAAAGAATCCATTAGAGCAAGCAGGGATGTGTGTGGAAAGTTGAGGAGAAAAAGACAAATTTGAACTATACAGCTGTATTTGAACTATACAGCTTTGATTGTGTCCTCAAGTCTAGTCTGAACCCGACAGGCACAGGCACAGAATTGCAGTAAAGTTGAATCGCAGCTTGACTGGCTTTGGTATTAAAATGAATCTGTTCCCATTCTCTCTCAGTACCATGGCACCATTCCCTTGATGTTATTGACATCCATGTGGAAAATACATATACTCAAGATGCTGACTGACATAATTTAAGTAGTTAAGAAAGGTTTTTTCCTAAGAGAGAGAGAGAGAGAGACAGACAGACAGACAGACAGACAGACAGACAGACAGAAAAATATATGTTTCCAGCACTTATATTTCGAAGATTGGATTAGTCAGATTATATTTGGGAACAACATGTATTTTAGAAATCAACATGAATATTCCTGATTACATTCTAAGTATTAGCATATCTTTCATTCCAGCTTCATAGCTTGAAAGTGACTACATACCTATCCATTCCCTCATATATTTGTCTGAACTGTGAGAACAAAGCCAGGGAAAGTTTAAGTAGATTTCATTTTATTGAAAGAGATTATGGCTTTTTACACAGTAATGTTAAGGTAATTATTGGCTACATTATGAATGAAAAAATGTATTTGTTGTTATGGGAGAAATGGTGAAGAGAACCATCTTGTTTCTGTTCACTGCAGCATAATGCGTAGACTAGTCTTGCAATAAGTTCTAGAATGACAGGTTGCATTTCATCATTTTAACCACCTATTTCTTCTGAGATTAAACTGACACATAGCAACTAGCTAAAGGCCATTCAGTGAGCAATGTTTTTGAATCCATTTAAAATAACAGCCATCTTCACTGACCTTCCAATTTCATACCAGCAAACATCACTGCCAGCTTTTCATCATATGTTTACATTTTTTGGCATTTATTAGCATGCATTATAAAAAAGCATACATTAAGTCATTACTATTTTAAATTAATAAAATTAATTGAGAACAGACTAAACATTTTTAGGCATCTTACATTAGATGGCTCATTCCCATAGTTAACCTTATGCGTGAATACTCTTGCATGCTAATTGCTATTTTCTAGTTCACTTTGTCAGCTTAAAATTAATTAAAACACAGAGCTGCTTATCATTTAGCTTTATTTACACACACAGAATAATGTGCAATAAAATTAATGTCTGCTATGGAGACCTTGCTGGAAAGTATTTTTTACTTTCTCAATCTGTCCCTTCCTCTGTTGATCTGCAGCTGTTATATGCAAGTCTTCCAGTATCTCTGCAACCTACCTCACACTGGTGTAGTGGGCAAAATGGGAGGCATGGGAGCATATTAGATATGCTTACCACCTTGAGTTGACCAATACACACATACAAACACACACACACACACAGAGAGAGAGGGGGGGGGAGAGAGAGAGACAAAGAGACAGAAAGAGAGGGAGAGAGGGGAGAGAGACAGAGACAGAGACAGAGACAGAGGATAATAACAACAATAGGAAGAAACTGCAATTTCAGCTGTATCAGAACATTTCTACAATTCTATCAATGGACAAACTGCAACAGCCAACAAAAACTTAACATTCTATGTGCATTTATGGGACAACTTAAAGAAATAAAGCCAGAATGCAGCTTGGATAAATGAGATGGATCAGAATATAAAAATAACTGAAATGGTAGAGAACAGGACAAGGAAGATCAAAAATTGGTCAGCATCTGGTGAAGATGCTGAATGGTTTTTGGTTTAAATGTCTGACTGGTCTACACCCATTCATTAATTTATTACACCCATAATTTATTACACCCATGAGCAGTTTTATAACATACTACAAGGAGGTTAAATTGAAGAATGTTCACTTCTTGTAAAACTTACCTTATCAAAGAAGAAGCACCAAATAACTACTGCTTACCAACAACTTTCAAATTGCTAACTGGTGTAGCTGATGCAGTCCAACATCATCTAGTTGAAAATAAGTTTTTTTCTACTGGAAAAGAAAGAAGCAGAAAAGAAACTGTTGAAATAGCAAAGAAACAAAAGATCAGCTCCTAACTGACAAGATGATTTTGGAAAGCTGCAAGAAAAGAAAGACCAAGTTGAATGTAGCTTAGATTGATTACAAAGGCATTTGATTTCCTGTAACTTGACTGGATAACTAATTCAGAAAAAAATATTAGAATCTTTGTGCTATGATCAATGGCACAATGAAAGTTGCTAGTCATTGTGATAGACAGGGACAAGTTAATATCAAGAGAGAAATCTTTCAGAGAATCTCATTCTCATCACTTCTGTTTGTCATTGCACTGATTCTTGTGTCAAAAATACTGAACAAGTCAGACCATGGCTATCAAACATCAGAAATATATGCTGGGCTATCCCATCTACCTTATTGGAATCTGTGTGGGAAAATACCATCTGAAATAGAATCACTACTCAACACTGTCATATACACAGCTATGTTATTGCAAAGAATTTTGGACTGGACAAATGTTCCATCTTTAGTTTCAACAGAGCAAAAATAATAAAAACTGAAGGAATCAAGATGCCTTATGGAAATAATATCAAGAGTCTGGAGGAAAACTATCACTATGAATATCTGATTATCTTTCAGGCTGACAACATCAAGCAGACTGTAATGAAGAAGGTTAGTAGTGGAAAGTGAAGAAGATCCTAAAGTCCAAACTCAGTGGAGGAAATATCCTCAAGGCAATACCTGTCATTAGACACACAAATGGAATAGGGGACTGGACTCAAGTAGAACTAGAAGCCATAGACAGGAAGACCAGAAAAATAATGACAAAATGATGCCCTTAATCTAGCCAGCAATGCTAACAGACTCTCTATGCCAAGGAGCAAAGATGAACATAAAATTTTGCAAGTATAGCAGATAGTTAAATAAGAAAAAAAAATAGAAGAATATCTCAAGGACAATGAAGATGATGCAACAAAACTAATACATTGTAAGATTTATTGAATATTGAAGAGATAAAACTGATCTAAAAGAAAGACCACATGAAGAATAGAAACAGACATTACAAGGCAAATATTACATGACCAGTAGAGAGAGAGAGAGAGAGAGAGAGAGAGAGAGAGAGAGAGAGAGAGAGAGAGAGAGGGAGGGAGGGAGGGAGGGAGGGAGGGAGGGAGGGAGGGAGGGAGGGAGAGAGGGAGAGAGGGAGAGAGGGAGAGAGGGAGAGAGGGAGAGAGGGAGAGAATTAGCAAGTAAAACAGATAGCAACCATACCTGGCAATGGTTAAGATCAGGAAAGTTGAAGAAAGAGACAGGGCTAATTTTGTACAAGACCAAGCCTTAAGAACAAATGCATATAAAATCAAGAGTAAGAAGATAGTAACTAACAGCAAGTGCTGCACCTATAAAGAAACTGAAGAAACAGTGGACCTCCTACTAGGCTACTTCAGTAAGATTGCACAGACTGAACACAACCAAAGCATCACAACCAAAGTAACAGCTGGATAAAACAAGGCATATTAGACTTTCATTCTTGGTCTAATTAGGATGGATAAATGCATTTTCAGAATAGTTTTAATTGGTTTCAAAACAATGCAGTATAAAACAAATATAACATAGAAGGCAGGATCTGAAATTAAGTTTTTCATTGTTCCTTTCAAGATGCAATGACAAGTGGGCCAAGCCAATCAATCAAGTGCAAATGTTTAGTTGTTGTTTGCTGTCCTATATAACCTTGCCATGGATTTAAAAACTGAATATCACCTATGCTATCTTAATTCAACTTTCATGTATCTACTGTGTCAATCTGTAATAGCTCTGTATGTGCTGTATGGTGCTGTAATACAAGGACAATTTGGAAATAAACCTCCATTTGGTTATCAATGACAGACACTAGCAGATACAGAACTTTTATTATACACATTAGAAAACTACAACATTACATTACTTTTTGACATAATCACTATTCAAATTGAGGCACTTGTCATAACGACTTACAGGGTTTAAAATTGTTTATTAGTAGTCACTCGGCACCAAATCTGGGCTAAGGGGTTGGTGATCAAAAATATCCCAACAGAACTGCTTCAAAGGTTCTTTTTTTGGTTTTAAGTTTTTTTACTCATTTTTTCCATACGTACAATAGTAATTTTTCAACCAATGTGCTGTTTGAGGTTGCATGCTAATACTTGTTTAATTCCTATCCTTTCTTCTTTCCTCCAGCCAAAGGTAAAATTAATTCCAGGTTTGATAATAATCCATTTCTTCTTTTTCTTTCAGTCTCATAGTCAATCTGTCCATCTCTGTGCATTCTAGGTTTTTTTTTTTAATTATTTCTTCATCTGATGGTATTCCTTCATTTTTCCAGTGTTGCACAAATACAATTCTTGCCGCTGTTGTGACATGCAAAATCAAGTATAAGCTTTGTTTATTAGTCTTTTCTGGCATTATACCTAATAAAAAAAGTTCAGGTTTGAAATCAACATGTTCTCTTAACATCTGTTCTAGCCAAGTATATATCTTTTTCCAATTATTTACTTTATCACATGTCCATCAAAAATGATAATATGTGTCTTGACTTATGTTTACATTTCCAACATCTATGACATATTTTTAAACATTTTTGCTAATCTTGCTGGTGGCAAGTGCCATTTATAAAACATTTTGTATAAGTTTTCTTTATAGGAAGTTGACATTGTCAATTTATAGTTTCTTTCCCATAAATTTTGCCATTTTTCTAATTCTATATTATAACCAAAATTTTTCGCCCATCTTATCATTGTTACTTTGGCTTGTTCACTTTCCATTTCTAAAGTTAATAAAAAATTATACATTTTCTTAATTAATTTCTCATCTGAAGTCAACAATGTCTTATCAACTGTCAACATTAGGAAGAATTGCCACAGTGAAAATGAATTTACTACCAAAAATCTTATTTCTATTTCAAACAATACTTATAAAATTGGAGACAATTTTTTTTTTGAAGATTTGAACTCACTAATTTTGAAATTTATTTGGCAAGGACAAAATTTATTTGTTCCTTATAAAATCCATACATTTAATATCTCTATCATATCTCGTTTGCATTTGTAAATGTGTCCACCATGTTAGGTTGATACCCTGATTTTCCATTTCTTGTTTAGATTTTAAGTTTCCTTCAGAGTTTAGAATATCTCTATATATCCAGATTTTTTCAAAGTCCACTAAATTTGGGTGCACAAATACTTCCATTAATTGACAACCACCCTGGAATATTTAAACATATTTTACTTTTTGTTTTTTCCCATGTTGTTAACAGTACATTTCTTATATAATGATTTTGGAAATATTTATGAAATCTATTTTTCCCATACCATAAGAAAGTGTGCCACCCAAATTGTAAATAATGCCCCTCCAGATATAACAACCTTTTGTTTTTAAGAATTATCCATTATTTTACTCGTGTTAATACAGATGCTTGATAATATAGAACCCACTTGGGTAGGCCAAATCCTCCATTTTCCTTGGCATCTTGTAACAATTTCCGCTTAATTCTAGCTTTCTTTCCTTGCCAAATAAATTTCAAAATTAGTGAGTTCAAATCTTCAAAAAAAATTGTCTCCAATTTTATAAGTATTGTTTGAAATAGAAATAAGATTTTTGGTAGTAAATTCATTTTCACTGTGGCAATTCTTCCTAATGTTGACAGTTGCAAGTTTTTCCATTTTTCCAAATCCAGTTTTATTTGAGTCAATAATTTTGTGTAATTATCTTCTTTTATTGTTGAACATCTTGCCATTGATTGTATCCCCAGATATTTAACCTTTTTAACTATCTGCAATTCTGTATTTTCTGATATATATTTTTTTTGCTTATCTGTAAGGTTTTTAACTATTACTTTAGTTTTTTTTCTATTTATTTTCAGTCCTGCCACTTCTCCATACTGTTCTATCTTTCCCAATAGTTTAGGAATCATCTCCAAAGGTTCTTCTAAAATAAACTGCTTCAAAAGTTCTTGGGTGCATCTAGCAGTGTGCAGGCAAGCATTTTTGTGAACCAACATCACACTGGAAGTGGTGCCATAGAAAATCCCACTAAATGTGAAGATGCTGAAGGAGTACTGCTAGTACAGTTCATGGAGCATGGTTCAACCATCAATTCAGAAGTCTACTGTAAAACATTACAAAAATTCAGACGAGCCATCCATAACAAGCATCTTCCTTTGTTTTCTATCTCTGTATATTTGTTACAAGTAAACTTTTCAGTAGTTCTGCAGCTGCTCAGCCAACAATCCTAATTTACTGTGGATCTTGTTGGCAATAGTGACTGTATATATAAAACTACATCAAATTACTGCCTCACTGGGAGTTCCTTGGTATTATTATTGTTATTGAACAATTGACAGTATGGAATTTTCTTGGCTTTATTTTTTTAAATGATGAAATAGAAAGTTTGTTTCTTAAAAAAACAGTACTTGTTTTAACAAATTAAATATGATTCTCATTAGTTTAAAAAATCAGCCTTGATTTTGCAAAAATAAATCCTACCTTACTAAACTTCTACAGTTCTTTATCAAATGTATTAGAGTATACATACCATAATCATGAGTGTGGATTGTACTGGTTAAAGAGAAAAAAAAGAAAACTTTGGGAATAAATGACAATTTTATCAAAGGAGATAAGCAAGAAGTGGAATCTCTTATGGATATGTGCCGGAATTAGTGCTTTATGCCATACTGATATTTTTTACTTAGGGATAAGCACACAACTGGCTGAGTGAACTATACAGTGTGCTGAAAATCAGAAATAGTTTTCAAGTATTTCAGAAGCATCTCTTGAAACCAAATGAATAGAACCAAAAGGCTTATGTGATGTGAAGCATACTGGAGCACAAACACTTCTAACTTCACATATACACTGATCAGTCCAAGTTATCTACAACAAACTATGACCAGAGTGGATGGTTAACTATTGATGTCAACCAGTAAATGGCAAGCTGTGCAAGCTGTAAATATTATGGTAGACATTCCTAGAAATGGAATGAAAATAAAATTGCCAACTGTATAATGCTTGTATATACATCCACATTAGAAATACCATGTACCATTCTGACTACTACATTCAAAAAGGATATCTATTAATTGATTGATTGATTAAATTTATATGTCTCCCATATCACTATCCACAACTATTAAAACTGTAAAAACAATGTAAAATTAGCTCAATCCAAAAAAACTAATCTTGGGACTTATCTAATGAAAATGATAGATTTAGAATAGATATAGGAAAAGTCTTCAAATGTACTTAACCTATGAAATTTATTATACTATGGTGGTAGTTATTCAAATAGCTTTTTAAAAGGGCTGGGTGAATTCACAAACAACAGATATATCAAAGTGAGTAGCCCTCAATAGATTTTTTATTTACCCTGGTTTGAAACAGCATGTGTCCAAACACCAGTTGTAGGAAAACTGCAACTTGTGAGCTTCCTGGAAGCAGTTGTAGGCTACTGTTAGGAGAAAAATATTGGCCTAAAATGAGCAATGGCTCTTATATTCCATGAACTTTTTCAGAATAACTTTTGGTAGAGGTACCATAGTTCTTATAAAAATACATTTTGTTGGGGATGAAAGCTGAAACAAGTACATTAATCGGTAGGATCTGATTTTTGGAATTTTCTGCAGAATTCCCAATTGAGTTGTATGCTATAGCAAAATTTCAAATAATATTTTAGTAGGACAGTTTATGAATGAAGGCAAATATACATGTTCCAGATAATGTTGTAGGATCCAATCTACAGGAAAAGGTGTGTGTGTGTGTGTGTGTGTACTAGAATGTGTGTGTGTGTGTGTGTGTGTGTGTGTGTGTAGGTCTTTGGTTATTCGGGTTTTCTCCCGCGTAAAATTGGAAGTATCTTGGCAACGTTTCAATGAAGTCCCATTTGCCATCTTCAGGCTGGTGTTTTCAGCTTCATGCTTCGAGGAGCAATGTGTGGTCTTAGCTGTTTCTTCCTTTTAACTGCCAGTGGGAGTATGAACTGATTGGGTGGGAGCTTGGCTGTGTTCTGATTGGGTGGAGGTGTGTTCTGATTCGTTAGGGGTTTGGCTGTGCTCTGATTGGATGGGGGGTTGGCTGTGCTCTGATTGGATGGGGGAGTGTTCTGTTTGGGTGGGGGCTTTGTTTTGCTCAGGTTAATCTGAGTTACAGGGGGGTTTAAGGTGGTGGGCTGCCTTGCTATTTTTTGGCTTCACATTCGTGGTCGTGCCTCATCTTCATGGTGGGTGTCAGTTTGCTTCATGTATGGATTTGAGGGGTTTAAAGTGGCCAATGATGCAGCTGTGGTCTGGCTTCTGGTTTGTGGTCATGCCTCATCATCGGTGTGGCTTTGGGTTTGCTTTTTGCGTGGATGTGTGGTGGTGACATCCTGTGTGGTTTTAGTGAGTGTGGGTCTGGTGTCATTCTTTGTGTTAGGGAGTTGTTTGTCAATAAGGGCGGGTTTCCAAATTGCTGTTAGGTGGGAGGTATCATCTCGTTTGTTCATGCTGTGTGGGCGTTTTTCTATCTCGATGGCTTCTCTGATTGTTCTGTTGTTAAAATGTTCAGTTTTGGCAATGGTTCTGGTATTTTTAAAGTCAATTTCATGTCCTGTGGCTTTAAGGTGTTGGACCAGGGAAGATGTTGGTTCCTTTTTTAAATATCCACCATCCTAAGAAACCCCAAAGACAAAATTGAGTTAGAAAATCAAGGAGTATATGAAATCCCATGCACCACTTGTCCCAACACACACATCAGACAAACCAACAGAAGAATAAGTACACGCATTGAAGAACATAAGAACTCAGTCAAAAAAGAGGAACCAACACCTTAAAGCCACAGGACATGAAATTGACTTTAAAAATACCAGAACTATTGCCAAAACCGAACATTTTAATAACAGAACAATCACAGAAGCCATTGAGATAGAAAAACACCCACACAGCATGATACCTCCCGCCTACCAGCCATTTGGAAACCCACCCTTATTGACAAACGACTCCCTAACACAAAGAATGACACTAGACCCACACTCACGAAAACTACACAGGATGTCACCACCACACATCCACACAAAAAGCAAACCCAAACCCACACCGATGATGAGGCATGATCACAAACCAGAAGCCAGACCACAGCTGCATCATTAGCCACTTTAAACCCTTCCAGTCCATACATGAAGCAAACTGACACCCACCATGAAGATGAGGCACGACCACGAACGTGAAGCCAAAAAATAGCAAGGCAGCCCACCATCTTAAACCCCCCTGCAATTCAGACTAACCTGAGCAAAACAAAGCCCCCACCCAAACAGAACACTCCCCCATCCAATCAGAGCACAGCCAACCCCCCCATCCAATCAGAGCACAGTCAAACGCCTAACCAATCAGAACACACCTCCACCCAATCAGAACACAGCCAAGCTCCCACCCAATCAGTTCATACCCCCACTGTCAGTTAAAAGGAAGAAACAGCTAAGACCACACATTGCTCCTCGAAGCACGAAGCTGAAAACACCACCCTGAAGATGACGAATGGGACTTCGTCGAAACGTTGCCAAGACACTTCCAATTTTACGTGGGAGAAAACCCGAATAACCAAAGACCTATACACACACACACACACACACACACACACACACACACAGAAATCATTCATTGTTATCTTCTTGCTATTCTCTTTCCTTCCTATTGTTTTTTTCCCCCAATTTGGGTGAAGGTATAAAATGGAAAAGAGTCAGTGAGTTTATTTTTATTCTTTTCTTCACCTCCTGCAGTCTGGTGATTAGATGGCTGTTACATTTAGTTTTGTCAGTTTATTCTCAGTGAACAAGGATAGAAAGCTAAAGAAAAAGGAAATACAGGGAACTCAATAGGAAAGAAATTTGTGAGTTCATTAAAAAGGAGCTTGAAATTTATCTGTTTCATTTATTGTGATGGAGTTTCTGTTCCAAAGGATTGGATGTCATTAAAAGCCTGAACACCAGGTCAATTTTATGAATCTTAACTCAGATGGGGGTGGAGGGTGGGTAGACTGGAAAAAGAACTAAAGGGTTGTATAAACTAACTAAGCTAAATGTATTATTAAACTTAGCACCAACTCAAGGTATTTTATGTCTCAACTTGCCTATTGATATTCTAAATAATTGCAGACTGTTGATTTGGTGTAACTTAATTCAAGGATTGTTTAATAAAAGAGTGATACAGGAACTTAATTTCCCCTTAGAGTTCCTAAGTAATATATACCTCAATATTTTTATAGATCAGTAAAAGAAATTCAAAACATTATTAAGAAATAATTTATCTATTAGGGTAACTTTCATAGGGTCCGCAAAAGAAAATTTAACCAGCAATATTTCTTCCAACTTACCATTTAGATCTTCTACATTGCCTAGAGGAGAATAGCCAAAAAAAAAAAAAATTGTTTGTTACAAGAATGTGACAATGTTTGTTTGCTTTTTAAGATCAGTAAAATAGTAGATGTGTGGTCCTGAACCATGACATTCTTTAGGTAATTTTATGTAATTTTATGTGGTAAGGCACATTGATGATATCATGCCTCCGTCCGAGCCTAACTCTGAGGATGACATGGAGTTCCCTGTTGAGGCTGAGGAGAGGGTGTCTGTGGCTTTGGAAGACTGTGCGGAGGAACAGGCTGAAGCAGGCCAGGGCCCTTCAAGTTTGGAACAGGGAAGGCAGAGCTCAGGTGAGGAGCAAGGCTCCTCCCCACCAGATCCCAGAGCAAGGAGAGCAGAGAGGAGGAGGGAACAACGGAGGCAGGCTCAATTGCTCGGGAGGAGAGCGTCATGCCCCACTTCACAAGGCACACCTGGGGAGTAGATATTTAAGGAGACGCTGTGGGGTGGGGCATTTGCCAGGAACAAATGTGAACTCTTGTGATGTGAGCTCTTGTACCTGGACTCTTTGTATTTTGGATCAAGTTTGTTTCCTGCTGAGTTTTCCTTGCTGTCTTCAGTTTTGCAGTTTGCAGGTTACAGGCAAGCTGGGTGTTGAAAAGATCATACTTTGTTTGTTATCTGTTTTACTTTAAAGAACTGTTTAACTCCATTGACTGTTTTATTGAACTTGTGCCAGCATATGTGGGGGCTGTTGGGTGAACGTTGGCAGTGCTTACAAAGACAATTATTCTGACCAGCTAATTGCTTTGCCTCCGTTCGGGGCCCTGGTCATCACAGATGATGTGATGCAGTATGATATGATGTATGATACAATAAATTATCTGCAAATTGCAGCTCTATATTCAATCTCTCGCATATGAACAATGAGCAAATAAAATTTTAGAATGAATTATTCATCTCAAAATTATCACTGAAAATATTTTAATATCATTAAAACTACTAATTTGGCTGAAATGGGGAAACATAAATGCAGTATTTAAATGTAAAAATGAAAAACTTACTATATAGAAATACATTTTAAAAAAATATCAGCATCCAGATTTTTTGTCTTACGAAATCTGAATAAAAAAGGTTGAAAAGGTTACAATTTCTGCAAAATTTTTAGACCTTGGTCATTTTAGTTCAAGAACAGTATTTACTGTTTATCATAAATTTCAGTTTTAAAAATATTCTCCAATAAATGAAAATACAAAAGCAGGTCGCCCATATGAAACTTAATATTTTATACTAGAAAAACTGAATTAAAAAAAAGAAATTATAAGAAGCATAGAAAGCAATTTTTGTTGAAACTTTTATAAAGGTGGGTTGAGAAATGCTCCTACAATAGGAAATCCAACACGCAAATAGATTTAGATCCCCATATATGGAATACCCTATTAAATCACAGCACTTCAAAAAGATTCAACCAAAGGTTGAAAGGTTTTTTCAACAAGCAAATGTTATAAGGTTTGGAATTTTAGCTTAGAAAAAAAGATGAGTGTAAAGGAACATGGTAGAAATGATTATCATGTTAGATGTGGATAAAATATTTTTCTTCTCCCATAAACTAGAATGTTTGGTTAATTAATGAAATTAAGTGAATCTGCCCATGGTTCTATTTGAGATGACCTAAACTGTTTTGGGCAGGGAGGGGGGAAGCTTGAAGAACCTCTTGCAGGGGAATTCAGAGAATTTTTTTTTCATCATCTGTTAAAGTCATTTGGATTTGTTTGCAATTTGATGCTAAACGTGTTCCAAGTCCAGAGGAGATCCTTGGAGAAGAGTCTTACTCATTTGTCTGGGAATGGTTTGAACCTGTTGGGCCTGAGGAAGTGGACAGTATCCCTAGGACTCTGAACTCATCTACCTGTTCTTTAGATCCATCCACCTTGGGATGGCTAAAACTATCAAGAGGGTGTGGTGCGAGTGGGTTCTAGTGATGGCTAATTCTTCTTCCAGCATTAGTTCCTCTGTCCTCATGAAGCAATTGCTGTCCCCACTATATTAGATAATTTTAGTCCAATATGTAATCTTTAAGGGAAAGTGGTTAAGAAGATGGTTGCAAAGCAACCTCAGAGGATCTTGAAAGAAATAAATCATCCAGATGCCATTTAGGTATGGGATGGAAACTGCATTGATCATACTTTTGGATGATTTCTGGCATAGAAATGATGGAGGTCATATATATCTTGTCCTGCTTGATCTTTATACAGCTTTTGATACCATCAACCATGTTATACTTCTGGATTAAATAGAGGAGGGGGCGTGGCATGATGATGTGTTTGTTTGTCTTCTTTCTCTGGGGTAAATTCCAGTTGCTGGGGATTGAAGAGAAAAGATCTTGCCATCACCACCTACTATTGTAGGCTACTGCAGGGTTCAATATCATCCCCTATCCTATAAATCTACATCAGTGGTTCTCAACCTGTGGGTCGGGACCCCATTTGGGGTCGAACAACCATTTCATGGGGGTCGCCAAACAATGCAGTCCGCCATTTTTCCCCCCTTTCCTTAGCTGTGCTATTCCCTTTTATTCTATTGGCTTTTGAAAGCCAATAGAATAGACTCTCTTGAATAGAGTCTAATTCTATTGGCTTTCAAAAGCCAATAGGAATTGTCCAGGCTGTCTCTGCCCTGCTGAGCCCGCCAAAAGTCCCATTCTGCAAACGGTGCTGCACCAGTTGAGTAGTCCTCGACTTACGACCGGTTGAGTAGTCCTCGACTTATGAACGGTTGAGGGTTGCGGCATTAAAAAGGTTGTGAACCACTGATCTACATCAAAAGTATATTGATGCTACTCATTTATATATCTCTTCCTTGGTGAAATAAGTGGTGCTGTGAATATTCTATCCTGGTGCCTGGAGGCTGCAAGTGTTTGAATAGGAACAACAAGCTTCAGTTGAACCTGGCAAGACTGCATGACTTTGGGTTTTGAGCTCTGCCAGTTATAGGACAGTGCCATGTTTGATGCTGAATGGACTCTCCTGGACTTATGACTCCTGCTCAAAAAGCAGGTAGTAGTCTTTACTTGTAGGCTGCTACTTTATTTTGCATAGCTTTGTGTTATGCACCAGTTATGCTCATTCCGAGATCAGAGGGCTCTGCTCACAGTCACACATGTACCCTAGACACCTCCTGATTGAATTACTGTAATGAGGCTTCTCTTGATGAGTATCCAGAAGTTCAGGTTATGTAGAAAGCATTGGCATAATCAGTTATGTGTACTTCTAGAACAGTCCCTGTTATCTCTCTGTTTTTAAAGTGCTTCATGATCTGGGGCAGTAGTGGGATTCAGCCAGTTCACACCAGTTCAGTGGAACTGGTAGCTAATTTTTTGTTGACTTTGGTGAACTGGCTAAAGCCCTAGCTCTTTTTCATAAGGCCCAGAATGGACCACCAGAAGTGCATGGACACTGCTTCTGGAAGTCTGTTCTGAGGCTCACTGGAAGTGCGTGGCCCAGGTCCAGAATGGACTTCCAGAAGCAGTGTCCATGTAGAGAACTGGTTGTTCACATATATGAATCTCACCACTGATCTGGGGCCAAGTTATCTGAGGGAACTACTTCTTCCCAATTATATCTTATGTCCATCCCATAAGATCTGGTAGAGAGGCATGCTGTAAGTTCTGTTAGGGATTTCACTTGGTGGCATGACATCTGCCTTATGGAACATTCTGTTCCTGAAGTGAGAATAGCTCCATTTTTGTCAATATTCTGGAAGTCCCTTAAGACCTTGTTATATCATCAGACTTGTGAGTCCCAGGGAAATGGTTAAATTTTAAGATGGCTCTATTACTGTGGCTAATATTGACTCTCTCTTATGCTGTCAAAGTTCTGACTGATGAACCCAACTAAGCAAACACCTTTGATACTTTCTGATTTCTTAATGCAAAACTTTATTGAGTACACCATATTGATACATATGAAAATAAAACCAGCTCTGGCAGGCCCCTTCCCAAACCCCTATAGTAAAAGCATTAACTTCTTCCTCTTCCTCTGGGTAAGGCCACGTTGCCCAATCAAGTTGGAAAATACCATTATGAGAGAGCATCTCTCTCATAATGATATTTTCTGGGTCTAGCCAGACACCTGGCCATTGTTCTTGATTCCTACGGTCTGCTTCCTTAATCTTTGAAGTCTGCATTCCAAACCTCTCCCCTCCCTCCGAGCTCATTGGAAAGTTGAGGAGCAATGTCTGTTGCACTAGCAACACTGGGCTTCGAAACGTGATAAATGCCTTGTGATTTTATATTTTAGTAATGACTCTTTTATATTTTAAGAATGATTTTTAGTATATTTATTGCTTTAAGAATTATTGTATGCCACTCAGAGTCACTTGATGTGAGACAGCCATATAAATTTGAAAAATTAATAAATAAGTCAGAATTTCAGGGGAAACAAAAGTATATCAATTCACAGCCTGTAACTAAATGATGGATTTTTTTATTACAAAATGAAGCAATAACTGCTGGATTGAAAAATTCTATGGGACCTAAGCAGAATTTATTGATAATGCAATCATTACTAGCAGTTATAATTTATATATACAGGATTATCTCTAGTATCAGAGATAGGATACCTATATTTTCAAATGACAGGGACACAGAAAATAGGCTCACTCAATCTGTCCTGAAAACACTAAAAACATTTCATGAGTCACTAGGGAAAGAGAAGTGTGCATGATAAATTAGTGTTTTAATCATATAGCAGGACATGTCTTATGCTCTAATGCAGGGTTGTCAAACTTGCAACGTCACGTGAGGTGTTGCAACATATTGTGACTTTTTTTCCATTGCCAGCAATGGGGTGGATGCAGTTTTGGCAAGACGCATCCGGCTCGCAGACTGGCAATTTGACACCCCTGCTCTAATGCTATTAGAAATATAATCAAAGGATATCAAATTGTTAAAAAGCAGAGTTTCTACATGCAATGGAACTTGCTAAAATAATTACAAATTATTTTTATTTATATTATACTATTATAGATTTTTTGTTTGCAGGTGCTTTATTTTATTTTATAAGCGCTCTTTAGAGAAAAAGAGTTCTCATGCCAGTATCTAATATTAGCATTGCCATTATCTAGAACAATAAAATAACATCAGAATAGCATCAGTCAGAAATAGCATCAGAACATTTAAAATAAAAATGTTTTAAAACAAAAACAATAATCAATTGATTACTTTGGGTAAAGTGAGATTTCTGCCTTTTCTCCACTGCCCATCAAGATATATTCATTACTAAAAAGAAGCCTAATTCATGCAAGTGTTTTTCCCCAGGTACACAGTATTTCATTTAAGCCGAAAAACAAAAAAAATAGCAAAGACTTCCATTGTTAAATTGAGCTAAACATTAATCTACAGCAGTGGTTCTCAACCTTTCTAATGCTGCGACCCCATAATACAGTTCCCCATGTTGTGGTGACCCCCAACCACTTATACATCACCAGGTGCCAGGGGCGTGGCCGAAGAAAAAGGGGAAAAAAATGGCGGACAGCCTTGTTTGGCGACCCCCGTGAAATGGTCGTTCGACCCCAAATGGGGTCCTGACCCACAGCTTGAGAACCATTGATCTACAGTATAGTCACTTGCTTTTTAATATTCTACTGTATGTGCCAAAAAATCCTTCTAAATATACCTTAAATTAGAAAATTAAATTTAAAAAAAAGCCACTCTTGATAAACAGCTATTTTTCTTGTTTAAGATTTCCAATGCTTATAACTTAAAATTATTTAAATAGACTGAAAAATATGCCATGTTTCCTATGCATTCTTGCCGGGATGCATGATGGAACATAAATTTCTGTGTATGGTGATGGTGATAAAAAGATGATTTATGAATAGAATGTTAAATATACTATTATCATTACCAAAGGAAAAAAGAGATAACAAGACTAAGGCATATTACAAATATATTTCAAAACCAAAGAATGATAACTATATATCATTCAGTTTTAGCATTTAACTCATTGTAAGGTCAACTGTCAGCAAAACATCATAGTTATGTTAATCTGATTTCAACGAATATATGTAGCTCAGAGTGGAGTTTGGGATATCATCTGAGTTTAGTTGTTTGCAGACATTTTGTTACCATATTAGATATAACATCTTCAGTGCTAGATAGCATGATTTTACAGAATTGTTTTACATATCTAGTTTTTATACTTACAGTTTCTTCCTAAACTGAATTTCTAGAATAGGATGAAAGATATTAGCAATAGTACCAATATTTTCATGCAGGTATGTTTCACAAATGGTGTTGATAGTGAGTAACGAAATGAAATTAGCATAATAATATCACATTATATTTGGGCTAGCCACTAGCAAAGGTCATAGTAGAAAGTGGAGAAAGAGAAAAAAATTAGTCTGTAACTGACAGTGATCAATCAATTGATTGTTTTTAATTAGGTTCTGCATAGCAGCACTTAAAATTCATCAGATGATGGTCTGTGTCATAAACTAGATTTAATGATCATGTAGTTTACCATAGCAGAGTGCATTATAATTTGATATAGTCTTTTACATACTAACCTTTATGCTCTCTACACTAATCTAATTCTCCTATCTCTCCCTTTAGATTATTTTAGACTCTTGGCTTTTTATATATACTTTTTTTAATACACATTATTTTATACCTCCCAGCTTTTTATATTTTTTAGATTAACCTTCTATGTTTTTTTAATTGACTATACCACACTCTCCTTATGCTGTTCTATGACTATAATAAAAGATTTTATTTGATGGTGTTGGTGGACTTATGCTCTAACATTGATTCCATAATGGACATCACAGGAAATGAACTTAAATGGTACTATTTTTATATTCAGGGATAATTTGAGACCCACTTTGAACTTTTAGTAGTAATAATATATACCAGATTTAAAAAGGCCATTCACTTTAAATAAGTGAAGGAAATAAAATAATTATAAAAGAAATGGTTAAAACCATCCACAGTACCTGGAGGTTGGACAGCATATAATAAATTATTTTGTATTATTAAAAGTAAGACTGTCCAAACTTTTGATTACGTTTGATTCAAAGTAATGTAAACAATTATCTGACTCTGACTTTTTTTATCTTGGCAACTTAGTTCAACACATGGGATTAAACAGAATTGATTGTCCAGATTGTATTATTAATTCAGTAATAATCAATTTATTAAACCACCAAATTAACTTTTTATTAAACTTAGGTTTTAGTCGGTTAGAAAATCTCAGAAATTTTCAGCTTCATGTATAAATTATATTTTAAATTATTCAACTCTTATATTAAAAATAATATGGAATATGAATTGAATGTGTTGAATATGTGGGGTTTTTTACTTCTTGTTACAGTAAATTATGAGTACTTTAAGAATAAAGAAAAAATTATTTATTCAACATGACATCATGCAATCTGAAGTCTTATAATCTCACAACGACAAATTTCCAGCTGTTTGTCTCAACCAAGTGTGAGTTTTAAATTGAATTTGTGCTCACAGACCCATAATAAATATAAAGCTTTGGACAAACCCACCTGCCTAAGAACATTTGTGAGACTTGCAGTTCAAATGTGACTTATTTATTTTCTGTCATTTCTGTCAGGTAACTATGCACAGTCTTACAAACATTACTCATTTATTATGACTACTAGCATCTAATCTCATTGAATTTCTCTTCTAAAATATGAAATAGAATATCAAAATCAAGGTATTGTTGTTTTTAAACAGCAGGAATATTTGTCACTTGCACAGATAATAATTTTACTTTGATTTTACTAGAGGATTTAAACATAGACTTTTTTGGGGGAAGAGTAGAGGAGTTTGTAATCAGATATTTTATTTTATTAGAGTACATTTTCATACTAACAACATGCAGCTGTCTCATATTATGTGGAAGATACATTCGTGGTTGTCAAAATATGC
Source organism: Crotalus tigris (assembly GCF_016545835.1). Lineage (NCBI taxonomy): Eukaryota > Metazoa > Chordata > Lepidosauria > Squamata > Viperidae > Crotalus > Crotalus tigris. Next base: position 214,157 of record NW_024100112.1, on the reverse strand, counting down.
CAAAAAACTAACTTTATGAGTATACTAAACTCAGTATACCTGGACATCAGGTTTACAGTGGAGGAAGAGAACCAGGGTTCATCGGCTTTTCTAGATGTGTTGGTCCACTGTCAGTGTGATAGATCCCTGTGTATGAGGGTGTACCGCAAACCAACACATACGGACAGGATCCTCCACTATATAAGTAACCATCCAGTATCTCATAAAGTTAGTTGCATCAGAACGTTGTTCAGACGGGTAGATTCCCACTGTAGCATGGTTGAAGCCAAAATGGAAGAAAAGAGTCATCTCTTCCGCATTTGTAGACGTAATGGTTACCCGATGAGGTTTATTAAATGCCATAGTGTACCATCTAAAACCCAGGATGACCAGCGAACTGACAGATCGTCATCACAGATGACATGTGTCTCCCTCCCCTACATCAGCAATGTCTCCGAGGCGACGGCCAGATTACTGGCCCACCATAACATGAAGATGGCCCATAGACCTAGCCAGACATTACGTTCCAAGATCATGCGACCCAAGGACACACTCCCCAACATGGAGAAATCTGCAGTGGTGTATAAGATCGACTGTAGGAACTGCCACAGTAATTATGTGGGAGAGACTTCTAAGAGATTGAAAACTTGGCTCCATGAGCATAAATTGGCTATTAAAAGGGGTGAACAGTATTGACAAGTTTGGACGCACATGGCTGAATTTGGCCACCAGTTTGATTTTGATAAAGTGCATATTCTGTCTGGTGATATCACAAAAGGGGGCTGGCTACTTAAAGAAGCATGGCTCTCTGATAAAGATTCAATTAATCAACACATTGATCTCTGCCCGGCGCACCAGACATTGAGGACATGGAGAAAACCCGAACAACCAAAGACCTACAAACAAACACCCGCAAAAACCTCAGAAAACAAATATATATATATGTCTTTGGTTATTTGGGTTTTCTCCCACGTAAAATTGGAAGTGTCTTGGCGACATTTTGACAAAGTCCCATTCATCATCTTCAGGCTGGTGTTTTCGACTTCATGCTTCTAGGAGCAATGTGTGATCATAGCTGTTTCTTCCTTTTAACTACCAGTCGGGGTAAGAACTGATTGGGTGGGAGCTTGGCTGGGTTCTGTTTGGGTAGAGGTGTGTTCTGATTGGTTAAGGGCTTGGCTGTGCTCTGATTGGATCGGGGGTTGGCTGTTCTCTGATTGGATGGGGGAATGTTCTGTCTGGGTGGGGGCTTTGTTGTGCTTGGATTAGTCTGAGTTGCAGGGGGATTTAAGATGGTGAGCTGCATTGCTGTTGTTTGGCTTCTCGTTTGTGGTCATGCCTCATCTTCATGGTGGGTGTCAGTTTGTTTCATGTATGGATTGGAGGGGTTTAAAGTGGCTAATGATGCAGCTGTGGTCTGGCTTCTGATTTGTGGTCGTGCCTCATCATTGGTGTGGCTTTGGGTTTGCTTTTTGCGTGGATGTATGGTGGTGATATCCTATGTGGTTTTCGTGAGTGTGGGTCTGGTGTCATTCTTTGTGTTAGGGACTTGTTTGTCAATAAGAGTTGGTTTTCAAATGGCTAGTAGGCAGGAGGTATCATCTCGTTTATTCATGCTGTGTGGGTGTTTTGCTATCTCGATGGCTTCTCTGATTATTCTGTTATTAAAGTGTTCAGTTTTGGCGATAGTTCTGGTCTTTTTAAAGTCAATTTCATGTCCTGTGGCTTTAAGGTGTTGGACCAGGGAAGAAGTTGGTTCCTCTTTTTTGACTGAGTTCTTATGTTCTTCAATGCGTGCACTTATTCTTCTGTTGGTTTGTCCGATGTATGTGGTGGGACAAGCGGTGCATGGGATTTCATATATTCCTAAATTTTCTAACTTAATTTTGTCTTTGGGGTTTCTTAGGATGGTGGATATTTTTCTTTTTGTGCAGAATGCTGTCTTGATGTTGTGTTTGTGGAGGATCTTGCTGATTCTGTCTGTGGTGCCTTTTATGTAAGGGAGGAGGGCTTTGCCGTTTTCTTGTTCTCTGTCTTGAATTTTAGTGGGGATTTCTTTTTGGGTTAGTTTGGTAATCTTATTTCTTTGGAATCCATTGGATGTTAGTACATTAGTGAGAGTGTGTAGTTTGGTTTTTAGGCATTGTTCATCAGCTAAGCATTTTGTTCTGGAGATGAGTATCTTGGTTACGGAGTTGATCTGTGCTGGGTGGGGGTGTGACAGAGGATGCAGATAGCGGTTTGTGTGTGTTTTCTTCTGGTAGATGGTGTGTCCTAGGGAGCCATTGGATTTCTTATAGACTAAGACATCCAGGGAAGTTGGTTATTAGCTTCTGTTTCCATGGTGAACTGTATTTTGGGGTGTAGACTGTTGAGGTGTGTGAGGAAGTTGTCCAGTTTTTCTTTCCCATGTGGCCAGATTATGAAGGTGTCGTCTACATATCTGAGCCAGAGTTTGGGTTTTTGATCAGATTTTTCTAGAGCTTGGGTTTCAAATTGTTCCATGTAGAGGTTTGCAATGACAGATGAGAGGGGTGATCCCATGAGTGCTCCTTCTATTTGTTTGTATTTTTGTCCACTATAGATGAAGTATGTGTTATTACTTATTCAAAGCATTTTTAAATAAACTTACATATCTATTGCAGAATATAATTATCTTTCAGTTATCAGTGTTGCTTGGAAAATAAATTTAAGAATAAAGAAGCATATTCATTTACCACCTACAAGAGTCCTTGACTTACAACCACAATTGGACCCAAAATTTCTGTTGTTAGTGAGACATTTGTTAAGGGAGTTTTGCTCCATTTTATGACCTTTCTTGCCACAGTTGTTAACTGAATCACTGCAGGTGTTAATTTAATATTATGGTTGTTAAGTAAATCCAGCTTCCCTGTTGTCTTTGCTTGTTAGAAGGTCATAAAAGGTGATCACATGATCCAGGAACATTCTGGCCATCATAAATATGAGCCAACTGCCAAGCATCTGAATTTTGATCACATGACCATGGGAATGTGTCAACAGTAGTAAATGTGAAAAATGTCCATGTCACTTTTTTCAGTGATATTGCAAGTTTGAATGGTCGCTAAATGAACTGTTGTAAGTTGAGGACTACCTGTAATAATTTAGCAATTATTTAAGCAGGAATGATTTTTAATTTTATAGGTTTATGAACCTTGCTTAGATCAGAAAGGTGTATATATGTAAGTTTTGAAAACTATTCACCCAACAACACAAGAAATCTGACTTTTCTTTCTACTTTAGGTAAAGTTATTTAAAAGGTTACCAATATTAGAAGTATGTATATTTATTGAGATACTACATAAAAATGAAAAATTCTGTTTATTTTCATTTGCAAATTGAATGATAAGATTAGAGGTACAGTCTTTATTTTTTCAATTGTGGTAAGAATGCACCCCCAAAAAAACTGTTTTACTATGCTCCCCAAATCACAAAAATAAAATTTAAGAAAAGAAATACAAAAACAATGTTTTACTCATGAAACCCCAGGCTATTGCAAAAAGTGGAAACATTGAATCAGGTAATAGACAGACTGAAAATAAGGGGGATTAAAGCCCAAGAAAGTCAGCCTTTACGGAACAAGCTAAACAAATCTAATAATAAATTACACAAAGCACTGAACCTGATTTTCAACAACATGTTAGCACTGCATTTATGAACAGTGAATTTCAATTGGCTATGATTCAAGCATACAGAGTCCCACAGGAATGCCAAGAAATGCAAAATAAGCTACTATATGTCCAACAATTAGAACTTTCATATTATATTTCCAGGCCAGATCCTGAAGTTGAAACTCAAATACTTTGGCCACCTAATGAGAAGGAAGGACTCACTGGAGAAGGGCCTAATGCTGGGAAAGATTGAGGGCAATAGAAGAAGGGATGACAGAGAATGAGGTGGCTGGAGCAGTAGGCATGAACTTAAATGGGCTCCAGAAGATGGTAAAGGACAGGAAGATCTGGAGGAACATTGTCTATGGGGTCGCGATGGGTCGGACACAACTTCGCAATTAACAACAGCAACAATTATATTTCCAGAATTAATTCATTGGATCAAGCTATTTTATTCTCACTATTTTTCCTAAATTTCATGAGTAAACCTCACTCTATGAAGTCCTAAAGGGTTTTTTTCTGTTTATAAATCCTACCTACAAAAATTGCTTTTTATATTTGATAAAAGCTGTGGCTCTATTGCAGAAAAATTATTTAGCCATTCAGAAAGCTTATATGCATCTATCAATGTTTGGAAACTCTATTTGTATTAAGCATATTTTAATGTGGTGTGGCTGGGATGAGAAAGATAAGTTGGAGACAGAATTGATCATATAGTTCTCCTCGGTTTGGAACCATTTAATGTGTTTTTCCCACATATATCATTAGGTTCCAAATATAAAAATCTACAGAACAGGCTGCTGTTTCTGCAGCTGTGAAGACATAAATGATGAACATTTTAAATCATCTGTTTAGTGAAGTATTTGAAAAGAGGCTACATTTCCCAAAGTTTCCTGGTCTACTTCACTATGTTACGCGGATTCTTTTTAATTGACTTTAATTACCCATTCATATCAACAAGGACAAACAGACCTTGCATTTCAAATGAAACTCAGCAAGCATTACGAAAGCTGGCATAAAAGCTTCCAATGCTTTCACATGGTGCAAGTACAGAAACAATAGCTCAAAGTTGTCAATGCTGAATAGCTTTAGTGAAAGTAGAAGACATTATGTTTTATCTATCTAGCACAAGAAACAATAGGATGTAAAGTGTCTTTCAAATGTATCATGGGGCATAGAAATCCTGGAACTCTACAATCAGTTCACCATGGGGAAAACTATTATACAAGCCTCAAAGGTACATTATTGCCAATAAACCAGTTAATTCCCTGCCAGGAAGAAAGGTTCTTGCAAAAAGATCAGAAAGGCAGGAAAAATACCCTTTTGCATTATAAAAAATTATATAAATAAACTCTGTTTCTTTGAGGCCCAACTACAGAAACATTATAAAAATTCAAGGGACTTAACATGATAAAGAGAGGGAACTACCTTGTGTTTTGAGTTTAGTGTTGTTTTTACATTTTGTTTGCTGACCCTTAAAACCTTTATACTTAGAAAAATATCAAAATTATTCTAGACTTCCAAGGGAGATATGACAAACTGAGGATGGCTCTGCAAAAGTAGACTTGGTAGCAGTTGCAGGGTAGATGCTTCATTGGAAGCTTTCTGATAAGGAGAGGATAGGAGATTGCCTTTATCTGTTCCAGATGTTGCTCCTTACAAAAAGCCCACAGGACAGTAATCTTCCATGAGTCTGAGTGCCAGGAGATGAAGAGGACTAGTTATCTTGTTAAAAATCATGGTGGAGTCTTCTAAAGGAAATAAATCAGCAAACATCATCTTATTTTGGAAATTGCCTATTAACCATTTTAAGGCTATTATAGACATATGGAACAACACATTTGAAAAGTCTTCATTGAGTGAGCTTATCTTCAACTCTGAAAAAAAGAAAATCATAATTATAAACATAGAATTTAAAGAATTGGAAATAAACAGCAAAATGCTAAATAATATTTTGATCTTAGAATGATATAAGTGGACTAAGGCTCAGATAAATTTGGAATATTGAAACTTTTACAATAATACTTTGAAATTGATTATAAAAACATGTAGCTTCTTGTGAGAAATAGATCTGTTTTGGTTTTTGGAAGATATAATAGAGATTAGCAATTTAATGTTTTTAAAAGTGGACACTAGAGAGGATTAAAGATTTTATGTAGAGGGGGAAAAGGAGATTTTTGAAGAATTGAATCATAAATTAATAACTACAATATCAACAAAGTAGTCATGTCTGCTTCTATGGATAGATTATGTGCAAAAAACATTGTTGAAGAAATGACAAATGTTTAACAAATTTTATCTGACAAGATATAGATTAAAATATCAAGAATCATTGAGTCCATCAGTCACCTGGGATGGGATGACATAATGCAGACATGTCAAACACAAGACCCGGGGGCGGATGTGGCCTGTTAAGTGGTTTCATGTGGCCCGCGAAGCCATCCTGAAAACAGTGAGGGAACAGCCCCCTCTGCCTCATCTATGATGAAACGCATTCAGTCTTAGCTCCACAAGACCATCTGGAAACAGCGAGGAACCAGCTCCTGCTGCATCGGCTCTGCCCCCGGGGTACATGCTGGGGAGGTGTCACCCTTGTGAGGAATGAAGAAATGCACTATCGTCTGGAAGTGGCCAGTAAATGACCCTTGCCTACTTCACCTATCCGGCTTGATGGGCTCTGTGGGAGGGGTTTCAGCAGGCAGCGGGGCGCTCTCCTCACAGCACCGAGAGGCTGAGCTGGCGACGTGAATCCAAAAAGCACGATGACACCCAGCCCCCAGCCTGCCCATTTTCAGCAGGCAGTGGAGCGCTCTCCTCACAGCGCCAAGAACTGAGCCAGGTGGCGCAAATCTGATGAGAAGTGCAATGCTGCCTAGCTCCCAGTCTTCCCAGTTTCAGCAGGCAGCAAGGTACAAAGCTGAGACCAGGCAAGCTGGGGGCTGGGTTGCATTGTGCAGGTAATGTTGATTCTCACGCTGCTCATGGTATTCCCTCTCCCAGAGACCACCAAGCCAGATATGTGAAGTAGGTGAGGGCCATGTGCTAGCTACTTCCAGGTGCATTTCTTCATTCGTCATGAAGGGTGACACCTCCCCAGCTGTGTTTCTTGCCTATTTTTTTCCCTCCCTCATCTCAAATATTTTCCCACCACTCTACTTAGGAAGGAAAGAAGGAGAGGGAGGGTCTGAGGGAACTCCTGCCTTAGTCCTGCCCTGCTGCCCTTTCACTATCCCCTTGCCCCCTCCTCCTGGCCTATCCTGGATATCTCCCATCCTATTGCTAAGGAAGCTTTGGATATAAAGCCAGGTCTACTCCCATGGAGAGGGAATGGGCCTCCCTCTAACTTTGCCCTCATACCATCATGAGCAACCTGGCTAAGGAGGGCAAGCACAGCAGCAGCAGCCTTGAGGAGGAGGTAAGTGCAGCTGGGCACCCCCTTGGGGAAGTGGGGCTGGGCTTGGTGCTGCGGGTGCTCGAGGGCCAGGCTGGGTGTTTGAACTCTGCTGCCCAGGACTCTGGGCAGCCTGCACCACCATCTACCCACCCCCTGCATGGTCTGAGAGGAACAGTGAGGCTCCTCCAGTGGACCATGCCTTGGCACTTGCTCTGGTCCCAACCTCTTCTGCCAGAGATCCTCAGATCTGTCCCACTCCTGCCCAGGCCCCCACAGGCCCCCTTGACACAAACGATGTAGAGCTGGCCTTGCCCACCCAGTGAGCCACACCCACTCCATCCATGCCCACCCAGTAGGCCACACCCACCCAGCCCCCCAAGGGCAACTGCAATGCTGATGTGGCCTTCAATGAAATTGAGTTTGACACCCTTAATATAGGGCCAACCTTCCTGCAGCAGAAAATTGGAGATTCAGTAGGGAACGATCTGACCATGATAGGGGAGAAATCAATATCTCCTCCAAATCCAGACCACCCTGCCAGTGCCCTGACCGGAAAATCAGGTCAACCTGTATGACCATTATTATGTGTTGGGCCTTGGATAACTTGGGTTAGCCCATGGCTGTAATGGTGGCCATACTCTCTTAAACTGCCTCAGATCCAATGCTTAGGAAAGGAAAAATTGAAATCCCTCAATGCCATAAGACTGGGGAACTCCACTGCCAATCCAACTATTGAGTCAAGAAGATAAAGCAGGAAGGTTGCTGCATAGTGGGGAAGCTACTACAACAGCAACAATACAAATTGGTCCCCAAGCTTTCTAGACTGGTGACAGATCCAGTTTTTTATCAAGCTTAAAACAACATATGTTATTACTTCTGACAACCCATTATGGATATTTGCTCACCATAGGACTGAAAAGATAATGATTTAAGTATTTGCTTATGGACAGGGGATGGAATATGGGATGAAGAGATAATTGTTTGTATCCATAATTTGTTTAAACATTTGATACTTTAAATCACTTTTTTATATAGGTCTTTTTTAATTTCCTTACATTTTTCTTACTTTTTCCTTTCCTTCACACATCTTTTATCTTTTCTATTTCTTTAAATTTATTTTGTATTAATTTTACTATTACAATCAAAATACTTAATAAAATTATAAAATAATAGATCAATAATATACAAAAGAATAAACCAGAATCAAACAAAATTCAAAAACAATAGATAGTGTCAGAATCCAGTTATATTTCCTTTCTATCTTCTCTGATCTAAAACCAATTCTTACCCTTTCCTGGATCTTGCCATACTCCCAAGGGGGAGGGGGATATTCATGCAAGTTTTATTACTCTCACTTCCTCTATTCACTACAAAATAACATTTGTTTATTCCCCTTCAGTCTGCTAACCATTACAATGTAACCATTTGTCTCTTATCCTATGTCCCTCTGAACTTCTCCTCCATACCGGCCAGCTAGGAAAAGCGGGGTGAAAAGATACAGCCCTCTGGAATCTGGTTTATTTCTCCATCATCAAAATAAGGTGTGAGGAGCTGTTGAATGATCGTGCACAATGGAGCCAGACTGATGTTATCTTTCCTGGATTTAACACCTAGAAATCTGCTGGTCTGAATCGCCCGGAAGAACTGAAGGGTGGGGGTGGTTTAGGGACACTTTAAAACATCGATTTGTAAGGAAATCTCTCAGATCCTGCCTATCATGCCTGCTATCAATTTTTCTTAATAAAAGTTCCTTTTGGAAGGGATCGTTTCCAAGAGTTCTGCTTTCTTAAGATGTGGATTGAAGTGGTTCTTTACATTAGACAGGATCTGCAGTAATAGTCAACCTGTGTGGATGAATGGAAAACCGCATTTAATTGCCCAATGGGGTGCTACCAATTCAAAGTTTTGCTGTTTGGACTACAAGGGCCCCCCATGGTATTTATGCAATTAATCAATGAGGTACTAAGGGGACACCTATTTAAGAAGGTCCTGGTTTATTTAGATGACATCCTTATCTTCACCGAATCCAAAGAGGAACAAATCAACCTAGTCAGAGTGGTTTTAAAGAAACTGTGAGCTGCCCACCTATATGCCAAATTATTGAAATGTGAATTCCACCAGGAAAGAATAGACTAGCTAGGTTATGGCATATCTCCACAGGGCATTGAAATGGACCCAGATAAGGTCAGAGCAGTATTAGAATGGACACCACCTCACACAAGGAAGCAGCTGCAAAGTTTCCTGGGTTTCGCAAACTTTTACCGCCAATTCATTCCCTCATTTGCCCAGATAGCCCTGCCCCTCCTGAACTTACTAAAAACAAAAGGAGATTCCTCAGTGAAACCTAGCCACTAAAATGGACAATGGAATGCCAAGCGGCATTTGAGAGTTATTTTCTGCCGAACCTGTACTGAGGCATCCAGACATGGATAAGCCCTTCGTAATACAGGTGGATACAACTGATGTGGCAGTGGGGGCTGTACTATTACAAGAAAACAATGCAGGGGTATTGCAACCATGTGTGTATACATTCAAGAAACTCACCGAAATGGAATAGTGCTGGCCCATGTGGGAGAAAGAGGCATACGGCATACATTGATCATTACCTACATGGCGCCAGTTCCCTGAGGGGAACAAAATCCCTTTTCAGGTGTGGACAGACCACAAAAACCAGGAAGCCTTGAAAACACCCAGGAAGCTCAACCCCAATCAAGCCCGCTGGTCCCATCATTTTCACCAATTCCACTTTACGCTCAAGCACTTGCCAGGGGGAAAGAACTTCTTACATGCCCCAATATAACAGCACATGAGCCACTGATGCTAAACCACTTATGACGGAACCACAACTGGCAGAGCCAGTAACTACCAGAGCCCAAGCTAAATTAAAACTGCAGCTGGGTAGCCAAACCGGAATCAAATTCCAGAAAACTTTGGAAACAGATGAATGGTTTCAGAAAAATAGACAACATGTGCACAATCAAGGACAGACTGCCTTGGGTGGGGAAAGGTTATATATACCAACCACCCAGAGGGTTACATTCATGCAGCTTTGCCATGACACAAAATCAGCAGGGCATTTTGGATTTGTAAAAACATTACACTTAATTAAAAGGCAATTTTGGTGGCCATCCATGAAAAAGAACATAGAAAGTTACATGGCCAGCTGCCCAACATGCGCAACTGCCAAGAGGTTGCAAGGGAAATTACCCGGACTGTTACAACCAATGGCAAATCCCTCAGCCCCCTGGAAGAAAATAGTCATGGATTTTATAGCAGAACTACCAAAAAGCAATGGAAACATTGTCATCTGGATGGTTACAGACTTGTTTTCCAAACAGATTCACTTTATCCCTTGCAAAAAGATTCCCACCTCAAAAGCCTTGGCAAAACCTTTTATGCAGCACATTTACAGATTGCATGGGGCATCCCAACGCATCATATCTGATAGGGGAGTGCAATTTACATCAGCATTTTGGAAGAAATTCTTATCCCTCTTAGGAACCACCCAGGGACTGTCATCTAGTCATCATCCTCAGGGGAATGGCCAATCAGAATGCTCGAACTCACTACTTGAGCAATATTTAGGATGCTTTATTAATTTCCAGCAAACAATTTGGACGAACCTATTCCCTTTCGCAGAAGTTGCCTACTATAATGCAGTCCACTCCAGCAAGGTTACACTTCTTTTCAAATAGCCATGGTCAAAGTTTCAACCCCATGCCAGAACTAATCCCAAACGAATCGGCAATCCCATCACTGAAAGAATTGATAGAACAATTACAAAACACCTGGCCAATAGTTAGAAAAGCCTTAGACGAAACTAGGCAAGCATACAAAGCACAAGCAGATTTAAAAAAGAGTTGAACCCACAACATTTATTGTAGGAGAAATGGTATATTTGTCTACAAAATACCTAAAATCCCTACAACCCTGTAAAAAGTTCGGACCAAAATATATAGGATCTTTTCCAATTAAAAGAATCATAAACCTATTAACAGTAAAATTAGAATTACCCAAAAATCTCAGGCAAATACACCCAATTTTTCACTGCAGTTTGCTGAAAAGAGAACAACAGTCAACCTTGCGGCCAAAAATTCCTCACCACCACCTCGAATCATGGTGGAAGGAGAACAACGCTTTGAGATAAAGGAAATCCTAGACTCTAGGAGATATCATGGGACAACTCAATACCTAGTAGCATGCAAACACCTCCCCTCCTCATAAAATGAGTGGGTCCATAAACATCACATCAGAGCCCTGAAACTGTTAAAGAAGTTTCATACAGAGTATCCTAACAAGCCAGACTAACTTTTATACCTGTTTTGTTTTCTGTACAGGTGGATCTCTCTTATTTTTAAGGGGGACAGAATGTCAGAATCCAGTTATATTTCCTTTCTATCTATCTTCTCTGATCTAAAACCAATTCTTACCCTTTCCTAGATCCTGCCATACTCCCAAGGGGGAGGGGGGATATGTATGCAGGTTTTATTACTCTCACTTCCTCTATTCACTACAAAGTAACCTTTTGTTTATTTGCCTTTGGGTCTGCCAACCATTACAATGTAACCATTTGCCTCTTATCCTATGACCCTCTGAACTTCTTACCTGCCAGCTAGGAAAAGGGGTGTGTGAAAAGATACAGCCCTCCGGGATCTGGTTTATTTCTCCACCATCAAAATAAGGTGTGACGAGCTGTTGAATGATCATGCACAATGGAGCCAGATTGATGTTATCTTTCCTGGATTTAACACCTAGAAATCTGCTGGTCTGAATCACCCAGAAGAACTGAAGGGTGGGGGTTGTTTAGGGACACTTTAAAACATCAATTTGTAAGGAAATCCCTCAGATCCTGTCTATCATGCCTGCTATCAATTTCTCTTAATAAAAGTTCCTGTTGGAAAGAATCATTTCCAAGAGTTCTGCTTTCTTAAGATGTGGATTGAAGTGGTTCCTTACAGGAAGGAAGGAAGGAAGGAAGGAAGGAAGGAAGGAAGGAAGGAAGGAAGGAAGGAAGGAAGGAAGGAAGGAAGGAAGGAAGGAAGGAAGATCTCTGTGTTTAGTGTTCAAATCTTATCAAATGTATATAACAGAATATACAGAATATAACAGAATAACAGAGTTGGATGGAACCCTGGACATCATCTAGTCCAACCCCCTGCATGAGCAGGAGATCTTATACCATTTCAGATAAATGACAGTCCAGTCTCTTCTTGAAAACCTTCAGTGATAGGGCACCCATTATTTCTGAAGGCAAGCCATTTTATTGCTTGTCATTAAGAAATTTCTCCTTAATTCTAGGTTGCTTCTCTCCTTGATTAGCTTCTTGTCTTGCCTTCTGGTGCTTTGGAAAACAGTTTAACCCCCTTCTTTGTGGCAACTCCTCAAATATTGGAACACTGCTATCATGTTTTCCCTATTCCTTCATTTTACTAGATCTTCCATAGGAAGCTATCCCTGAAAAGACCTACCATATCTCAACTTGGGAAAGTATCTGCTGTAGGCCTCTGATTATAATCTTGGGACAGGTAGAACAACGAAAAAAAGTTTCGTTGAATACCGCAACCTTAAATAAAAGGTAACATTTGCCAGTGTAATAATGAAATACATTATTGCAATTTCTCTACTGTATATTATACAGTAAATACAATTTATTCTTTTATAATTCATAGTATCCTTGAACAATTAAATCATAAGGAATTTTATTCATTGCAGTATTTGCTAAAACGTTTAGTCAGATAATTCAACCTCTGTTTGATGATTTCCAGTGAACAGTGATATTTAATGTCTGATAAAGCAATTTCACTTATTGGCTGTTTATTTAAAGTTAGAAAATTTATCCTAATAACTAGACTGACACTACTTCCCTCCAGTTTCAACACATTGGTTCTGAACTTGCTCCCTAGGGCAACAGATAGAAAGTCCACTTCCTTCTCACTATAACAACAATTTTAATATCTGTTAAATATAGCCAGATCCCTTAACTATTCCTTGTAGAACTTAATTTCCAATTCTCTTGCCAACTTGATAACCATCCTTTGAAGTTACTTCAAATTTGCCAATATTTTTTTAGAATAGCAATGCACAAAACTGGATACAGGATTCCAAGTAATCTCTGACCAAGGAATATCCTTCAATCTTTTTCAGGCAGAAATTTCAAGATTTGTACCTGGTTCTCCTGGAAATAATACTTTCCATGCTTAAAGAAAGATCAGATGCCATTATATTTCTTCTATGAATTATCTCATATCATCTTTTATAAATACTACTACTACTACTACTACTACTACTACTAATAATAATAATAATAATAATAATAATAATAATAATAATAACCTACAAATAGAAATAGAAAGACTGTGGCAAAAGCAAGCAAGGATAGTACCAATAGTAATAGGCTCCTTGGGTGCAATCCCAAAACAACTGGAGCACCACTTGAACACCATTGGCATTGACAAATTCGCTATTAGTCAATTGCAAAAGGCGGCCTTACTAGGAACTGCCTCCATCCTGCAACGATATCTGTAATACCATCAAACATCCACATCTGCCTATCCCAAGTCCTGGGTAAGGACTCGATAGGTAGACAAAATGCCAAATCCAGTCTGAACATCTGGCTGACTGTGCGATGATTCATAGTAATAATGTTGGAAGGGACCTTGGAGGTCATCAAGTATGAATTTAATTTGCATATTTTATGAATATTTGCAAAATTTATTATTACCAGGACTGAAAAAAATGGAAATGTATATTAGAGTAAATGCAGGAGAATCCACAACTGGCAAATGCATCCATCTATCTTACTAGACAAGAGAATCTTCAAATGCATGTGAATGAATCCTTATGTATTCTATTAATATTTGTGGTTCTTCGTTGTTATCACTATTTTGTTAAGCTGTTTTTCATAAGTAGATACATTTTTAAAAATATTTGTCTGATATATATATTATTATTAAGAAAATACTAAAGATTAAAAAAAGTCTTATATAGGATAGCGAGAACTTGCAATTAAAAAAAATCAATTGTGGGGGGGAAAAGCTGATAAATATGAGCATCTCTACATTTTGCTAGTTGTGTATATGCAACATCTCTAATAAGATCATAGTATTTTCAGAAAAATCTTTGAAGCAGAATTAAGATGGATGGTGCCTCTTTTGGAAAGTTCAGTCTTCATTGTTGCTTTGACCCAAGTGTTTCAAGCTCATATATGTTGTGATTGATTTTGTCTGATTTGATGCGAAGTGTAAATTCTAAATATACCTAAGGGCTATTACCTTATGAGAATACAGAAAATAAAAATCATAAGGAAAGTCCTATCAAAGAGATTGTCCAACTGATATAAGAGCAAATGCTTTGTCACTGAAGATACCAAACTGAACTAGTAAGAATGACAACTACTGAAAATAACAGGTTTTTTGCTTACAGTAGATCAGACAAGCTTGGTAGAAGTTAGGCATATATTATCTGTTAGTGTATTTATTGATTAATTTATTCATTTTCAATGGAGAACCAATTTATGAGGAAAGAATTTATAGAAAAAAAAGATCTAGAGAAGGAGTGCATTATTCACTTTAGATTATCCTCATGTGATTTTTCTTGCTTTTTGGGACTAAACTGTCAGTTTAAAAAACAAAAATTTAAAAACATGTAGCTTACAATTAAATAAATTAAAATTAGTATTTAATTTGAATTTTTTATTATGTCTTCTTAAAATGGGTTTGCTTTCATGTCCATAAAATCCATACTTTATAAACAATAGTTACAATTATGATTGCTATTGTTATTCCTCCAGAGTCTATTAGTAATCTAACATAATGCTCACATAGCATGCTGCCCAATAAGGATACCCATATAGAAAATAAGAAGCTTTGGGAATTAATTATTTATTAGTTCAACAAAAGGAAAATTACAAAGATTCTTAAGAACCTGCATGCTGCAACACATCTATAAATCAGGCTTTATTAACAATTATCTCAAGGTATTTTCTCTCCATTATGTTTACCCTCACTATCTTTAAAACCCATTGATAGTTACAATAACACTGATTCTGTAAGAAGTTTGCAATCCACATAAAATACACTGGACATCAAATATAAAGTTTGATTTTTTAAAAAAAACAAACCCTAGGTTTAATTTTTATTTTCATCTATGGTTTCAAAATGCCTTTAAATAACATATTGTTATACTTGCTACTGAGCATTCCTTCTAGTATCTATTATAAATATATTCTAATACCTCAAAACATATAAACAAAAAGCTGAAAAAATGTACCCAGAACATCATAGCTGGCTGGTACAGCTATACAGTCTTTTTTCTTAAAGCAAAAAGTTATTTTGGAGATTGAAGAGGTATAAAAGAAACATGTCTACAACATCTTAAAGCAAGCACCATGCATTTGCCTAACATAGTTGTCATGTGATACTATGAAAAGACACATTTTGTTTCAGAAGTCGAAGTCATATATTATAGTCATGCTATCATACTGCAAAGGACTGTGCTCCTCTGAATTTAAAATCACCTTGTTTTCCAGTTTTTCCTTTCTTTTTTGATCTCTCAGAGACTATTTATGAACAAAATATACCACCTACATATCCACTCCAGAATATGAAGTCAATTTCTTGAATAAAATAGTTTCATTTGGCTTTGGATAGCTTTTACTTTGCTCATATTCATTATGTGCAGGCTCCAGTAATAATTTCAATCGAAATAATATGTATCCTAAGCAAGTGGGCAGATGGATGCCAGCATCTTAAAAAACAGTACTTAAAATAATGGAATTCTGGAAGGTAGGGAAAAAAATCTCAGGGCTTAAGTATTACTTGAATTAATTAGAATGAATTCTAATTGGACGCCCTTACTAGTATCCCCATTTGCATTCATTGATCAAAGAGGTTTGACTCAGTAGGACTAGGGATTAGCAATAATAGTACCCCAAAGAATAGTAAGACAGATCTGACTGATTATAGGACCATTCACCTTCTAAGTTTCATCATCAAACTATATTTAAAACATAAATATTAAGACTGCATGAAATGGACATCATAATTAGCAACAAACAAGTAGAATTCAGTGAAAAATGGTCTACATCAGTGGTTCTCAACCTGTGGGTCGGGACCCCATTTGGGGTCGAACAACCATTTCACGGGGGTTGCCAAACAACGCAGTCTGCCATTTTATTTTCCCCTTTTCCTTAGCTGTGCTACTCTCTTTTATTCTATTGGCTTTTGAAAGCCAATAGAATAGGCTCTCTTGAATAGAGTCTAATTCTATTGGCTTTCAAAAGCCAATAGGAATTGTCCAGGCTGTCTCTGCCTGGCGGAGCCCGCCAAAAGTCCCATTCTGCAAATGGTGCTGCACCAGTTGAGTAGTCCTCAACTTACGACTGGTTGAGTAGTCCTCGACTTACGACCGGTTGGGGTCGCGGCATTAAAAAGGTTGAGAACCACTGGTCTACATTAATTTATATTCTGTTGTTGTACCATCTTATAAAGATGTATGACCAAAAAATGAAATCTTCCTTGTCCATAAGTTGCTAAACTTTACATTAAGTTTTAACTCATTATCTAGAACTATTTTATATAGAAAACTAAAAATAATACAGTTGATAGGTGCTTTCTTTTTTTATTCAGATCTTATTTTTGAAAGCCAGTTTGGTGTAGTGATTAAGGCTCCTGGCTAGAAAGGGGGAGGCTATAAGTTCTAGTCCTCCTTAGCAATGAAAGACAACTAAGTAACCTTGGGTTAGTCACTCTTGCTCAGCCCAACATATCTCATAGAGTTGTTGTGTGGAAATAAGAGGAGGAATTTGGGTTGGATATATTCTTGCTGGGCACCTTGAGTTATTTGTAAAAATAATAAAGGCAGGAAACAAAAACAAAACAAATTCTTTAACATCTTGTTAAAAATAAGATGCAACCATCCTTATTATTTGAAAATGTATATATACAAAGTGAATCCATCAAAGATTTACTCTCACTCCATCCCTGGCAAATTTTATATGAATTCTACAGTAAAATTCCTAAATAATACAGACTTTCACAATCCCAAACTAGCAGAACATTTATGCAGATATTTCTTCTGTCTTATTGTGAAGCTCTTAAATGAGCAAGCTCTACAGTTCACCTCAACAAATCAAATGTTGTATGCTGGTACTCAATTTTGAAAAATAAAAAATACTATTTTTGCTAAAAAGCTTCCCATTAAGATTGGATTGTAGAGGTGAACGGAATAGAAAAGGTTAACACTTTCAAATAATTGAAATGTTTTCATTCCAAAGTTTTCTGAAATGTACATGATATGTGTCCCATATTTATCTATAAAGAACATAAATTGTGATTAATAATGATATGAGCAAAAACTCATCCTAAATCCATTTTGGTGCACAATGGAATCTATGTTAAGATGCATTTGAATCAATACATTATTACATTTGCAAATTCCTGGTCAAACTGGAAAGAGAGATGATTAAAACTGAGGTACAAGCCTAGAGGCTGATGGTAATTACTAGCTGAAAATTCAGTTGAGATGCTACATTTTATGTTGTCACAATGAAAATAAAGTAACAGTGATGCAAGGATAAACAATACTGGAGGATTTTTTCCCCCTTATTATTTATGTTTATGTAAACTGCTGATCATTCATTGAAATAAATTCTATAGGTTTCATTTTTTTTTCAGATAGAACATTGAAAAGGTTTAATTATACTTGGTTATCATTTTTATAATTTAACAAAATATTTCCAGGCTAATTGGCACTCATCTCATGTTAAATTTCACAAAACCACAGAAGGTAGAATTCTTTGACTGAAGGCTAAGTTCTCTTTTATGCTTAACAATGAGATCTATGGATGTTGTTCCTCAAGCCTAACATATCATTTAGAAAGTAAAATCATAAAAATAGCATTAAAATAAAATCATACAAACAGAAGCATAATTAATAGAATAAAAATTAGGAGCAACAGAACTGCTACCTCCCTTTTCTTTGGAAGGGTATTAAACCTGACTGCCTATTGACCCGGGGCTGTGTGGGGGCCGCCACCTCTGGAGTTGACTGACAGGGGTAAGAAGACTTCATCCCTTTCCTATATGTCTTTTAGCTTGCTCAATTTTGGTTTTAGTACAATTTTTTCTAAGTAATATTCTAATATGTATAGTGTTATGTATTAAGCAATTCAAAGGGTCTGTTATAAGGAACAGTTAACTGATTGCTTTAATTGAATCATAGACTGTCTGTCTGTATAACTTTAAGCCTTGTGTTTTAGGTGGGAATGAGTACTTTAAACTGATTGGCCGCCGCCCAGTGGCGGTCCATATAAATATAAGTCAAGCAGCTGCTAGAGCTGGCTTCTGTGGGAACCTAATAAAGAGCTGTTAATTCAACTCCGTGTCTTCAATGTCTGACTGTTTCTATTACACAACAGTGGTGATGAAGGTGGGATTATGCTGCTAGGAAGAAGAGAGCTAAGTCACTAAAGGGGTAAGACCAGGCATCAGCGCCCTGGTTGGAACTGCATTCCCCCCTTCGGCCTGCCAGTATGCAAACGCTGGAGGTAGCACATTCCTTGGGACCTGTCCTTAGGACCTGACAGAAGCCCTAGCAGCATAAGACATTGGAGATGCAGCAACAGCCAAACCATGGCCAAAGTCGGCAAGCTTTCAGAGTTCAACGTAACGCACCCTGAACGATGGTGTTCATACATCTCAAGAGTAGAAAACTACTTCAAAACTAACCAGGTTAGAGAAGATAATTTAAAAGCTGCAACCTTGTTGTGTGTGTGTGTGGCCAAGCCACCTTTGATATAGCAGAGAACTTAGTCACTCCTGCTTCCTTGGAGTCAGTCACCTTCGCTGACTTGAAACGAAGACTCAAGGAGCACTTTGAACCAAAAATATCCATTATCACATACAGACACATGTTCAAGCAGAGAGAATAGCATCCAGATGAAACCATTGCTGAATTTGTGGCCACCCTATGCCAAGCATCCCGGCTCTGCAAGTTTCCCGACCTAGAGGACAGGCTCCGGGACCGACTGGTGTATGGCCTGAGAAGCAGAGACTTACAGCAGAGGCTGTTCACTAAAGAGACCCTGACATTCCAGGATGCACTGAAAGAAGTGATGGCAGAAGAGGCCGCAGGTGGAGCCATCAAGGCTTTACATCCCTCAAAGAATTTCCCCAGCCAGATGGCTGTGCATCAGAGTCAGAGAGAACAGAAGACCCAGATGTTGACATTGAGATTGACTGGGTGCATAAGATCCCAGAAAGAAGGTAGCGGTCACTTGACAATGCAGCCTTCTTCCCTAGCTGTCAGGGCTGCGGTGCATGACACCAGTCCTCAAAATGTCGGTTCTATGTAGCTGTGTGCCGAGCATGTGGCAAATAAGGCCACATCTCTACCGTCTGTAAAGGTCGCCAGAGGGAATTGCCATGTGAAGACTTCCCCAGGAGAGGCAATGGGGCCCCGGGGCAGAATAGAGTAGGATTTTGCTCTGGAAGAAAGAGCATCCTCAGAACTGGAGCCCACCGTCCCCTAAAAGAAAAGCTTAGACTAAAAGTCAAGCTGCAAGGAGTTCCATCCTTCATGGAACTGGACACTGGATCAACTGTGTCTATAATCTCCTGTAAGACTTTTAATTTCATCTGCAGAAATGGCAGAAAACTTCATCTGCAGAAATGGCAGATTTAGTTTTGACAGATTTTCAAAACTCCTGCGTAGCAGTTAAAGGAGAAGTTATGATAAAAGTGACATTCAAAGAATTTGAGGGTCCCCTCAATGTCGTGGTGGTGGAAGGCCAGCGAACAAGCCTAATCGGCTTAGACTGGTTTGATGCCCTGGGCATCCATGTGACTGGCATCAAGAGAACCCAAACAGCGGATTTGGCAGCTGTCTGCCAGGAGTTTGCGGACATATTCAGTCCCAGTTTAGGAAGTACAAAGGAGCACCAATTGCTCTCCACCTTGCTCCAACCTTAGCCCCAATCAGAGTAAAGCCTCGTAGAGTGCCTTTTGCCCTTAAGCCCAAGATTGATGCAGACTTAGATAAGCTCATTCAACAGGGAGTCTTGCAACCCATTGACAGCTATGTGTGGGAAACCGCCATAGTTACACCAGTCAAGTCTAATGGAGAGGTATGCATGAGCGCTGATTATAAGTGCACTATTAATAAGGCACTTCAGCAACATGCGTATCCGGTATCTGTATTTAGCCACATTCTGGCATTTTTACAAGGAGGTCGCTTATTTGCAAAGCTGGACCTGGCACAGGCTTATCAGCAACTGCCTGTGGTTGACGCCTCTGCCGAGGCTCAAACAATAGTTACCCATAGAAGGGCATTTAAGGTTTGTTGCCTGCAGTTTGGGGTCAGTGTAGCCCCAGGGCTCTTTCAGAGTGTGATGGAATGCACGTTAAAAAACATTCCAGGTGTATGTCCTTATTTTGACAACATTTTAATTGCTGGGGAGTCAGCAGAGATACTTGCAGAATGTTTAAGGGCTGTTCTTCAGCACTTCCGCAAAATGGGGCTGAAGCTCAAAAAGGAAAAATGTCAAATAGGAGTCAACTCCACAGAATTCCTGGGTTTCCGGATTGACGCTGCCGGAATACACAACTGATTCAAAGCTCAAAGCTATTTTACAGGCTCCCAGACCAAAGTCAAAGAGAGACCTGCAGGCATTCCTAGGGCTACTTAACTTTTATCATGCCTTTCTTCCTCACAAGGCTGCATTAGCAGAGCCTCTACACAGGCTCTTAGATAAAAGGGCACCATGGCAATGGACTAGCACCCACGAAAACAGTTTCAAAGCAGTCAAATCACTGCTGTCATCAGACTCTGTATTAACACATTTTAACAAAAAGCTGCCTATCAGTACTGCATGTGATACATCATCATACGGGAGGAGCAGTTTTGAGCCATATAATGGCAAATGGGCAGCAAGCACCCATAGCTTATTACTCAATGACACTTTCCCCCGCAGAAAAAAATTACGCTCAAATTAATAAAAAGACTTTAGCTATAGTTGCAGGAATAAAGAAATTCCACGATTTCCTTCATGGTCACCCATTCACAGTCTTTACTGACCACAAGCACCTTCTAGATCTGTTTACTGCAGACAAGCAAACCCCTCAGATCCTGTTTCCAAGGATGCTGAGGTGGTCAATCTTTATGGCAGCCTACAATTATAGGGTAGTCCATAAGCCTGGTAAGGAAATGGGTCATGCTGACGCACTCAGCAGACTACCCCTGCCTAATTTAGAACCAGACCCCGCACCTGCTGCACACATCCTGTCAAGTCAGGATTTGCCTGAATCTCCCCTTCACGCTGGGGATGTGGCTGCTGGCACAGCCTCCGATGAAACTCTCAGCTGAGTTTTGAACTGGGTACTGAGGGGGTGGCCAGGAACCAGTCCTAGAACAGAGTTTCAGAGCTTTATTGGAAGACAGGACAAGCTGTCTGCACACAAGGGATGTATACTATGGGGCAGTAGGGTTGTAGTCCCACATATGCTAAGGGAAAGAGTCTTAGAATCTCTGCATAAGCCCAGCGGAGCTGCGATGGGGATGCCAGATGATCACAAAGCTGCACCGTCTCCATCCAGACAGAATTGCAACAGAGACAGTGCAGCCCAAGCCATTGAGGAACTTGCAAGTTGGCGACCGAGTTTGGGCAAGAAACTACAGCCAAGGGGCACTGTGGGTGGTAGCTGTGGTTTGTAAGGTGTCAGGACCACTCTCTTACAAAGTGGTCCTGGACGACATGCACAATATGCACTGCCACATCAATCAGCTGTGTCGGCGGCAGGCTAATCTTACCCTCACCGCCGACCAAGAGGAGAGCAGAGGGCTGTCTGACAGCTGCAGTGTGTCTCGATCTCTGGAGTCTTGCGTGACTCAAAGAGACATGCTGGATGACTCAGCCATGGGTAGGTCACTACCGACCAAAGGAACAGTGACTGCAGATCAGAGCTTCCTGGAGGACTTATTTCCCAGCCTTTCAGGAACTGCTCCGCTCACAGACGGGTGTACAGGTCTACCCGAACAGACCAGCCGAAAGGAGACCGGTCTACCCAGCCAGCAAAGACAAACAGGGACTGGTCTACCCGGCCAGGCAAGGCAAACAGAGACTGGTCTACCTGATCAAAGCTGTCAAAAAGACTCTGGTACACCCAGCCATCTGAGGGTAGACCGGGAACCTCAGGCAGAAACAAGGTGATTGAAATGATCACGGAAGCTGCCTACTTATCTAAATGAATATGTACAATTTATGGATATGTATTGATTTAGGGGGAAGATGTATTAAGCCATAGGTTGGTAACCCGTGGCTCCGGAGCCGCATGCGGCTCTTTGAGCCATCACCTGCAGCTCCGGAGCCTCCTCCGCCATTTGCAGAGAGAGAGCGAGAGAGAGAGAGAGAGAGAGAGAGAGAGAGAGAGGGGCACTTGCGCTTCCCTTCTCTGTCTCTCTCTCTCATGCGGACTTGCCCCCACGCAGGGCTCCTGATTGGCCTACGCCTGGGTGCCCCACCCCTGGAAGAAGCACGGCCAGGAAGTCCCTTTCCCAGACTGGCCCCATCCGAGGCACATGTGGCCGTGGAGCCGCATGGGGAAGCCGCAGGATCCCTGCTGGGTGCAGCCCACCGGAGGCTCTGCTGAGAGGGCCAGCCCTCCCACAAGTTGCGGCCCAAGGAAAGGCAACCCCTGCGATCCCCAGCCAGCACAACCATTGGCCCTGCTGCCCGGGAAGGTGCGCCGGAATCCCACCTGCCAGGAAGGAAGAGGGAGATGCAGCAATGGTAGGAGAGGAGAGCCTCCTCCTGGGGCCCATCACCGGCTGCAGCTTCCTTGCCCTCCTCCTCCCCTTCTTCCTCCTGCTGCCCCACAGGCAGCTCAGGTGGGTGCTGGGGCAAGAGGGGCACCCAGAGGGCCAGCCGGGCCAGTGGAGGGATAGCAGGGGTTGGTCAGGCAGAGCAGCCACAGCATTGCAGCCAGGGCCAGCGGCCCACATGGCACTAGCCCCCACTGTGGCCCGCTGCAGCTACATCGGATGGGTGGAGGGTGAAGCTGGGCAGTGCAGAGTCCCAGCTGAGGCAGCAGTGGTGGCTTCCATACCCTCCTCCTCCCCTTCTTCTTCCTGCTGCCCCGGGCAGTTCAGGTCAGTGCCGGGCAAGAGGGGTGCCCAGGCGGAGGGGCTGGCAGTGGCTGGTCAAGCAGAGGGGCTGGCAGTGGCTGGTCAAGCAGAGCAGCTGCAACATTGCGGCCAGGGCCAGCGGCCCACGCAGCACCAGCCCTCGCCACGGTCCACCGCGGCTACATCTGATGGGCGGAGGGCGAGGCTGGCCAGTACGGAGTCCCGGTGTCAATGCTGTTAATATTGAATATTCTTGCTTTGACAAAATATGCAGAACTGTCTGGCACTTTTAGAGTTAACTCAGATGAGAATGGAGAGAGAGAGAGCAATTCGCACGGGCTTCAGAAGGAAGTAAACCTTTGCCCCCCAGGCTGGTTGGAGAACGTGACTCATGACAGCAAAAGAGGGAGGGGAAATGCTAGCAAAAATAACTGCTATAGGGTGGAGACTTTAGTCTTGGCATCCATCCATGATGTGCCGACAATCTGTTATACTGTTAATAAAGGCCTGGAAGTTCTTTGAAGTGTTTCATTAGCCGGAAACTTGACAACATGCCAAGATCCACAAATTTTTTAAACCGTTTAAGGGGCCCCGGGCTCTGGTCATTATTCCTAAACTAAAAGGATAGGCTGACAAAGATTCGGGGAAGATCTCATTATGGAAGAAGAAAGATTGCCTGAAGCCAGCACCCCAGCAGCAACAGCTTCCCTGGGGGGGGGGGTGACAGCTGGAAAGCCAGGGGAGGGAGAACTCTGGCAGATCTCCCAGCTAGAAGCAGAGACTTCAAAAGCATAATGGTGGACAGCTAACAAATTTCCTGCCACTCAAGCCTTGGGTGAGTCTTTGGAAAGATTTCAAAACCCAGAGGTGAAAAGCAGAAATCAATTCCTGTAGGGAGGAGCTACAGCCCTTCCATTGCAGATCAGAAAGCCTTTCAGATCCCCTCTTCCCCTGCCAGGGACTCCAGCCCTGAAGAGAAAGGGAATCCCAGTCTGAGGCCTCTGCAGCAATGAGGAGATTGGCAAACTCAGCAAGTAGATGGTCCACGACCCCTGAACTTGCCACAGATAATAGAGGCCTTGCAACAGCTTGGGGTGGTATAGAAGCCAGGAGATCAGAAGCTGGTAGGAGAACAACCACAGCAAGGAGATTGGCCACAGCTCCCAAACGTGCAACCCCTGGGCATAAATCTGCAGCCAGGATGGGACCAGCAGCAACTGCCATCATGGGGGCCCCAACAGCCTATTATTGCACCACTTTTCAGAGCAACCTTCGATGAGGACCCAGAGAAGCTGGTTTTTTTCCTCAACCAAGTGCATTCTCATTTGAATTGCTGGGCCTATCTCTACCCAGACCCGGGGGCCCTGGTGGATGTGATTGCGTCCAGCCTAGAGGGAGAAGCATCCAAATGGCTGAACAATTTATATAATGAGCAAGCCCCCAAATTGGAGGACCCCCACATCTTTCTCCTAGGGATGAGAGAAAGATTTGAGGACCCATCTATTGGTCTTAAAGCAAGAAAACAAATCCACAAAATAAAACAAGCCGGCAGGCCTGCCCTGGAGTACGTGCAGGAATTTCTCAAAATAGCAGGTCAAATAGAGGGGTGGCCTGAACAATCCCTAATCCATCACTTCATCGAGGGATTAGACAATCACCTCTCTCAGGCCTGCATCTATGGAGCAGTACCTGATCAGCTGCAAGAATGGAACCAGGCAGCGGTGAAGCTAGATGTTCAGCTCACCCGCTATAAGAAGCCTCCCCCGCCTGAATCAGAGCAGCCGCCAGAGCAACCCGGACAGCAATCACCAACACGAAAACCTCCAACTAATGCGATGGCTGAGAGACCCAGGTCACCTTTGAACATGCCAAATCTACCGTGGGGGCCCCTGTGTTGTTCAAAGAGAAAAAAGATGGGTCTCTTCGTCTCTGCATAGACTATAAGGGTCTCAACACTGTGAGTGTGGAAAATAAATACACCTCCCTCTCCTAAAGGACTTATTAACCCATCTGGCTAAGGGGAGTGTCTTCACTAAATTAGACCTGAGAAAGGCATATTACCAGGTGAGAATAAAAGAGGGAGACGAGTGGAAAATTGCCTTCAACTGTCCTATGGGGAGCTATCACTTCAAAGTCATGCCATTTTGACTACAGAGAGCCCCAGCCGTATTCATGCAATTGACTAATGAGGTCCTACATGATCACTTGTACAAAGGGGTTTTGGTGTATCTTGATGATATCCTGATATACAGCATGAATATGACTGATCACATAAAGCTGGTGATAAAAGTGTTAAAGAAACTATTGAATGCCAAGCTTTATGCCAAATTGTCAAAATGTGAATTTCACCAGACCCGATTAGATTATCTTGGCTACAGAATTTCCAACGAGGGTATTGAAATGGATCCAGCCAAGGTGAAAGCTATAATTGAATGGCAGCTCCCAAAAACTCGCAAACAGCTCACCCTACCCCTTACAGAACTATTCAAAACAGGCAAAGGAGGAGGGAAGCCATGACCGGGCCAACCACTAGCATGGACGATGGGCTGTCAAAGAGCTTTTGAGAATTTAAAGAGACTATTTGCTGCTGAACCAGTCCTAAAGCACCTGCCCAGGAGAGTACTTTGTGATTCAAGACGATGCCAGCGATGTGGCAGTTGGAGCTGTATTACTGCAAAAGAACAAAAGTGGAGTCCTGCAACCCTGCGCCTACACCTCTAAGAAATTTACTGAAAGCGAGTGGAGGTGAACAATCTGGGAGAAAGAGGCCTTCACGATCAGGTAGGTGGTATTAAACTGGTGACACTATCTAGAAGGGAGAAAGGTGCCATTTGAGGTATGGACAGATCACAAAAATCTAGAAGCACTGAAAACTCCCCTCAAAGCAAGTGTGGTGGGCACAGTACTTTAACCACTTCAACTTCACTCTAAAGTACATATCAGGAGGAAAAAACTTCCTAGCTGATGTGCTATCCCAGTTACCCCAATACAAAAGCAAACGGTTAACGAGGCAATTATCCCCTATCCACAAATTGCCGCTCAACTTACACCTTGCAGGGTCCCCAATCCTGATGACCTTGGGGTAAAGAAAATAAAATGAGAGCTCCTCACCGATCAATGATTCAAAGATAATCAAACCTCCCTAACATGCAGATATGGCTTGGCTTACAAAGGGGGGAAACTATATTTGCCCGAAGCCCTCTGTCTTAATACTCTCAAACACAGCCATGATGTAAAACAGGCTGGAAACTTTGGATATTTGAAAACCCTACACCTCACCCACCGGCAATTTTGGTGGCCGGTTCTGAAACGGGATGTGGAAAACATGTAAAAAGTTGTACTGTATGTGCCACAATGAAAAGAATCCCAGGGAAAAACCCCGGGTTACTGCAGCTGGTGGCAGACCGTTCTCAACCCTGGGAAGAAATAGCTATGGACTTTATAGTAGACCTACCTGAACGTAGAGGAAATACAGTCATCTGGACTGTGATAGACCTGTTCTCAAAGCAGGCTCATTTCATCACCTGCAAAGGACTCCCATCTGCCCAACGATTGACCAAATTGTTCCTGAAACATATCTACCAGCTGCATGGTGCCCCTAAGTGAATAATTTCGGACAGGAGGGTACAGTTCACAGCGAAGTTTTGGAGGAGTTTTCTTAAATTAATTGGATCATCTCAAGGTTTATCATTTGCTTTTCATCCAGCCACCAATGGGGCTGCAGAATCCGCTAACAAAATAGTGGAGCAATATCTTAGATCAGCGGTTCTCAACGTTTGTGTGACGGCGACCCCGTCACACGGATGCGCCGCGCATGCGTGGTGCACCCCAATGTGCGGTGCGCATGCGTGGTGGCGCCCCCATGTGCGGTGCGCATGTGTGGCGGCGCCCCCATGTGCGGTGCGCATGTGTGGCGGCGCCCCCATGTGCAGTGCGCATGTGCGGTGGCGCCCCCATGCGTGGCGCACATGCGTGGTGGTGCCCCTATGCGTGGCACACATGCGCGGTGGCGCCTCCTGGGGGGGAAAATGGCGGATCGCGTTGTTTGGCGACCCCCGTAAAATGGTCGTTCGACCCCAAATGGGCTCGCGACCCATAGGTTGAGAACCGCTGTCTTAGATGCTACATTTCTTACCCACAGACGAACTGGAGTGACCTCCTCCCTTTCGCAGAGGTGTCGTACAATAATTTTAGGTACAGCAGCACCAGCTACATGCCTTTCAGAGTGGCCACAGGAAAAGAGTTCAGTCCAATACCTGAATACCCTCAGGTGCCCTCCGCTTCCCAGACACTTGACCAATGCGTGAGGGGTGGGAAGAAGTTTGGAGAAACACAAAAACTACTTTAAAAAGTCTTTAGAAACCTATAAAAAGCAGGCTGATAGAAAGAGGGCTCCCCAAAGAAAATTCCAAGTTGGGAAAAAGGTTTATCTGTCAACTAAATATTTATGCCTCAAATTGCCCAGCAAGAAATTGGGACCAAAATTCTTGGGGCCTTTCCCCATAGTAAAGATCATCAATCCTTAGGTCACATAGAACTAAAACTCCCTAGACTTTTAGGAAGAATTCACCAGTCTTCCATTGCAGCTTGTTGAAACCTTATCAGGGTTCCACTTTAAGACCTCCCACTAAGAAGGCACCCAGGCCCTTCATAGTTGTGGGACAGACCCACTATGAAGTGAAACGTATTCTTGACTCTAGAATTTTAAAGGGAAATTGCAGGACCTAGTACAATGGAAGGGATACCCATTGTGTGAAGCCACCTGGGTGAAATCCAGTGAGGTGAAAGCTGACAGATTCGTCAAAAGGTTTCATGCGAAACACCCCAACAAACCAAGGAATAATCCCTGTAAGGGGGGCCGGATGTCAACGCTGCTAATATTGAATATTCTTGCTTTGACAAAATATGCAGAACTGTCTGGCACTTTTAGAGTTAACTCAGATGAGAATGGAGAGAGAGAACAATTCATGCAGGCTTCAGAAGGAAGTGAACCTTTGTCCCCCAGGCTGGTTGGAGAATGTGACTCATGACAGCAAAAGAGGGAGGGAAAATGCTAGCAAAAATAACTGCTCTAGGGTGGAGACTTCAGATCTTGGCATCCATCCATGATGTGCCAACAATCTGTTATACTGTTAATACAGGCTTTTAGGATAAACAATGCCTGGAAGTTCTTTGAAGTGTTTCATTAGTCAGAACCTTGACACCTGGCTGGGATGGCAGCTGCCTCGCCCTCCTCCTCCCCTTCTTCCTCCTGCTGCCCCCCAGGCGGCTCGGGCGAGTGCCGGGGCCAGAGGGATGCCTGGGCAGGAGCAGCCAGGTGGGCAGAGGGGCTGGCAGGGGCCGGTCAAACAGAGCAGCTGCAGCAAAGCAGCCAGGGCCAGCGGCCCATGCAGCACCAGCCCCTGCCACGGCCCATCACAGCTACTTCGGATGGGCAGAGGGGAAGGCCAGGCAGCGTGGAGTCCCGGCAGTGGTGGCTTCCTCACCCTCCTCCTCCCGTTCTTCCTCCTGCTGCCCCCTGGGCGGCTCAGGTGGGTGCTGGGGAAGAGGGGTGCCCAGGGGGGAGTAGCCATGCTGGCAGAGGGGCTGGCAGTGGCTACATTGGATGGGCAGAGGGTGAGCCCAGGCAGTGTAGATTCCTGGCTGGGGCAGTGGCGGTTTCCTTGCCCTCCTCCTTTCCTTCTTCCTCCTGCTGCCTCCCGAACGGCAGTCCCTGCTGGGGTGGTGGTCGGTGCCAGCATCGCTCCTTGGGCAGCTGAGCCAGCCACACATCTTCCTGAGCTGCTCCGGGCAGCAGTCCCTGCAGGGGTGGAGGCCAGCGGGGCCATTGCTCCCTGGGCCATCCCTGGGCAGACAAGTTGGCCACGTGTCTCCCCAAGCATGCTCATCTCCAGTGGTGGTGGCACAATTTGGTGCTGTTTACATGGCTGTTCATCCATGTGACTGGGATAGGCATTGCTGCTCTACTCTTGTTTCCCTGGACTAGAGTTGGGGCCACTGCCTATCTCAGTCATGCAGACTAATGGCTGTGTAAACAGCACCAGATGGCTCCACCGCCACTGGCATCAGCAGAGATGAGCAGGCTGTTGCTCCCATGGTCACCGTCAAGCCGCTACTTCCTCGCCCTCCCAGCAAAAGAACCCCAGAGATGTGGTAGACATCCTTTCTCCCACTTTCCGTTTCTCATCTTCTCTTTTCCGAGCACCCAGAGCAAGTCAGAAGCCTCAACTCCAGCCTCCCGCAGCAGGTTGAGATAGGCAAGCCCACAACTCCTTCTCCCCGTCGCCCTCCTCCTCCGCTCCCTGGGAACCTTCGTGCCAAAAGGTGGAGAGAAGAAAGTCCCAGAGAAGGAGAGCGTGGGGTGGGGGGAGAGCAGTCTTTTCCAAGGGGAGGAGAAGCCAAGACGGAGCTGGATGGGGGCAGAGCCAGTGCAAGTCTCGCCTTAGTCTCCACTGTTTAATCAAGCTTCCTGTTCCGTGTGCACGCACATGTGCGCACACATTATGCATCTCCAGTTTTTTCGTTTGTGAGGAAAATGGGTCCAAGTGGCTCTTTCAGTGTTTCAGCTTATCGACCCCTGTATTAAGCAATTCAAAGAGTCTGTTATAAAGAACTGATTGTTTTATTTGAATCATAGACAGTCTTAAGCCTTGTGTTTTAGGCAGGAATGAATACTTTAAACTGATTGGCCACCACCCAGTGGCAGTCCGTATAAATATAAGTCAAGCAGCTGCTAGAGCTAGCTTCTGTGAGAACCTAATAAACAGCTGTTAATTCAACTCCGTGTCTTCAATGCCTCGTTGTTCCCACTACACAACATATAGTTTTTAATGTTTTAATATTGTTGTTATATCTTCAGTTCTTTAGGCATTGAACGAGGCAAAGTGTTGAAACAGCAAACAATTTTATTAACTCAGAACAGAAGTAGCCCTAAAGGCTGCTGCACATCTATTTATACAGTTAGCCTCTAGGTGGCAACCAATAGGTTTAAAGTAACAGTTTCCCATCCCAAACCTATTATCAGCTTGGAGACAGCCAGTCTGGCTTTCAATAACAGCAACTGTTAAACAATACAGCAATGTAGGTCAGACATTAAGCAAGTGATTTAAAACAGTTGTGGCCAATACATTACAACTGTAATTATTTTTACTTGTTTATAACTTGTGAGCCACCCAAAGCCACCTTCTGGGGAGATGGGTGGCATAAAATAACATTAATAGTGGCACCCAATGCACCCAATGGAGTCACAATAAATGAACGGTAATATTTTAAAGTAATATCAAATATCTTGGAGTAATATTGTCAGACACAAAGTCTAAATTGTTTCAAAATAAATATGTATTGTTTACAATGATATTAAGAAAGACTTACCTAGATAGGATAAATTGTAATAATCTCTGTTGGGCAGGATCTCTGTAATCAAGATGAATGTCCCATCAAAAATGCTTTTTTCATTTCAGACATTGCCAATATTGATAACTTATTAAGCAATAATAAAGTGACATCTCTAAAAATTTTTGGCAAGGATAAAAGCCAAGAATTAAGTATAAATTGTTGCAGGATGCCAAAGAAAAAGAAGTTTGGGTTCTCCAGTTTTAAAATGGTATTTTAATCCATGTTGTTTGCTTTAGATGAACAAATGGATGACCTTAAAAAATAAGAGGTTATTAGATTTAGAAGGTCATGGATTGAAGTTTGAATGACAGGCCTTTCTATGGTATGATACAGTTAAAATGAACAGAGATTCCAAGAATCATTTTGTTAGGTGTGCCATTTATAGAATTTGGAATAGATAAAAAGAAGTATTTTTCCTAAAATACTTCTTTGGGAGTCACCCCAGGAAGCCTTTTTATAAAAGAAATTATAGTGAGCTCCAATTGGTAGGTTTATAGTGAAATAATCTCTTTTGTTCATTCTAAAATCAAAACAGGACTTGGAGCTAGAAGGTCATACGTGTCACTAGTTTACTATACACAACTATAATAAAGGTTACTCTAGATTTAAAAATGCAGTTTTGAAGCTGTTAAAAATGAATTTTAAACAATACTCTATACTAAGGTTGAACATCTCCTAGCTAAGATTTATAAAATGCTTTAACTGTTAAACCTAGAAAGTGAAAATATTAAACGTTGTATGATTCCATGGGCAAGAAATGTAGGTTATAATATAAAGTTAGAGCAAGGAGAAAATATGTTAACAATAGAACTTCACATTAACCTTAAAAGAGAACTTTTATAAAATTATATACCAATGGTATTTAATGCCAGATAAATTATCAATGATGAATAAGAGTGTTTTGAATGTTTATTGGAAATATAAGTGGGCCTCTAGGAACTGTGATGGCACAGTGATGGCACAGTGGTTGGTATTGCAGAACTCCTGCCCACTGCCAGGAGTTCAATCAAGGTTGACTCAGCCTTTCTCCTTCTGAAGTTGGTAAAATGAGGATCCAGATTGTTGAAGGCAATATGCTGGCATTTGCAAATGGCTCTTTTTGATCTAAAGGGATGTGATCATATTTCTGTAGATTTATAGTATTCTGCAATATCCTTTATGCAACAGTATTGCCAGAATATTTTCTGGCCCTTTGGCAGAATGGAGAAATTGACATTCAATGGTATACATTGCCAGTTGTGCTCTTATAATTAACCAATTTTAACAGCAGTATTCTTGATTCATTTTTCCATTGCCAGAAATATTCTAGCTATTAATTGTGACTGGCTGTCATAGATCTATTTTTTTAAATTGAAGCATTATGGTGACTATGTGGATATGTTGGATTTATCAGAAGGATTTCACTTCCATGTTTTCTGTTGCCAAGCAACTCTACTCAATGTTTTGAATAATCCAAACATATACTCATGTGAAACAAAGACAACTTACAGTTACAAATGACAGTAAATTGCATGTAGTAGTAAGAATCTGAATAAAACCTACTGAAGTGGTATTGACTGGTGTTTCTTAAAATCAATAGAGAAATGAGATAATATAGAGATACCATAAGAATCAGAATATAAACAAAAAAAAATAGCTTGAAAGTACTTTTTGTATATTTGAAATCCAAGAAAATAGAATGAGCCATATTAGTTACATGTATAGCGGGGCTGTCTGAAAGTGTTTGCAGAAGCTAGTTTGGGAAGGAAAAATTGGGACAGCTACTGCTGGCTTTGGATGTGGCCGGCATGGGCGGAAGAAAAGATAGAAAAGGGAAGGAAAGGAAAGCAGCCGGGGGCTGTTGCTATTGCAGTTCGTCAAGTGAAGGTAAAGGGACTGGAAGTTTTATTTGCTGTTCTTCATAACGAGGATGTTTTAAACAGAGGCTAGAGGGAGGGAGGGAGTGGATTTTATTGCTTCCTTCGTAAGGAGGATATCTCAAATGGAGGCAAGAGAGAGAGTGTGTAGAAAGGAGTTGGCTGAGGCTCCTAGCCTCAGATTTTAACAATAAAGATAAAGGGGGGGAAGGGCTTTGACGCTGAAACCTGACTGAAGAAGAAGCAACAGAAGGAGAGGAGAGACTGGTGGTGGCTATTGTTGCTGTGAAGCCTGGAGGCTATTTGGACTGGACTATTGCTGCTGGTACAGGTTTTAGACATTGTAGGGGAGTTGCCCTAGGGGATGAGCTGTTGCTACAGCACACTGACTGTTGTTGTTTCTACTACTGTCTGGAGCTGGGGTTTTCCTCCATCCCACTTGACTCTGAACGATCGCTGAAGAATCTTTTATTCCTGCTGCTATACCGGCCTTGGGCTGTTGGATATTATCATAGCATTGATTATCATGACTGGTTATTTTCATTCCTGGAAGCCCCTTCTAGATGACAAGAGCCTGCTACCTGCTAATTCTGCATGAGCTCCGACTGGAAGAGACATCTTATCAACCCCTAAAGAACACTACCGCAGGCTTGACAAAGGGGGATGGGACTGGGAGGGCCTAGTTTTGGGGGGCCTCTGAGGGGTAACACTACATGTGGAGGCTTATCCGGGATTTCCTGCCTGGCCTCTCCCCTTAGTAAGGAAGTATTAGTCTTGTGTAGGGATATGAGCCAGGAGAACAATATGGACTCTAATGCGGCCACCAAGTGGTGTGAGGAGCAGAATAGTGAAGTGAGGACAAGCATAGTAATTAAGGTCCCTGGTGATGTCTGGTCAAAGGAGCAAATTTTACAGATGTTAAGGGGCTTTGTCCCAGACCAGCGGGTATATGTGATAGATATGAGGGTGGATATGGATTCTCCCCATTTTTATGTACTGCTGGAATGGAAAGAGAGCATCCCAGAATGCTTTCAGGTTCCAAGTCTGCAACTGACAGAAGATGCCAGAGTGGGGGTGATTTTCCCTACTGTATGGGGTATACCTTTGACCAAACCACTAGGCCAGAAGAAAGAGAAGTGCATTTCCCTATCTACAGGGGTAGCAGAAGTAGGGGTTGCCCAAGTGGGGGGAAATTTGGCTTCTGTCCAAAAACTATTGGACGTTATTGTATAGGGGCCGGATATAGGAAATTCCGTACTTTTTCAGGTGATACGCCCGGTGAAGAGGTTAATATAATATGATGCCCTAGGACACAGTGTAGAGAGTGACACCTGCCCCTGATGATATAGACACCAAGCAGAAAAGCTCCCTATTCTTTGGGGGACCAAAGAAACTGTTAGGTGGAGGGAGTGTGTAGCGGGGCTGTCTGAGAGTGTTTGCAGAAGCTAGGTTGGGAAGGAAGAACTTGGGACAGCTGCTGCTAGCTTTGGATGTGGCCGGCATGGGCGGAAGAAAAGATAGAAAAGGGAAGGAAAGGAAAGCAGCCAGGGGCTGTTGCTGTTGCAGTTCGTCAGGTGAAGGTAAAGGGACTGGAAGTTTTATTTGCTGTTCTTCATAACGAGGATATTTTAAACAGAGGCTAGAGGGAGGAAGTGGAGTTTTATTGCTTCCTTCGTAAGGAGGTTATCTCAAATGGAGGCAAGAGAGAGAGTGTGTGTAGAAAGGAGTTGGGTGAGGCTCCTAGCCTCAGATTTTAACAATAAAGATAAAGGGGGGGAGGGCTTTGACGCTGAAACCTGACTGAAGAAGAAGCAACAGAAGGAGATGAGAGACTGGTGGTGGTGTCGGGCCGTAGTAGGGGCCGTCCAAGTTACCCGCAGCACAAAGCCTCCACTTCCTGGAACGGCGTCCGACCGGCCCGACATCCAGCTGATTGGCGCGCATGCGCTAGAGTCGCCCCAACGCTCAGACCGGCCCGACAACCAGCTGGCCGGCGCGCATGCGCGGAAGCCGCTCCGATGATCAGGTGGTACAGCCGGAGCCGCACCTGCGCAAAGGACACTCCAAACAGCATAACGCATGCGCAGTTGGTAGACTCAACGGACTTTGTGAGGAAACTAAACTGGAGCTGCTATTAGACTGCCGAAGCATCGGGAAGCGGCCGAAGCGTCGGGAAGCGTTAGGTCATACTAATCGGATGCATTACCATTTAGGGGTGTTGGGTGGTCCGGAAGAGGGTGGTGGCGCATGGGCGGTAGCAGGGGTGTGGGCTAGGCGTGGTCTTGGTAAACTGTATAAAGAAGCCATGAGAGCAATGGTGGTCAGTGCTGACTTTCATCCATTTCTTATTCTGAAATAAACCGGAAGTTCTTCGTTCCTGATGTGGTGATTTTTGACTCTGTTGAGTGTGTGTCAAGACGGGGTAACAGTAAGTCAGCACTCCCCAAGCTCCTTAATTAGATTAGCCGTGGAGCAGACCGAAGGCAGCATGGCCGAAGGGGTGCAAGATGCCGATTTGGCTGAGGATATCCCTGAGCAGACAGAGGACCAGGGCTCGTCTGTGGATCCAGGGGCAGTGATGGAGGGACCGATGGTTCGCCCGAAGGAGAAGAGTGTTCCACCAGTTGTGGATGTGGACCCTGGGATTAAGCAGAGGCCGGCAGTAACCGAGTCGGCTGGATGGGGGCTGAGTCCCACATTTCAACGTATGGACACTGGTCGTTGGTCTATGCTGGGTGACAGAGACTCTGCTGTGGGCTGGAGGGAAAGGAGAGTGGTCAGCGACGAGGAGGGTGATTGGAGTTACTCCACCACTCCTGGACAGTACACCCTTGATGTGTTAAAGGCTAGGTTTGGGGAACCAGGGTTCCTTCCCAAACAGGGGGTCGCCTCCCAGCGTCCTATTGATTCACCCGGATTCCGTCTGGCTAGTCCACAGTTGAGGGGGTCAACAGCACAGTTGGAGCAAAGGGGACATGGAGGTGTGAGAACGGGACCCATACCTGCCACCCGGGCCACCCCTGTTTTCCTGCCCTTGGGACCTGGGGATCTTGGCCGATATTCTGCCATCACGGGGGGACAGCATGGTGGGCAGCCGGCTTTAGTGTGGCCCACAGGTATACCATGGACCCCTCCGGCGATTGGGATCACCTTTGACGGGGATCCGGACAAATTGGCCATGTTTTTAGGACATGTGTTAAACCACTTAGAATGCTTTGCAGCCCATTACTCCTCCCAATGGGCCATAGTGGTAACGGTGACGGCCAGTCTGCAAGGTGAGGTGGCTTCCTGGGCAGCAGACCTGTTTGGAGATCACGCCAGTGAGCTGGCCGACATAGGTTCTTTTCTGGAGGCCTTGAGGATTTGGTTCGAGGATCCTACCAGGGCTCAGAGAGCGGAAGCAGAGATAGTGACCCTGAGACAGGGAGGTAGGCCGGTAAGAGAGTTCATTAGGGAATTCCAGCGTGTGGCAGGCCGATTAAGATCCTGGCCTGAGAAATTGCTGGTGCATCACTTCAGGCATGGCCTTGATGTGGAGCTCCGTCAGGCTTGTCTGGTGAGAGGGGTGCCGCCTCGTCTACACGATTGGTACAAGACAGTGACTGAACTCTACGCTGGGTTGCAGGAGATAAGTCCAGGTGCAACCGTCTCCCTTCCGGCATCCACTCAGCAATCAACCAGTAAGCCGAGGGCTTTGGGAGTTCCAGCACCACCAATTCCACCGGGGGCGCCAAGGGGGATATTTTGCTGTTTCAGATGCAATAAACCGGGTCACAGGGTGGCCCAGTGTCCAATATCACCTGGACGGGGAGCGCCTTCGGGACAGTGCGGTCTGGCAACAAGAAGGCAGGAGGTCACGCCGTTTCGAGGAAAGGATCAAATGAGGGCTTTGCAGGATGAAAACAACACACCCTATGGGCCTTCACCAGCAGTGGTGGTTTCAACCCCGGAGGTAGTGCCTGATAAGTACGATCAGGAAGATCCGGAACAGGATCCCATGGTAAGTAGTCCGGTGGTACCATTCACCATACCAATCTGCCTGATGAATTGTAAATCTGGACAACGCATAGAGTGTAAAGCGTTGATAGATTCGGGCTGTACCCGGTGTTTGATCAGTAGGGAAGTGGCAGATGTGTTAGGGCTTCGATTGATCAAATTGTCTCAACCGATCAACTTCGAACAGGTGGATGGATCCTTGCTAGGTGGGGCATCGGTTTCTCATGTAACTGAACTGGTACGACTAGAGATGAGGGATCATCGGGAGTTGGTACGTTTTATTGTAATTCCCTCAATGACCGAAGAAGTGATCTTGGGGTTGGCCTGGCTTGACAAATGGTAACCGGTTATCTGGTGGGCAGGTGGATATCGCCGTATGAGATTGGTTGTAGGTCCCTGGCCTCCGGTCACTGATAGGGAGAATCCACATGTACAATTACCACCTGCTAAACTACGGGGTAAGGAAAGGATCAAAGTGGCGGTAGAGGCTGGTGAAAATAGACGGTTATTTCCTGTGGAGTATGAAGATTTAAAGGAAGTGTTTAGTGAGCGGGAGTGTGATGCGTTGCCGCCACACCGCTCTACCGATTGTGCGATAGACATCATACCGGGGGCAAAGTTGCCAAAACCCCGGATGTACCCCATGTCTCCCAAGGAGTTGGAGGAACTAAGAAGGTATATTGATAAAAACTTGGGGCGTGGCTTTATACAGCCAGCCCGATCTCAGATTGTGGCTCCTGTGATATTTCAGGGAAAAAAGGATGGTGGATTAAGGCTTTGTGTGGACTTTAGGGGGTTGAATGCGGTATGCACTGAAACTATGTATCCATTACCCTTATTAAAAGACATGCTCTCTCATCTATCCCAAGGGAGGGTGTTTACTAAGCTTGATTTGAGGGAAGCATACTACCGCATCCGAATAAAACCGGGAGGTGAGTGGAAGACCGCGTTTAATTGCCCTTTAGGGAGCTTCCAGTTCACTGTCATGCCGTTTGGGTTAAAGGGAGCACCTGCAGTATTCATGCAGACCATTAATGTGGTGTTGCATGAACATTTATATCGAGGGGTGTTAGTGTACCTGGACGATATTTTGATATATTCTAAGACCATGGAAGAACATATACGGTTGGTCAGAGAGGTATTACACAAATTCCTCCAGGCCCAATTATTCGTGAAGCTCTCAAAATGCGAGTTTCACAAAACCCGTATTGAATATTTGGGATACAAGATATCAGCCTCGGGGATAGAAATGGATCTGGAAAAGGTGAAAGCAGTACTTGAGTGGCAGGCGCCTAGGACGAGACGCCAGTTGCAGAGCTTCTTGGGGTTCGCGAATTTTTACAGGCAGTTCGTTTCTGATTTTGCACGCGTGGCGTTACCACTTACGGAATTATTAAAAACGCGGAACTCTCCTGTAAAGACACGGCCTAGTCCGCCGTTAGCGTGGTCCAGGGAAAGTCAAGCTGCGTTCGAACATCTAAAGACATTGTTCGCCAAGGAGCCCATTCTACTACATCCAGATCCCGATAAACAGTACATCGTCCAGGCAGATGCAAGTGATGTGGCGGTGGGGGCTGTGTTGTTGCAACGAAACACCAAAGGCGAGCTACAGCCCTGCGCATATACCTCACGCAAGTTATCAGAAACTGAGAGGAGATGGGCGATATGGGAGAAGGAGGCCTTTGCTATTAAATGGGCCTTGGTAACATGGCGGCACCTTCTGGAAGGGGCTAAACAGGAAATTGAAATATGGACGGACCATAAAAATCTGGCAGTATTGCAATTGCCCTGGCGTTTAGCCCCAAAACATGTGAGATGGGCGCAATACTTTCAACGGTTCACTTTCCATCTTAAATATGTCCCTGGGGGCCGTAACTTCCTGGCAGACGCATTATCTAGGTTGCCCCAATATGAGAGTCAAAGGGAAGAATTAATACAGGCTATAGTACCACCATATACCCAGGGAGTGGGTAGGGTAAGTTCCCGTCCCAATCTCGGAGACTTTGAATCGGAGTTGAGGGCGGCAATACCCCAGGACTCGTGGTTTCGAAAACACCATACCTTGTTCACCCAGAGAGACGGATTGGTATGGTTCGGAGTGAAACTATATGTTCCGCTTGTATTACGGTCCTTCAGAGATGTCATGATGCACAGCTGGCAGGACATTTCGGGTTTGTCAAGACGTTACACCTGACTAGGCACCAATTCTGGTGGCCTACATTAAGAAAGGATGTCGAACACTATGTAAAAGCATGTTCTGTATGTGCTACGTGTAAGTCCCAACCAGGAAGGCCGGTGGGGTATTTACAGCCTGTGGCTGACCCTGACCATCCATGGCAAGATATCGCCATGGATTTTATCGTAGAATTACCAAGTAGTAAGAGACATACAGTTATTTGGACGGTAATCGATCTGTTCTCAAAACAGGCCCATTTTGTTCCGTGTAAAAGGTTGCCGACTGCTCAGAAATTGGCCCACATGTTTCTGACACATATATACCGGATTCATGGAGCCCCCCGGCGAATAATATCTGACCGGGGGGTCCAATTTACGGCAAAGTTCTGGAAAGGCTTCACAGCATTGCTAGGAACGTCACAGGGACTTAGTACTGTGTACCATCCTGCCACTAATGGAGCCGCTGAACGGGCAAATGCAGCAGTCGAGAGGTATTTGAGGAGTTATGTGTCCTATCAGCTGGCTAACTGGGCAGACCTCCTGGTGTTTGCGGAAGTGGCGTATAATAACGCCGTGCATACCAGTACAGGGTTTGCACCTTTTAAGGTGGTTTCGGGGAAGGATTTTGTTCCCATACCTGAGTGTCGGGACTTGGAAGCACAGCCATATCTTCCACGGGAGTGGGTTCAATGGGGGTCCGGAGCATGGGCGGCTGTAAAGACAGCGCTGGTGGAATATGGACGGAAGATGAAGGAGCAGGCGGACAAAAAACGGCGGCCTTGTAAGCCGTTCATGGTGGACCAACTAGTTTATCTGTCCACCAAATATCTGAAATTGAGAATCCCGTGCAGAAAACTGGGATCTAAATATATTGGCCCGTTTAAAATCGTGACGATCATTAATCCGGTGACTGTACAACTGCAGTTACCCCGATTGCTGGGAAAGGTGCACCCGGTGTTTCATTGTAGTCTGATCAAACTGGTTTATATGTACCGAAAAGAAGCTGAACCAGGTCCTGTTGATGGTGGTCACTATGAAGTACAGGAAATACTCGACTCTCGTATTAGGAGAGGTGAACTGTATTATTTGATTAGGTGGAAGGGCTACCCTTTAGCTGACGCTACGTGGGTATGGATAGATAATGTAAGGGCCCCTCGATTAATTAAACAATTCCATGTGGACAACCCTGGGAAACCGAAACCGAGTAGGGCAGCGGGGGTTGGAAAGGTGGGGGCAGAGGAACCGATATAACATATCTTCTCTTTTCCTCAGGGGGAGCCTTGGTAAAAGGGGCGCAGTATGTCGGGCCGTAGTAGGGGCCGTCCAAGTTACCCACAGCAGCAAAGCCTCCACTTCCTGGAACGGCGTCCGACCGGCCCGACATCCAGCTGATTGGCGCGCATGCGCTAGAGTTGCCCCAACGCTCAGACTGGCCCGACAACCAGCTGGCCGGCGCGCATGCGCGGAAGCCGCTCCGATGATCAGGTGGTACAGCCGGAGCCGCACCTGCGCAAAGGACACTCCAAACAGCATAACACATGCGCAGTTGGTAGATTCAACGGACTTTGCGAGGAAACTAAACTGGAGCTGCTGTTAGACTGCCGAAGCATCGGGAAGCGGCCGAAGCGTCGAGAAGCGGCCGAAGCGTCGGGAAGCGTTAGGTCATACTAATCGGATGCATTACCATTTAGGGGTGTTGGGTGGTCCGGAAGAGGGTGGTGGCGCATGGGCGGTAGCAGGGGTGTGGGCTAGGCGCGGTCTTGGTAAACTATATAAAGAAGCCATGAGAGCAATGGTGGTCAGTGCTGACTTTCATCCGTTTCTTATTCTGAAATAAACCGGAAGTTCTTCGTTCCTGACGTGGTGATTTTTGACTCTGTTGAGTGTGTGTCAAGATGGGGTAACAGGTGGCTATTGTTGCTGCGAAGCCTGGAGGCTATTTGGACTGTGACTATTGCTGCTGGTACAGGTTTTAGACATTGTAGGGGAGTTGCCCTAGGGGACGAGCTATTGCTACAGCACACTGACTGTTGTTGTTTCTACTACTGTCTGGAGCCGGGGTTTTCATCCATCCCACTTGACTCTGAACGATCGCTGAGGAATCTTTTATTCCTGCTGCTATACCGGCCTTGGGCTGTTGGATATCATCATAGCATTGACTATCGTGACTGGTTATTTTCATTCCTGGAAGCCCCTCCTTGACAACAAGAGCCTGCTACCTATTAATTCTGCATGAGCTCCAGCTGGAAGAGACATCTTATCAACCCCTAGAGAACACTACCGCAGGCTTGACAAAGGGGGCTGGGGCTGGGAGGGCCTGGTTTTTGGCGGCCTCTGAGGGGGTAACGCTACACATGAAAGCCCTATTTACGGTAGCATTCAGTTCTGAACACCTTCTTTCAGTTTATACCGTCAAATCAGAGGAATACATCCATGTAATCACAATTCTCAGGATTCAGCAGGGACCACAATGCCTTGTTTAAAAACAATAGCATTCCTACACATATACTCAAAAGTATGGATCTATATGTAGATGACATTTTTTTCATAAAAAGGGACAAATAAAGTTTTTGTATATTTTTATTAAAGCTTTACATAATACATTAAAAACTAACACAAATTAATAAACAGCAGAATTAATACAGGGAGAAAGTCAAAAGGAAAAGTACAGAAAGAAAGAATTGAAAAGAAAAATAGAAAGAAACTTCCAGTTTCCTTTGCAGCATATTTAAGAGATGACCCATACACCTAAATATCACAACATATTTAAAGAGATAAAATTCACAAGAAAAAAAGAAAACAATAGCACACTACACTATCCTCATCAGAGAACTAGAAATACCCCTCCCACAAGAAAAGCTGTAAAACAACATTATTCATATGAGTACAGTGTCTCTAGAACAACTCACCACAGCCAACTCACAGCAGGACAACTCACCATGGGACAATTCAACACTGTGTTAATCATTTCATTCAGTTACTTTTATTATTGGTGACCATGATTTTGTTTGTTAATTAGTGTAACTCTTGTATTTCTGGATTTATTTTATTATTATTGGCCATGTTTCCTTGAAATTAATTTAACTTTTGTATTTTTTGAATTGTCCTGCGGCAAGTTGTCCTGCAGCAAGTTGTCCCAGAGTGAGTTGGCTTTGGCAAGTTGGCCCTGGAGATTTGTCCCATTCCAGTACAAACATACTACAACAACAACAACAACAAAAAAATCAGAAAAAGGAAAAATGTTTTATACAACACCTATACAACATCATCCAGCCATATATACCAACAAATCATAAAGTGCCTGGCCACTGAGTCCACTATAGCACAACCAATGCAAATTATTAAAGTTTAACATTACATCAAAACTACCTCAAAACAATAACAGACTATTATAACCATGTGGCATTACTGTAACATGCTAAAACACCTTAATCTCATAACCAGTGCTTTTTTTGTAAAAAAATAAAAAAAGGTGCCAGAACTCACACATGTCATACAACCCGCCTTGCCTACCCTACAAGGTTCCATCCAAAAAAGGTGCTGGAACTCTGTTCTGGGCGTTCTATGACAAAAAAAAAAAGCCATGCTCATAACACAGAGAAAGACTTGACCATAGTTGCAACTAACAAACTATAACCAAGATAAATCCTAGACCAAATTAAATCTAAAAACATGAGGGAATTCCTGGAAGCTTAGCATATAGACAAATCAGCCATTAATGGAAAAGTAGAGGTAAACCAAAACATTCAAAAGAGACAAATTTTAGAAAGCCAAGATAGAAACAAAAAAGATCAGAATACATACTCCCCAGCAGCCAACATCCAGATAAGCAAGAATTAAAACCAATCAATCAAGCAGAAAACAACCCTCTAATTAAGGAACTAACAAGGAGAAAATATACCTCCACCAAAACTAGCCAGGGAAGCTACTATATACAACAGCTTCCCCCTGCCACTTTTGGAGGAGGTATGTTTATGCACTTGGGTAATGAAACTTCTGTAAGCAAAACAATCAAGCTCAGAAAATGCCAGTTCTCAACAAGAAGCCTATAACCAGGAAGAGGAGAAAGAGATAGCAAGGAGGAAAGAGGGATGCTTGATTCCAGAATAACAGAGAATATCCTGATAAAAACCATTTTGGGATAATGCTGCTTTATAATAATAGCACATTCAATTTTGTTGGAAATTTTAGAAACTCTTAATGAAGATAAGTTCCTAGAAAGAAAAGGCACTCTATTTACAATCAAACAAACAAAAATACTGAACATGCCAAAGTATCTTGTAAATGTTATAAATAAAATACAATTCCTGTCCCACTGATAGATTAGTTTGTTTCATTTTAATTAGGAAATATGAGCTCAAGCTGATTTCTTAATCAAAGGACTTTTCTTAATTTGTCTTGCTGTGAAGTCTCATAAGTCTCAAATTTGCAACTTCCTATGTGTAATATTTTTTATAATCTTACATGGTCATCTTTGAGCAGATGGGATTTCATTTATTGTGCCAAAATTGCACTAGTTATAATTCAAGTAGCAGATTTTTAGGACCCAACAACACAGGTATCTGAGCTACTTAAAAGAAACTACAGACCTCTGTGATCCCATTACACTGACTGTGTTCAGCAGTTGAGCCAATTTATTTCCAGTTCGGTTTCAGTACAAGCCAAAAAAAGAGCAGTCTTTCTTTTGGTAATGATAAAGCATTGAAGAGACTATGGGCAACCCTTTTCCCCTTCATAAAAATATTATCCAAGCAATTCTTTAAAGAGAATACTTATAGAAGATGAGATGCCATCTCCTTTTCCATTCTCTAACATTGCTTGCTTGACTTAAGCAGGTCTGAAAATGACACAACTTTTTCTGATTTCTCTTTGGCAAGACGTTGTCCTTGAAAATGTTGGGTAAATGCTCAATGTCATATCATGTAAATTGCTCTGAATGTATTCTTCTGCTTTAGCTTGATTTGGAATTTGAACATGAGCAATTTATGGTCTCTTGCAGCATCAGCACCAGACCACCCTTTGCAATTATAACTAAGCTCTTCCCTTCCAGCTATCAATAATATGGTCATAACATATTTCTTGATTTTTGCCTGTCAAAGACAAGCCAAGATATTTCACTGACTCTATTACATGACAGATTCCTTATGCAGAAAGCCCTCATCCTCTTCCATTAAGTATCTTGTAATTATTTTTGGTTTTGAACATTGATTTTCTATCCAGAGAATTCTCCAAAGCTTTGGATAACTTTCATCAACCATCTTATTGCACCTTGTGTAATGGTTAGTACTACATCATAACACTTAAATTCCTCCATGTGGATTTGGAGATGGGCTATTTGTTTGTTGCATCAAATTTTTTCTGCCAACATTTCTAATGATAAATAATAGGGAAAAAAATAGATATCCTTGTCTGATAATTTTGTATATTTGAAAATCTATGGAAAGTGCTCAGTTCGCTGTAATCTTAGCCTGTTGAGATATAGCTTTAATCCAGTCTCTTACAAAAGTATTATAATTCCTTCCACATACTAACAGTTTTGTTTTCTTGAAATCAGTCCATCATGTCATGCTAATAACTGTATATAGAGATATATTAAATATCATCCATAACTTAGCCTTTTGGCACTTGGATCCAATTTATAGCATTTAAGCATTGCCTTTTTAAGATGAATGAGTTAGTTGATCTGACGCTCATAACCTCTCCAGTCTGAAAACTCCACTATAAAAATGTTGACATCAGATGAAAAATTGGTTAAGAAACTGTATAATTTTTTATTAAACCTAAAAATGGAAGACGAACAAGTGAAAGAAATAATGATAATATGGGCAAAAAAATTGGGCACAATATAGAATTAAAGAAATGAAAAACTTTATGGGAAAGAAAC
This sequence comes from Crotalus tigris, assembly GCF_016545835.1. Classification (NCBI taxonomy): domain Eukaryota; kingdom Metazoa; phylum Chordata; class Lepidosauria; order Squamata; family Viperidae; genus Crotalus; species Crotalus tigris. The sequence goes on along the minus strand of NW_024100112.1, from coordinate 169,730 downwards.
TATAAATTGCCAATGGCAACTGCTTATAAAAAAACTTATATAAAATGTTTTATAGACAGCATCTAACGCCTGTGAGATTAGCAAAAATGTTCAAAAACATGTCTAGTAACTGTTGGAAATGTGAGCAAAAATGTACTATCATATTTGATGGGCATGCCCTAAAGCAAAATAAATTTGGACAAAAATACATATTTGGCTAAAAAAAAAGATGTTAAGAAAACATGTAGATTTTAAACCAGAATTATTTTTATTAGGTATAATATCAGAAAAATATGATAAAGAAAATATATATTTGATGTTGCATGTATTAACACCAGCAAGAATTGTATTTTCCCAGCATTGGAAAAATGAAGAAATACCATCTGAAAAAGAGATGATCAAGAAAATATTGGACTGTGCAGAAATGGACAGACTGGCACTGAAAATTAAAGAAAAAGAAGACTTAGAATATTTCCAAATATGGGATGTATTATATCAATGGCTGGGAAAATGGAGTAGAGTTTAGGATTTTAATGTGTACTATTAAGCAAATTGGACCCAGACAACATATTGTTTACTAAACACTTATGAATTGTAAATACATACAATCAATAAAAAATATTATATACTGTATATATATTGTTATGGGTGGTCAAAAGAAAACAAATCAGCTACAGTATGAAATAGAGCTTGATTTTTTTAATGAGACTGAAAGCTTATCAATTCAATTTATAAATTTACCTTCAATATATATTATCATTCCAAGTAGCTGGTTTGCTCAGTTATATTTTAGTTTCATTGTATAAGTCTTCACCTTGCTTACAGTGCTTTATTTCACTTGTATTAGTACATTTATTAGAGAATTTGGGATTGCATCTAAGCTCCTGATATTTGGATCATAAGATTTTGGCACCAAGGTTTATCTACCTTGCATTTTGTTATGAAAAATAAATTCCTAACAATAGTCTAAATAAAAAAACAACATTATAAAGACAGTTCTGGATCTCCTGTTGAGAAACATTTTATTTATTTTGAAAGCTTAGATTAGGGAAGACTGGAGATAATGTTTTATTCCTTCCAATCATTACTATTCTAGGCAAATACTCAATAATCTTCTAAATATGAAATACAATACAGTCCATTCCTCCCCCCTTCCTCCTCCTGATCTTCCTGCTCCTCCTCAACTCAATGTTGACTCCTGATTTCTGCCTGAACTACTCCCTGCAGAGTTTTTTGACAACATTTCAGATATTCAGGTGTGTATATAAATGCACACACAATACATTTTGTGAAGTGTGACTTTATTTCCTAGCCATCAGATATATTTCACAGCTCAGAACCTAGCTGGGTTGTTTTTACATCCTAACCTCAAGCAAAAGGGTTGCAATATGTAGGCTGCAAAAGACCTTCTTGTACAGAGCCATAAACAGGCACTTAGAAGTCCATAAAAGTTCATATAATTTTCTAGTGGACAGAGTGCTTAAATGCATTAGTGCCACGGTCTGATTAAATCACACTGCATCGCATTTTAAAAGTGTTTCAACCAATTAAGTCTTCCCCACAGCACTTTTCAACTTTGCTTTTTCAAGGGATATAAAGATGCCAGAAATAAATTTATGATCTGGCCTATAAGTAAGATGACATATATAAAATCTCTATGTTTAAAGAAAGTTTATGAAAATAAAAAGAGATAAATATTATCTGTAATACATAGGAGGATGAGTGTCTGTGCTTTTTCTAAACAATAGGCACTGATTCAGAAAATCTTTAATGCTGTCTTCAAAAATTTCTTGATGCCTCAAGAAGTCAGAGACAGAGGATATCAACTTTCAGCAACATAGTAAAGAGTTAGGAAAAAATAAATAACATTTATTTTCAGTCATCACAATGAAGATACCTTGTAGCAATAATAGATTACCCAACCCTTCCATATAGTAGAGGAATGAATAAATACAGTATCCAATGCAAAATCCATTCAAATCCATCTCCTATTCCTTCTGATTCTATTATTTGCTCACTAGCTGTGGTGATTTTTTTCAGTTTTACTTTGGCAAGGTGAGTAAAGAAATTTCTGTCATTTGTCATGCAACTCATAGGTCCTGAATCAACACACTATGCTTTCTCTGTCCACTCATCATCATTCTGGCCTAATTTCATTTATACATTTCCACATACCTTTCCTTATTAGCAGCATTTTCATCTTTAATTTCCAAGACTGTTGGTTCTGGTTTCTCAGATTCACAAATGTAAACTTTGTTTCACCTTTGTTATTGACCATTTTCATTCATTCATTCATTCATTCATTCATTCATTCATTCATTCATTCATTCATTCATTCATTCTGTTACAGTCTTCTTTCTGTTGCTATATCTTGCACATTTGCTGTAGATGGTTCTGTTCTGTGCTGAACTTTATGTTTCTCCTCTAATCTGGGCTTATACTGATTTATACTGGGTTCATCTCTGTTTTAATCTATGAGTATCGGGCCCATAAACTGCTATAAATCCTGTTTTATTCTATAGAAATGGTATCAGAGGATTATTATATTGCCATACAGATTGGTAGCAAAGGATGGTTACATAGCCATACAGATCAAAATAAAGTGTACAGTGTACAGTCACTATGAGCCTTGCTGCTGAATGGTTTCTACCTGTCACAGGAAACTCTCCTCAGAACATAAAAAACCATAGATTAAACACATAGATTCAAACTAAACACTGCCAACTATTGACTGAATAATTCTGCAGTTGTTACAATACAAAATACATTCTAATATGTATTCCAACCCAGGTAGACTATTTGTTCAAATAGTCACTGAACAAGGCAGTAAGTAAATTTGCTTACTGACTGCCTTGTTCAGTGACTATTTGATATTTATAATAGTGTAAAAAAACCTTCAAATTTGTGACAAATCCTGCATTTCTGTCTGTCACAGCATCCCATGGTCATGCGACCAGCATTCAGGCATTTTACAACTGGTACACATTTACAACCACCACAGAGTCTGGTGGTCTTGTGGTTGCCATTTGCATGCTTCCCAACTAGCTTGCAACAAACAGAGTTCATGGAGAATGCAGATGTAAAAATCATAAGTCACAATCTTTATGATGTTTTGCTTAATGACTGTGCGGAGTCACAATAGCTGAATGGGAACATATGCCATAAGCTTATTGTGGTCACATATTTTTCCACTTAGCAACTGTAGCTTTATTACCTAAAATTATAGTTGTATTTAATAATAGGTTTACTATATAATAACATTTTTAAAAGTCTTTTTTTTTAAAGTGGGAAGCCCTCCAGGTACTAGACAAGCCCAAGCCCTCAAAAACATAGGAATATGTTAGAATAAAATGGGAGAGGGAGAGAAGTTCAGAGGATATATTAATATTTCTTCCATATTCAGTGCCACACATTTCAAACACTTTATAGCCAGCATTACCTTCAAAAACTCATAGAGATATACAGCTATATACAGAGGATCCATTCCACAGATGGGACTGCATGATGAGGAATCAGGAGGAAGCTATGAAGGCTATCACCAACTGCTTAAAGGTTGTAGGCTATGTGTGCAGATGATGCACCATATCTATAGTATATTCTTGAAGACCTTTAATTGGTTTTATATTTAATTACTTCAGTTGTTTATTTAATTACTATTTATAATCCTAATTGACAAAATCTTTCTCTGTCCTACTCAGAAATGCCAGCAATATTGCAGTAATGGCTACAACTTTATACAAAACACAATGGATACTGACTTTGTAGCTGAATCTTTCATATCTTATATATAATTTATGTGTATGATAATATAATATATACTTGGTTTTTATGTTATTGTTGTAGCCAATGATCAGTTCAACTAATAACAGTTCCCCATGACATTTTAATAAGAAAATGATTAAGGATAAGTTGAATGGCATGTCTGTTAAATAAATCTGCAGCTGCCCTGAAACCATAGTCGGAGAAAGCTTATCAATGTTCTCTCATCAAATTGGATTAAAGTATAAAGAGGGGTTATATGAGATTTAGTCCTGGGCTATATACTGTTGGATGAAGAAAAGTAGAGGTGACAAGAGCATAATTCCTACAGACAAGTAGCAGGAACTGGGTATGTTTAGTACTGAGAATGTTAGAAAAAAGTGATCAGACTGGAATATGACAGCACATTTCTCTCAGCCAGTTCTTTTCTTGTTTTATTTTATATTTCCCTTGACAAAATCGTAGTATTTCATAATAGGCTAGCCATTTGTATTTTCCTATTATTTTTGGGATATAACATGGTTATTGTTTTGAGAGTCACAAAAGGTGTTTTCAGGCACAATCTGGTTTGTATATAATCTATATTTTCAACATGGCACATCTAACATACTTATTTTTAAAATATGCATTAACCTTGACATTGTTATGGTACAAATATCCATGCTATTCAAATATCAGTTCATATCCTTCTTATTCCAAAAGCCTTCTATGTCTTAGCATTACCTACCCTTTCATCCAAACAAAACTGCAAAATACAATTTCAAATCAGGTAAACACAATCCCGTAACAGATTATTGGGAGCAATGTAAATATATATATACATTGCTTACTGGTGTACACCGCTTAGAGAGTGCTTGCACTTTAAGCGGTATATAAGTCTCATAAATAAATAAATAAATAAATAAATAAATAAATAAATAAATAAATAAACTGTTTTACCACTGCCACACACATTTACAATATAGCCTTCTCCCACTGTTTAAATGATAAATCATTGCCAATAAGTATTGTCTGAAAGAAAAGCATTATTCTAGCAAGACATTCATTTTTATCACAGAAATTCTCTCCAACAATGATAGTTGCAATTTCTTCCATCCTAACAAGACTTTTTCAATTTCACTCCATGTCTTAACAGTTATTTTCAAATGATACAATATCATCCAGATATTTTACCTTTTTCTTAATCTTAAAACCCATTTTATTCATCAGTACTGTTTGATCATCTATTTTCATTTTTTGTTAATGTCTTCATTATCTGTTTATTAATCATGAAACCTGATAATACACCAAATTCTTTTAATTTGTCCATTAATATTTTAGCTCAACACCAAGTCATCTTCAAAAACTTTTAAATTACAGATTTCATTTTTAATATTCTCTCATCTTGACTTATACCTCTATCCATTATTTTGAAAACCAAAATAATCAAGACAGGAAACGATTGGCATACCTGTCCTGCTTTTAAATATATATCTATATATCAGAGTTTAATTAGATCTCTACTAACAATTATTTGTGCTTTCTATGAATGTAAATAAATCTTACCCATTTTATAAAGTTTTCTCCAAAATTATCTTTTAAAACCTTGAACAAGAAAGTGAAGTTCAAATTGTCAAAGGCCTTCTCTTCATCAAAAAAAAAAACCCAGTGTGGATTATTTTTCATTTAGTTGTCCAAATATTTAGTTGTCCAACACATTTCTAATATTGCCTTTAACTGTATTTTAGATACAAACCCATGTTGATTCTCATGAATAAATTCTTGCAAAAATATTTTCAATAATTGTGAACTTGTAGTTATTATTCAATAAGGATATCAGTTTATAGTTCCTGGTTAAAGTGAAACCTTGTCTGTATTTAGGTACTAATGCTATGTTGGACTTTTTCCTACACTTTGGCATCTTTCGTCCTTATATGCTAAAGTTCATCATGTTTTATAAAGGTTGTAAAAGTTTATCCTCAAAACATCTATAATAAACCCTGATAATGAATCTGGTTCAGGCATCTTTCCTAGTTTAATCATTAAAGTTTCCTCCATTCACAATCTCACTCTGTTCCTTTATAATCCTTGATATATTTCTTTAGATCTTGTTTCTTTAGATATTTATCTACTTTCTCTGGAGCAGGGATGTCAAACTCACAACGTCACTTGAGATGTTGTGACATATCGCGACTTTTTTGCCATTGCCGGCAATGAGGTGGGCGGAGTTTTGCTATGATACATCCGGCCCGTGGGCCGGCAGTTTGACACCCCTGCTCTAGAGATACTGTATGTCACATTATTCAAGTTGAATGATATTGATGAAATACTTGTTGTTCACTGTTTTAAATGTATTAAGCAGAGGATAGATCCTTGTAGAAGCAGAAGACAGCACTTGATAGCCAAAATTCATAGTCTGAAATGGAAAAATAAACTCCCATAAAAGCAAGATTACATGTGGAAAATAAAAAAGAAAGAGAGAAGCTGCTTTCTACCAGAAAAAGGACATCCAGAGTATATATTTCTCAGTTCTTAAACACAAGATATTCAAGAATAAATACATAGCTTTTTTAGAACTTTATGCATCAGCTTATTATAAAATTCTTTTGTCTTCCAACACAATGTTGGGATTTACAACCCTAAAATGTCTGAAATTATGACACATCTGGAAACATATACTGGAGTGATAAATCTTATTGTTCTGATGCTAATGCATAAAGAAACATTTTCAGATATGGAGTATAATGCATCATGATCATAATTTTATAATAAACAGAGTATTAGTTAAAATATGATTTTATATCTTCAACTATATTTATTGAACAGAATTTTAAAAAGCTCCTCAACTTAGCCAAAATATTAAAATATTGTTCTTATCAAGTTTTCAAAGATCCGTATTTAGCTTTCTTAATCATCTTTAGCTCATAATTTTAATATAACATATTTAAGGCATCACTTAAATGTTTTGCTCAGTAAAATATTCTTTTTAATTTAAATTTACTTTAATAAAACTTTCACCACTTATTCATCAGAACATTATAATTATACCTTGATTTTCTTGATTATGATTAATCATTGTTCATTCAAGGATTATTGAAAATTTAAATTCTCATTGAAATGCCTAAATGTATCAACTAGGTCATTCTTTATAGTCATATAAAATTTGTGATGATAAATCATATTTATTACCTTTGAATTTTATGATCATTAGTACAGTAATAATACTTGACTAATGATTTGGAGAAAAACAGGGAGCGAGGGGGGAAACTGTTTATTTTCATTATAATTATCCTAAAATTATACTTTGAGAAAGTTATCTCCATGATTCACTACCTATGTCTCTAAAAGACAAGTATCCAGCAATAGGAAGCTGAATTGTACAGCTTTTTCAACAAATGTAGATTTGAAATTTAACTAAAGTAGAAAAGTCAAGTAAGCTTTAATAAGCGAAAGAATATTTGTGAGCTGGGACCAATTATGAAGAATTTAGCCATGCATGACCTATTGAAACTGAGGATCAATTTTATACCACAGTTGACTTCTATATCAAGACACATAAAAGAATGTTGTTTGTGTAAGTTCATACACGTAGCTAATATGATATTCTGAACATAGTAATAGAAATGTCCAATAATTTGCAATAGAAAATGGACTCCAGAACTTGACTGGAATTGTATCTTTTAGGTATTGGTGATAACAGAGTCTTGACTATTTTTTCCTCTTCCATTCCTCTTATCCTCCTTTGAGCTAGACAGAGCCAGTTTGAGGTTCTTTTTTCCCCTTTTACTTCATTTCTTGGTCTTCAAGAATACTTTCATTTTTGTAACTGTCACTACACCACCTGCAGTTTATTTTATTGTTATTCTGAATATATATTTCACAATATTTATTCAGTTTTTATCATTAGTTTTCCCAGTTTGTGTATTTCTATTAATATATTTTTTCACTCATATAAAGCTCTTTTGCATCCTACATGCAGATTATATCTTAGTACATTAAACATGTAAGTATGATGTGGGCAAGATGGCTATATAAAACATGAATATAGTAATTTCAAATTTAATATATTGGTCTAAACATACACATATATACACCTCTACAAACACCAAAGTAGTTTTCAAAACTGTTTTAGGAAGATAACAGTTATCACATAGCTTTTCTTTTCTATCGCTTTATGCCATTTTTTTATTTGCACCATTCAATCTTCTTCTCTATTTAATTCATGTTAAATGACAGAATGTCACATTCAATGACAGTGGAAGGTGCTTAACATAGTGACATAATAGAGCTCTTTTCTGAACAGCTCCCTGCTTTTGTGTGTGCGTGAGCTAAGCTAGATAAGTCCCACCTGGATTTATAGTACAAAACTTATAGCACTGAGGACCCTTTTCAGTATTGGACAATGTGGTTCAATCAGATGCTCTTTCAGCTACTGAATTCCCTGGCCTTGATCATAAAATACTTTTTGCATTTAGCAAATCTCCAATATATCCAGTGCTATTTATGGTATCCAATTCAAAGTACTTGTAATCAATGTTTTGATGAAGAGAAAAAATGTTTTTCCTTCTAAGGGATTTTGTTTTCTAAATAGTCTTTAGAAAGGGTAGATCTACTCAGATCAGTTTTAACATAGTCACTTTCTCCTTGCATATATATATATATATATATATATATATATATATATATATATATATATATATATATATATATATATCCACATACATATACATATATCATATATGTGTAAAATTGGTCTAAACATACACATACTTATACAGTATAGGTAGGTAGGTAGGTAGGTAGGTAGGTAGGTAGGTAGGTAGATAGATAGATAGATAGATAGATAGATAGATAGATAGATAGTCATTCAAGTGTGTAATACATGCATTTCCTCATAGCTAGTGTGAAGGATGCAGTCATAAGTTGAAAAACTAAGAAATGTAAACTAAGAAAAATCTACATGAAAATATGATCTAAAAGATTACATAGATCTAAGTTATAAATTGGATTAAACTGGGTCCAATTGGCAATTATTGACATGCTAGCTGAAGAAAGAAAAAAAATGTTTTACATTTCTTGCATGTTTTTAGACACGTTTCTTAGTATTTACAATTGACAAGCAATTTCCCCTATTGTTGATTTGTTCATAATAAAGCATAAACCAAAAATATTTCTACCCCATCTCTGCAAATATTTATAGGATGCTAAATTCCTGATTATTTTTCTGTTACAGAGCATCTCACTACTGCTTACCTATAATCTAAGCAGAGTTATGCCTTACTATTCTGAGGGAATTAAGCATACTTAAGCCTTCTTATTCTGACCTTTACTATCAAATTAATTCTGTAAGACAATGCTTTCATTATTAACTCAAACAATCAAGATCATTAGAGTTAGAATGTACAACTAACTAACTAGAAAATTTACATAGCTTCTCTGAATTCCGTATATTATTTTATCTGTTAGAATTTTAGTATCCAGCAAAAGATGCATCCCATCCAACATGAGGGGGATTGTTCAGGGAAGCTGGAGCCTAAAGACTTATAAACTGTAAGCATGTGCTTTGTTTGTTACCTTTAAACATTATAGGTTGGTAAGAATCTTAGGGAAAGTAGCCTAACAATGCATCACAATACTCAACTGTATCCATATTGGCCATATCAATAAGTAGTCTTCTGGATATCAATTATTTCATGTGCTATGTTTGTTCTTCAAGGATACAGAAAGTCTAGGTATGCAGGGCGTTAGAGTATCAGGATGCATTTACAGGTTGCATAACATCAAATCTTACGTTAGTCTTCTTGATGTATTTCTCCAATTGTACAATGTAGTAAATACTTATTCAAGTGACAAAGTATACTGTGTTATATCCGAGTGCAAATATTATGTTATATTACACCAAAAAGATGTAAACCAAATTTTTATTTCTACTTACATCTTACAGGGGTAAATGATAACAGTGATTCAGGATGCAGGCCTAACAGAAGCTCAGCAAAGCTGAGGTCAAGGAAGAAACTTTGCTGAGCTTCTGTGTATTGTAAAGGGTCTCTATATGTGTATGTTTTAAGCACATGAATCATGTTTTAAGCACATGATTCATGGTTTGCTATGTGGCATATTCAATAAAAAGCATTTTAAAAATAGTGTAGTGATTCATTAACCAAAATATTTGCTCTCAAACTTATGTTGATTTTTCCCCCTTTCAATTAGCTGGACTTTTTCTATTACTAAATCAGAAAATCTGGTTACTGAAACATACTGTTTATATACCAATCTTAAATATATACAGACGGCTTGTGTAATAACCGTTTGCAGTTAGGACAGTGTTGAAAAAGTAACTTTATGTCCAGTTCTGACATTTATGATTTTTGCAGCTCTGAAAAAGAAAGAAAGCTGAAGTAAGATCATAAGCACTTAATGATCACCTCCTTTAACAACTGATTTCCTGTTCCCAATTGTAGTCAATAAATGAAGACTACCTCTATATATCTTAGTATATTACCAGAAACACCCTTTGGATTTGTATTTTTCTGTAGATCTTATTGTTCTCTATTGAAATCATTCATATCCATCCCATTCTACTACATTTGCAGAGTATGCTACAAATGAATCAAATCAAATACAATTATTTATATCTCAAGAGAACTGTACTAACATGATGTATAAAATGTCTTTCCCCTTCCAAATGAATATTGGATTCATATATTATTAACTAATTTCTAAACAATTTCCTTTCACATAATGTAAAGCAAGATCAAAGGTGCTTCCTAGTGGTTTAGGAAAAGAGGTCACTTTTCCTTAGGTCTAAGTAAATTGTAAAGATATCCAGGTTGTAGGCAAGTAATGAGAAGCAATCACAGTTATCCCTGTTTTATAACAAAGCAATAAACCTGATTTCTATGATGTTCTGAAGCTACAATTGAATGCTGCCAATTCATTCCAGGCAAAATTGTTCAACATACTAGATTATACAGCAAATTATCAATACACCTATGAAAACTACATCAGGTATATTTAATCTGACATTTTAATTGTTTGGTTGAATAGTGTTCCATTAATATTTATTACTACATTACTGAATTAATACAATTGGCAGATAAAAGATCAAAATATAAGCACAAGTTTTCTATTGATTACAGTATTACACTAAGGAAACACACATATACACACAACCAAAACTGTGTACATTATTTACATTATTGCCTCTCTCTCTCTCTCTCTCTCTCTCTCTCTCTCTCTCTCTCTCTCTCTCTCTCTCTCTCTCTCTCTCCCCCCTCCCTCCCTCCCTCTCTCTCTCTCTGTATACATATTACACTTTGGAAATATATTTCTGTAACCAATTTCAGTAAGATAGGTTTTTGGTTAAATAGTTTAAAAATAGATTGTTTTAACTAATTTTGCCAAGTTGAATCTAAAATGTTCTATTCCTGGAACACTTGGGTCCATGGAAATTTTATCCAAAACATTTAGGGCTTTGTCTTTTTATTTATTTTTTCATATTACAAACAGGTGATTTAATAGCAACTGAGCCATATGCTTGTATTTAAATGTTTATTAAATGCTTTGTTTAAATATTAGATTCTGCAAGTTAATCCTGAATTAATTCAAACTGGACATTTAAGATTTGAACAAGACATGATTAAAGTTTGCAATCTGAGATTTGAATCTAAACTGATTCAGTTCATGCCATTTCAAGATAATGACATTTCATTAGGAAACGTTTGCCTATAGGTACAAAGGGGATGCATCAAAATTCCTGCAGCTGCATTTTTTTTTTTTTGTATCATGGAATGAATGTTGAAGGAATCTAGATTCATTATATGACATTATATATTATATTATGTTATGCCATATTATAGCTGGATATCTTCAAAGTTTTCACTGCATTTCAAGTACTCCTTCTTGCATTATTTGAAGGCAGAGGTAACAGAGGTAAGGAAAAAACAAACTCCAAAGAGTCTGACAAAAAGCCTAAGCTGTACAGAGCCAAACCAGCAAATATCATATCGAAAATTAAAAATAAAAACTTCAAGAGTTGTTTAAAGTATGAGTTCTTATTTTTCAAATTGGTCTTCTGGAACACCAGGCTTGGAATTGTATTAAAAATTAGCCTTGACTTATCCTTGTGAGATGATGCTTCTTATCACTGGGTCTTCGGGGGTGCCTGAGAATTTCTGGCAAAATGGGTCCTCTTGGAAAAACTCTTCTCATTTCAGTCTTTGTGGGTGATGCAGGACCAATCAAGTTTGACCTTATGGACTGATGTAATTTTAGTTCCTATGATCATTTGGATATCCAGTAAGGTCAGGATAACTCCTTCACCACTTGGACCATTCTAAAAAGGACTTATCATTGGTAGGAATTTATTATGCCCAAGTTTTGGCATGCTGGACATATATGTCTTTAACACAACACAATACAACACAACACAATACAATACAGTAGCACTTCTCAATTGTTCTTCTTGTTTATCCCAGCATTCTCCAATATGGAAATAATGTTCACCTGCTGTCTCTGGGCCTTATATTTTCTCCCTGTTTCTTTATGGAAGATATTCTCAAATACCAGTCTCAGTAAATTTGGAGTTCTGAGCTTTCTTGAAATGAGAGGTTGTGATTTAGCATATCATGTGAAGACAGTAACATTCCAAGCTGAATTTTCTGCATATTTAAGTACCATGTAGAGTACACTAAACTTTGTGCACAAAGCCCATGTAAGTACAGGATATATGCACTCTTTGTGATTTTGGAAAAACCTAAACAGAATTTTAAGACTGAAACCTAAAATGTATGAAATAAGGTGCCTCATTCAATAACATAAGACAATTTTATTTACATGTTGATAAGTATGCTGAGTTTTGTTTTAAACATTTACTACTCCATTTACTACTTTTCTAACATTAGATTAACATTAATAGCTTTTGTTTTACTTTAGACATCAGAAAAGATTTATAATGCCCTTGATTTTATATCTGTACACAATGAACCATACTGTAATTTCCCCAAAGTAACTATCATAAACACCATTTGTCTGGCCTCATGATTTTATTAGTTTAAATATTTAAATTCTACAATGTGGTATTATTGGTGATTCCCAAGATAACCAAATTTTATATTATAGCTTATATTACTTAGGCTTCTGCTTCTCAACCTGAGCCTTCCTGATGGCACTGCCAACTATACAGCAGCTGCATCTCTCTGAGAGCCTTTAGCAAATGTATTATCATCAGAAATTGCTTGCAGCTCACATATGAGATTCAATGCAGGTTTTTGATAGGGAGAAGAAATCTTCCTCCCCCTTTTATCATCCCAGAGGCTATATAATATATCCATAGCTATACTGTTCTTCATTCTAAGTGGTAGTGTTCCCCACAGAAATTCAGCATAAAGACTGTTTTGGAAGTATTTGGAAATGGTTGAAATATCTCATAAGAGAAGTCAGAATTAAAGAAGTTAAGGCCAGGGGCGGTATCTTTTTACTACAAGAGAAGGTATTCTCAGTTCAATAAATGAATAAATGTCAAGAATAGATTTGAAGACAACATTCCTACATAAGTAATGTTTTCATTCTTCTGCTGTCGTTTCAAAAAAAATTGGCAGTTGCATAATGAATGAAAAAGTGTCAAAGGATATTATTTTACTTTTGGCAATTGAAAGATCTATTCTTTCTATGATTCTACTAAAACATTAATCCCAGATGAGACAATTAAGACAAAGAGAACTGCATAAGAATACATATATATACCTTACCTAAGCACTGAGCTGTTGCAAAAGTGTTTTTGATATTTCTAAGTGCTATGGTACCTTTTGGTTCTGAAGAAAAAAAGATTTAACTACTTTGAGAAGTTTTAGGATTACATTTGTATTCCCATGTGTTCTGAAATACATTTTTGAAATTAAATCCAAAAAGCTTCCTAGCCCTGCTACTTTTCTGTAAGTTGGTATTAAGCAAGTGCCTATTCTAACTTCAATACTAATCCTAATATCTCAAACCAAGATAAACAATTCTTGAAGATGGCAAATGACAAATGACTTAACAGTTAGATAAGAGAGAAGAGACAGGATTACAGCACTGGGGTCAACATCATCTGATGACAAGGGTGCAGAGGGAACTGACAAAATGTAATGTGGAGAATGTTTAACTGGCCTGACAAACTTATTAAAGCAGTGGTTCTTAACCTTCCTAATGCCGTGACCCCCAACCATGTGGTCGTAAGTCAAGGACTATCTATATTTCCCTGCAGGCGGGGCAGGAGTGCATGCTGGGCAGGCCGAGGGTGCACGCAGGCCGTCGCCCAGCAACCATCTCAGCCCGGGAGCGTCACGCATGCGTGGTGCCACCCCCTGCACCGGCCAAGGCGTAGCTGGCAAGCGGCAGCGACAGCGCAGGCCGACCACCGGCTGGGCTACCAGCTGGCCAAGCCCAAGGGAGGTAAGCCACCCGCTGGGCCCCACGTGCGCCAGCAACCCTCCTTGCGCCCGCTGCTGCCCCGCTAGCCTTACCTTGGCCACCGCACATTCGGTGCAGCAGCAGGCAGGCCCACATGCTCCTGGGCGGCCATGGCACGCGACAGCAAGGGTGCAGGCCGACCACCGGGTGGGCCACCTGCTGGCCCAGCCCAAGGGAGGTAAGGCACCCGCCAGGCCCCACGTGCGCCAGCAACCCTCCCTGCACCTGCCGCTGCCCCACTAGCCTTACCTTGGCCACCGCACATTTGGTGCGGTGGCAGGCAGGCCCAGGTGCTCCTGGGCGGCAATGGCATGCGGCAGTGAGGGTGCAGGGCAACCACCAGCTGGGCCACCTGCTGGCCCAGCCCAAGGGAGGTAAGCCACCCTCCAGGCCCCACGCACACCAGCAACCCTCCCTGCACCTGCCGGCCTCCCACCTCCCACCCCTGGCCCTCTTTTACTTACATTTAGTAGACATTCAGCAGGGAGGGGTTGAAATGTCCAGAAAGCTCGTCTTAGCTGCAGACAACTTGCAGCACCGTTTGCAGACTGGGACTTTTGGCGGGCTCAGCAGGGCAGAGACAGCCTGGACAACTCCTATTGGCTTTTGAAAGCCAATAGAATTAGACTCTATTCAAGAGAGTCTATTCTATTGGCTTTCGAAAGCCAGTAGATTCTATTGGCTTTCGAACACCAATAGAATAGAGTCTGTTGAATAGAGTCTATTCTATTGGCTTTCAAAAGCCAATAGAATAAGAGGGAGTAGCACAGCTAAGGAAAAGGGGGGGGGGAAATGGCGGACTGCGTTGTTTGGCGACCCCCGTGAAATGGTCATTTGACCCCTTATGGGGTCGCGACCCACAGGTTGAGAACCACTGTATTAAAGGATGACTGAATAGTGCTTTTCTTTTTGTAATCTTCTTCATTTATTATTCATTGGGATCTGCATGCTTTCAAAACTTCTATTGACTTTCAAGAATCATGTAGTATCGAGCCCATCTTCTCAAACTATGACACTAGTAATACAATTCCACAAAATACAATTGCTATATTCTTTGAAATGAAAATGTGTGGCTCTTTAACTTGATCTTGATCCTCAACGGCAAATACTTGTGCTATCTTCACTGCTTCTAACTCCACACATCCTCGTTAATCATTCATTTGATGGGATTTGATTAGCTCTTCTGCTATTATCAGCTCAACCTACTTGGCAAGCCTCATAATTTCCTCTGTTTTTTATGTGTTTTTCTCACAAGAAGCCTTTAAAGCTATGTATCAACTGAGGCAATTATTTTTCTTTGCCCCATTCAAAAGTCTGAGAAACCTCTACTCCAGCCTCAGCAAGGTTTTTGTTGATTTGCTGAATGTTCTACAGTGCAAATCTCTCTGTTACACCTAATGCCTACATGAAATTAGGCCGTAAAACTGAAATGATATCCAATCCAAAGTTAGAGGAGTAACATTATATTTGGTAGCAAAAACATTAACATTTGGATGACAACCATCTAAAGGTGCAGGTTGTCTATGGACATTACCAATGACAAGTAAAATCTTGAGTGGAGTCTCCTTTCTGCAGTTTTTCACCTTAAGAATAACACAATTGATGAACCAATATTGAAAGAGTACTATTGTCATCCCCAGTTTATATTGGAATTATAATTATATTGTCTTACTAATGCCCATAAAAGGAAGGGATTTTCCAAAAGAGAAACTGACAGTGGTTTCAGTCTGTAACTAAGTGAGAGTCTGTAACTGTCTCTCACTAAAATAGGCCCAACCTAATTCAAAACTAAACAAAACAATTTTTGAGCTTTATAACTGGACTTTTTTTCTTTGAAAAAGTATACTATTCTTTATATTTGTCATCAAAAATCTGGTATGGCAGATAACCATCTTCATTGTTTTTACAGGATACATGCACAATGCTTTCATGTGAACTCTAGGAGTCTCACCAACTACTTTCACATTATGGAAATCAGAATTGTCTCTATTAAAACAAATATTACTTGTGTTATGATGAACCATTTTTTTCTTTATCACCTACCTTTGTTTCCTCCCTTCCCCTGTCAGAGTAGCAAGGGTGACCTTGTTAGAGTCCCTCATCACATTTGTCAGGATCTTGCTGTTAGGATAGTTCTCAAATTCATTGTAGCTTTTATGTCTTCCATCTCATCAAACTCATAATCTTCTGGGAAGCAATGGATTTAATGGTGGAGCTGAAACAATATTTAAACAAAAGTAGGAAACTTAACTGTAATCCAAACTATAATTTCCATGAACTCTAAAAGCGTGATAACTTGTGATAGCTGTGATCTAGCACCTTGTTATAATTGCAGGTTTGCAGTTCTGAATAAGATTAAGAATCTGTTCTTGATTAAAATCATACCTTGTTATTTTTTCATTCATAGATAAACAGATAAAAGAAAAGAAGAATTATAAACTTTAACAGAATGAATATATTCATTTTATTTCTGCATTTTTAATTCTACTATGTGATTTGATCCTCTTTCAAATGTATGGAATGATTCATATCCCTAGGATAATAATGGGCAAAATCCAATGTGGTGTAGTAGCCCTCTACCAGTACAATTACATGATCCTCTACAGTTCCTCCATTCATTTGCATAGAATTGATTTTGGCAAGTCTCCCAATCCTAAAAGGGAAATTATCCCTCCTTTATTTGACTGAACAACTTTTCTGTGAAATGATAAATTGGATACAACTCAGTGTTTATTAAAGGTTTTTTTAAAAAATCAAAACTATTCTTTGGTATTTCCATAACATTTATATCCCAAACATTTTATTTTAGATGAATTAATTAATGCACTATTTATAATTTATCAATTGTGAAAATTCTCACAATATATTCTGTAGCTTTGTAGTTTTCTTTTTTGCTTATTCATTTAAAAATCTCCTTTGAATTTTCTACAGAGTTATATAAATGAAACTGCAGCAGATTGAAAATGTCGGCCAAGATCCATCTAGGGCTTTCACCACAACTAAGTATGTCAGTGTGAGAAGTATGAATTTATTGATTAATCCATTTCTCATCCCATATTTACAAAGCATTCTAGGAAATACTCTTTTTTAAATTAAAAATGAAACAGTTGTAACTCATAATCATGTAGAATCATGTGATGGTCAGAGAATATTGTCTGAGGAAGCATTTGAAATTTGTTGCATAAGAATGTTTCAAAATTCAGTGTTCTCAGATTCATTAGAATGTAACAAAATTGAAGTGGTTTGGATAAAAAGAAAGATAATTTAGCATGTACTTTCCCTCATAGGCCTTTTAGAAATCTATGTGGGAAGCTTTTAGGCAGGGGTGTTAAACTGGCAGTCTGTGGGCTGGATGCGTCAAGCACAGGCCACACCCATCCCAACTTTACAAAGACAAAAAAGTTGCAATACATCACAATACCTCATGTGATGTGATCGAGTTTGACACCTGTGCTTTTAGGGTTTCAAATAAGTTGATTATTCTGAACCTTTTCAACTAATAAGCAAATTAGAATGTATCTATTTACTTCATGCTTAAACAATTCCCGGCAACTTAGACATGTTTTCAAAGAAGATATACATTTAAAATTTCACATGTGTATTTTAAATTATGGATTAAGTTGAAAATGAAATGTATTTTTTCAATAAAAAAGGCATTAAAATGATACAGACCAAATGTAGGTATATTTACCCATCACCACTGCCCTCTTCAGGCATATATTCATGTTATGAATAATACTCTATTTATTAGGAAAGTAAAGCATGATGAAATTTCCCATAATAGGTGCTTATATGGGGAACAAAAGCCAAATTTCAAACAAGTAAGGAAGAAATTCAACATTACACTTTTCAAACAATTGCATAGAAAACCTCTGTAGAAAATACCAGAGCTCAACTCAGTTCTTCTCCTCCTAGTATAGTAATCTGAGATGACTGAGCAGACAATGAACATAATGAACAGCTTATGAAGATCAATTTGCCTATGGATATCTCCCTTGGCATTCAATAAACTCTCTATTGCATTTGACGTAAAGTATTGTTTTGAGTTTTTCAAATAAAGCCTGATGAATTGTTTTGGAGAGCAAATAAGTTTGCATATGGTTTTGTAAATTCTTTTTGGTTCTTGCTGCACTAAGTCTATATTATACGCCACTTCTAAAACTCAGTATAAGAAATAACCCACTTCTGGAAATAAGTGCAACAAATCTTTTGGGGTTTCTATATTTTAAAAATAAATCCCAATTCCATATTTATTACCATGGAGATTTCAGGACCTGCTTATAAATGATGATTCATTCTATAGAAATGTTTATCAAAATATTACATTCTTTTGATAACTTGGCTGAGAAATGAATAGTACACAATTCTAAATAAATATATACAGAACAGATAGCTTCTGTCAGTCATGTTATCTAATCTGTTTGCTCCAGTTTGTACAAACTAGTTGATACAGTCTTCCTAGGCTTTAATAGATGCTGATCCTTGGTTTGCAGATAACCCATGCCATGCATTTTCTGCACTTCTTCTGTTTTTTGCAGATTTGGAGTTATGGTGCTTAGGTGAAATATTAGATGTATTATTAATAAATAGGAAAGCAAAAGGGGAGAAATTATATTTTGGTGGCATCATTTTAAATTGAAGGATTCCCTCATTTTTAACCTCTCCTAGGGCTTTCCACTTGGAGCATTATTCCCATTGGTGTCACTCTGTGTTACCCCTCTATCCCCATTTACAAAATATGCATATTAAACTTTTCAAGTCATTCTCTCTAAATGTTCTATCTTGTAAGAGCTCATTCTCACATTGATAACAGTTGAATAGGCATTTCAAAATGATCAACAAGAGTAGTCTGTTTCCTCTTTACATTGCAAAAGAATAAGGAAAAGAACCATAACTTTCCTACCCTATTTGTCCAAGTATAGATTTTTCCAACAAAAGAGAAGATATGTAGCTCAGAGTTGATCTGTGGAGTCTATGTGTTTGGTTATTTGCTTGTAGACTTTTCATTACCTGGCCCAATGTGTGTGTTCCCTGTTTATATATACAGAAGCTTGCCCTGTCATGTTGGTGGGGAGTAAAGTTTTCTCCTTGGTATTTCCTTGATCATCATTTTCCTTGATCATCATTTTTGGGGGTTAATCTGAGTGTTGGCCTCTGGAGAGAGTCCATTTTTGCTAAATCCAAAAATGCTAGGGAATTTCTGGAATTCTGGCAAAATCAGCCATCATACAGGTAAACCACCTTTATAGACCATTCAAAAGACATTTCCCAAGATGGCATGCAGAATGGCAGGGTAATATTTTTCTCCTGTCATATGGAAGTTGACAAAGATTTCCTGGGCAGTGAAAATGACCTGTTTGGATTTTCATTGGTATTGGATTTTCACTCCAGGGATTTTGTATTTTCTTAATTTTTAAAAAACTTTTTTTTAATGTTTAATGGAAATTTTCTTTCTTTTTTCTTTTTTTCCCATCCTTCTTTAGTGTGATACTAAATACTATCTCAATGTTCTCAGTGGCTATTTTCTCAATATCATCATTTGGATTATCTTAAAAAGATTGATGGTGATTGGAGAATGGACTTACTATAACTAATTGGAAAACTTTTTGGATTAGATTTTTTTTGGGTGGGGGGAAATGATCAACAACAGAGGTTTATGATTTTGGTGAATAAGACATAATTGTTGTGAAAGTTCTCAATCAAAGTCTTAAGAAAAAGTTTTATTTTTAAAAAATCAAACAAGGATATTTATTTGATCCTGGATGGATCTGAGACAATTATTGTGATGATCTATGGTAGCTTTGTAGACTTTCTACAAGTTAGATACAATAATAGATTGTTAACAGAGGTTTGAATTTTAACTTTTTATTTCTTTCCTAATGTTTTATCTATCTTTGTTTTGTTTTTGTAAAATTTCTTTCTTTCTTTCTTTCTTTCTTTCTTTCTTTCTTTCTTTCTTTCTTTCCTTCCTCTTTTCTTCCTTTCTTTATTTCTTCCTTCCTTCCTTCCTTTCTTTCATTCATTCTTTCTTTCTTTCTCTTTTTTGGGAGTTTGTATTTTAGCTTAATTTTCTGAATAAAAAAAAATATTCAAAAAAGAGACAATAAAAAAGATAAGAATTAAAGCTAAGAGACAATAAAAGCTAAGATGTAAGCAAGCAATCTTGAATTTGATTTGATTTTTCTTTTTGAATTGTATATTATGATGCAATGTAAGACAAATAGGAAAAGTGGGTTATTCTGGGGCATAACAAACATTGACTTTGCAATTGAATCATCTCTTCCAATACTGGATAGCTTTTGTTCTGAGTTAAACACAGTAGCTTCTGAGGCAAACACTTTTTTTTTTTCATAGATACGGTATTTGCTTCTCAGAAGCAGTCCATCACATAGAGCTTAGCAACCAGTAAAATGTAACATCTGGCCCATGTGAAATGTCAGAGTAGTACAATAATACAAACAATTGTATAGATTCATTTTATTTACATTGGAGAAGAATTTCCACTTTGCCTCCTCCAAAACAAGCCCACTGACTGAGAATATACAATTAAAAATTATTAGAATTGATTAGTCATTGTGTGAATATAAACTATATTTGATTAATATATTTGGTACAACAAGATATTAATACATTTGGTGTACCAAACTCCTTTCATATTTATATCTTCTTTTATATTAATTGTGATCTACTGAGGTTTTCAGAATATTTTCTACTAGCTAATATATATTCAAAAAGAAACAATTTTCATTTTTAAAAATTAGAATAAAAAATTGATGAGATGCAAATCTGGATTCCAGACTACTGTTGTATATATTTAGAAATAATGCAGAAGAGAAAAAAGTGCTTCCCTAGATGTATGAATAAGTTGGAAGTTAATCTATTCTGAATCGGTTTTAAATTTACTGGACAATGCTATTCTGTTATGTTCACTATCCAAAATCAATATACTGCAGATATTAATCAATATTTGAACATATACCCTAATGTTCCAAATGTAACAATGACTGATGAAAGATTATTGTGAAATTAGAGCTGTAATAATGTTTATAGACCACAGCCTGAATTCATATTGAAAGAACCACCCTGTGAGAATGTTATTAAATTATCTATGGGTTAAGAAGTATGTATGTCTTCTTAAAAAAAAGTTTTGATTGTGCATCCCTATTTCTATTCTGTGTGCCAACAATTTATTGTAAATAATTAGGCAACTTAATTAGGCATGCACTTGGATTGTGTTTATTATAATAAAATCAATTGATAGTCATAAATATTTCAGAGGATGTTCTACTGTAATTCAAATTCATGAAATTTAAAGAGGAAGAAGCCTTAGACTCAGACTCTCCCCCTACTGTTAAATAGGATTTATGGAGTTTAGCATAGGTTGGCTATTGCTGTTTTGCAGCATTTGTTCCATGTGATTGCACAGTATGCTTATTTTTGCACTGCACTCATCTAGTTCTTTTAGCAAAATTATCAATGCAGTTATGATTTTTGAGTTATAGGTTAATAACTGTTAACATGTAATTTTATTATTACACATTAAGAAGTGTAGTGTGCACTGACCACTTATGAAGCACTTACATAATTACTGTAAGGAAAAATCGTGCTATAACTTGAATATTTGTACATTATTTGGCTATAATTTCTGGAAAATACATTTTGACTTTTTCTAGAGAAATCTCTTATCTGAACAGTGAATATGGCATATGGGATTCATGTCCACATAGGTTTCATCTCTCCCTTCAGGAGACTGACATGGAAAAAATATTTACAACCACAGATCAGTCCAGTGATAGGTTACATGCATGTCATAGCCATTACATTTACCCAAAACAGCAAGATTACAGTTAATGTCTGTGATCCTGAGGATTATCATATGTTTTATTTAAAAAAAGTTTAGCTACATATTCTTTTTTTTTATAGAATAAAAAATATTTGGTACTCTTTTAGAGATTGTAATATATTATTTATTTGTACCATTTCATATATGGGTCATCTAATGTTATAAAGACATATAAAATGAAATAATGTCCTCTGCTGCGTTTTTTTAAAAACTTAAGACAATATCCCAAAACTCTGGTGACATGTAATTGTTTTCACAGTATAAATTAACCATTTTAGTACTCTCTGTCCTTAAAAATTGTGTTTCTCTTGTTCAAATGAGATTGGACTTCTAAATCAAGGAGAAACATTAATACCTTGTATTGGGATGAGCTGAATAAGTTCAAAATTTAGACTCGGTTCATAGCTCCTTAGTCCTCTACATGGATATTCCTTCTTTGGTCCATAACATCTGAATATAGATATCATTCTCTCTTATTACCTGGGTTTCAATATTTAGAACAGTTCTATTTATACCTAACTACTTCTCCTAATTAAATACTTGCTAAGGTTCATTTTGGCATTTCAATATTTGGCATTCATTATTAGTGGATATTCTACAATAATCTAGAATGTCTGATATCTTATTTTTATTTGATTTATTAAGTTTAGATTAGAAAATCCCTTTATCTTCTTCTGTTTCTTTTACTAATAGTCTGTGTGTCTGTTTCTGTCTCCTTTCTTAATCTTCTTTTGAAATAGTCTTCAAATTAACACTGTGTAACTGCTGTTGGGATAATCTTTAAACTGGTACAAGCCCATACCTGGGGTTTATTTTATTTCCCATTATATATAACTTGATGCTGTCTATTTCTGTGCATAAAAGTGGTACTATACAATTATATTTCTCAATGAAAATGAAGACTATGTTGAGAAAAGGGGTAGGTCAGGTACAAAATTTAGCTTTAAATAAATTGGGCACAAATTCACATGCACTGTGAATATAACTGTTTCAGCAAATGTGATGAACATGTCTACTTATCAAATTGAAAGTGCCTGAAGGCATCAGTCAGTTCACACACGCTGTCATGTGCATAACATTCAAACACAAGAGATGATAATTGTGTATATTTTAAATTTCTACTGAAGTGATGAGAGAACTGGTAATTGTTTACCAGAAGCCTTCCAGCCCCTTGCTTTAAAATTGAAGTGTACAAATGTCAGTTTCCCACTTCTACATTATCTTGATGCCTAGTAATTACCCTCTTGTCACTGGCTTTATAATTATTTGTTTCTTTTAATCATCTCCTGAGAACCAATGGAAACAACTTGGTTACACTGAATTTGACTCTGAAGACCAACCTCAGGAAGTTACATTGTCTTCAAAAAATACTGAAGATAATTAACAACTAGAGAGAACCATTGGTTTTTCTTTTCTTAAAAATTGACTGTAGTTTAACAATATAAAGAAAGTTGGTTATAAACCTTCATTTTTCGTGCAAAGCCTATAGCTGGGTGCAATAAACAAAACCACCTCATGGAATTAAAACTTTGTTCAAAAGATAAATAGATACAGGCATGTATATTTTCTAAGTGATACAAAGATGAGTGATGAAATCAATGTGTGAATTGTCCATTATACATCAAAACCTCAAGACTTTCTGTATCAACCGTGATATACAACACTTTCATGACATTTCTGAAAGTTTTTTTTGTGCTTTTAGTTGACAATTTTTAATTTAATAAAGAATGTTGAGAGCTTGTGAGAACAGTGGATAAATGATTAAGATATCAGAGGCATGCACATATTATTGTTTTATAGTGGACTTCAGGAAACAAACCTTGTCAAGTTCCCAAGATCTTTGGCATTAAAATGTATTTTCTCGTATTTTTCTATAACATTAATGGTCTATATATTTCAAAGGCTAAAATATTTGTAATCAGGCTACACCAATGCAAAACTTTAAGGAGTGTCATTTTGATGAAATACACAGATATGCTGGCACACAAAACATAAAAGAAACCAAAGCAACTGCACTATGTAATTTTTCCTAAACTTCCAGTATGTGAACTTCCATAATGCATATTTGCTGAAGTGTGATTCAGGCAATATTGAAATTGCTAGAAGTTTCTGAACATGCACTGCAGAGCTGAATAAAGCATAGAAAGCGATGCTTTGCAAAGAACAGGTTGTATAATGAATTTCTCCTTCACTGAAATATTCAGTAGTAAGTCCTCCAGAATAGCTGTGGAACTGCTTCAAATGCTTTTGAAATGATCTCTAGATACTGTACAAGTATTGCTTTACTAATTGTCCTAGCAGTAGTTGTCTATACATGCATGCTAAGCCCACCCTGATACAGGGAATGTGGCAGCCTCAGTGCTTTGAGGGAAGACACTCTGATTTGCAAAACTTTAATGTGTAACTCCAGCGCATAAGACTCAATGGAACTGCTGATGACATGTCAAAGTCATACAAAGTTCTTCAACGATGCACATTGTTGAAGAAAATTGTATTCCTTCTGTAGTGCAAATGACATACAGTTGTTCAAATGGTATACAGTTCCCTTATATACTCTTACTTGTACCCTTGTGTTATCTATATACTTGTATCCTTGAACTTTCAAAAATGGCAGGTGATTCTTTTTTCTTTCTACCCAAACTCACACAAAACAAAAAACTACTATTATTGTTGTTGTT
The DNA here is from genome assembly GCF_016545835.1 of Crotalus tigris. Taxonomy (NCBI): domain Eukaryota; kingdom Metazoa; phylum Chordata; class Lepidosauria; order Squamata; family Viperidae; genus Crotalus; species Crotalus tigris. Next base: position 145,043 of record NW_024100112.1, on the reverse strand, counting down.
GTTGTTGTTGTTGTTAAGTTCTGCACTACTGCAGAATTTTAGATCAAGTTATTGAAGTGAAATGTTGAGCTTATGGTCAGTGACTAACTGAATGTAGAATATAATTACCGTATAATATTGTTAAATATTATTTTGCTATTATTGGAAGAAACCATGGATTGGGCCTCTGTTCTTTTATTCCTTTTTGGTTATTGAATCATTTATATGTCAGTAGCTAATGCTGCACAAATGTGTTCTGCAATTTCTGAAAAGCTTTGACTTGATTTTGATACTTTTTGTGAATTTAAATTATTGCTATAAGTTTACTTTTTTCTTTATTCCCTTTTTTTGACTACCCATCCACCTTGCTCAATATGTTCAAGTTCCATAAGAAAGTTTTGGGTTGGATATATTCTTATGACTAGTGAGCATATAAATGATTTGTCTAAATTCAGTACAGCAGTAGCTGTTAGAATTCTGCCATATATGCTCACAAATACTCTCTTTAACATCAATATACTAAATAAATTTTGTTCAATGAATTTATCCCAGATTTAATGATTTTGTGATTGCAAAATGATGTGAAACTCATAAATCAATTATTAGTCATTGCTGGAAGCAGGGTACTGATGGTCTAATTAGATATAAATTGGTTTCCATACAGAGAATAAGCCTGCTGATTTTTAAAAATCAACCTAATGCTACAGGAAAGGTCACAAAGGAATATTAGAATCAATTAGATCAGAAAGAGTATGTTAGAAATAAATGCACTGAATAACCAAAGAAATTATTATTTAAAAAATAGTTTGCAATGGATGCTTAAGATTTGGTTCTGTTCATTTATTACACTGATCACATGGAAGAGAACTGCTTCCTACATTTTATTCTGCAGTTCATGTACAAAATGTAAAATAGTGAAAAAAAGCAAAACTGTACTTATGCAGAAATAAAGTGTCATGTTATCAGAATCTCTCATTCATCCTCTATTCCTCTCTACCACCACTTGATTTCAGCTGAAAATATTAGCACTGTTATTAACTGATATTTTTACCACCCTTATAGTCAAAACATAACATGATAATTGATTATTTCATGATTATGGATTTGTACTCTGGCATAGCTGCAGGGCATAAGGAATTGGCATCACCTGGCTGACCTCGCCTGAGCTTTGAATTTATCTAGGGCCAGATATAATTATTCCTTGGAGGGAAGGTTTCCAGAGAACATCTGCAGTCAGCTGGATTGGAGAATTTTTAAAACAAATCATTCTGAAGACCCCACAGGCAAATAAGTTCTGAATTGTTGTCAAAAAGCTACATAGATATGTCTATGATTACATCAAATGTCAAGGTCAACTGAAAATAGACTTGTCTTATAGGTGTATTTGTACCCTATTCTGCACCAAATTAGATTTACCCTGAGAATAGACATACTGTTTATTATAATAAAAGATTCTTTTCATCTAGTGAAAGTTTTATTTGCAGGAAGTTGATCTAGATTGGACTACTGCTAAGATAAAATGTAAAACTCAGCAACTATCATTCCATGTTTGCTATCCACATTACTGGAGGAAGAAAGAAAAAATCTCTGATAATTAATGGCAGTTTTATCACCACCAATAATGCTATCCAATTACATTTTAAATATAACCAACTGTCTGCATTAGTCTTAGGAACACAACTGTGCTAGCATTTCCAATATTCTCCAATGGCTATGTTTCACAGTTTGAAATATACATATATATTTCAATAGTGAGATTTAAAATTGATGGAAAGGAAATGTGCAAGGGAAGTAGACTGTGTAGAGGGACAGAATTAGTGTTAATTTAAAAGTTTATTTATTTATTCTTCTTTTTAATAGAGCCCAAAGTAGTCTACAAACAATGAAACAGCAGTCATTTAAAACTGAACATGCCAAACTAATAAACAAATAAAATAAAAATAAATTGAACTGAACTCAGAAGTATCCAAAGTCTTTTCCAAATGGGTGCTGAGAGTAAGTCAGTACCAATGCCAGCCAAAGTATTCATTGTTCAGGGAGTCCTTACTGAGAAAATTTCCCCACTCACTTAATTTCATATGGTGGAATGCAGAATACAGCTTTATTGACAGAGAATAATTTGGAAAGTATGTACCAAGAGATACATTCCACAGAAATTCAGATTACAAACTATGAAGAACTCTAAATGTTCTACTGGTCAAAAACATTCTATCAAGCAAGATTACTTTAGCGTCTGATAATAATTTATTAAAGAGCACCTCAAAATTACACACTTGTTTTGCAAGGAATGTGCAATCCTGTCTATTATTTATCTAATTCCTTGACCAGGAGTCTAGAGAGCGACCAATGTATAGGGTTAAATGTGCATGCCATAATACCTCTCTTTGGACTATGCAGATATTGATTCTGAACCTGTACATTTGTGACTGATTCCAATTATATAAAGAAAATAGAGAGGAGTATAATCAGCATATTGACCATTCTCAGCTCCAGTTCTCGCTTACCTCAAGGATCTTGCTATTTACTTCTTATAGGGTAGGCAATGTGAAATAAATAAAATGGATCTCTAAGATCTCTGCCACAGCTTAATCAAAAAGAACCAATTTCAACTTCACCATTTGCTCTCTTGGATTTATAGTAGTATTTAGGAAGAGTCAGCATAATATTGTCTCCAACTTTCAAATGACAAAGAATGTACAGGCATATGCTATAATTAAAAGGTCAACTTAATATTTTTGTCTAAAAATATCTGAAGCAGTAAATCATCATTTTTATCTTGGCAACTGCTGGGTCCATCATGCCAGGGAGTCTGTCCATCTGTCTGTCTGTCTGTCTCTCCTCCAGAAATGTTATATTTATGCACAGCCTTCTTTTTCCTGGTGCAAATCTATAGGTATTCAAGAACAATGAAATCTTGTTAGAATGAATCAAGCACTTTCAGATATTCACAAAGATCAATCCAAAGAGAGAAAAAATTAGAATGCAAAGAAACTAGAGAAACCATATAAAAATAAAGATGAAAGCAGGGAAAAAGACTTTTACGAAATGGACAGATAACTTGTCTGAATGCTTTTTTTTTTTTTTTTGCCTTTTGTTGACCTTTAAAAGACTAATAATAAATAGGGCATGGAAAATCTATTCTTATTCTCTATTTTGATGTAAGGCATATATAATTCAGAGGAGTATGGCAGTCTGAAATTTAGTCCCAAGGTCAAATTAATATATGCAATATTTTTTCCTTGAAGATAATGTTCTTTGAATCTGTGGTGGAATGTAGTCACAGGAGAGAGAGGCTGTTTTACAAAGAGCAAAGAGCCAACATACTGGTAGTTTGGAATCTTTGGTATCCAGGATCAGGGCAAACACACACACACCCTTCCCTCAGCAGGGTATCTAGTAGTTATGCAGATTAGTGCTTTAGTCTGGTAAGATTTCTGTGTACAGTAAACAATAAAGCAACAATAAGAATATTTAGAAATAACTCCTTGTGTTGTTCTTGGTTCGTCGGACCTGACAGAATTAATATTAATAAAGCAGTATTCTTATTCTATTTCCAACAACAAAATTATTTCATTCATTTAAATTCATCTTTAAAATATGCATACCACATTGATTTAGTGGTAACAACTATCTATGAAGTTTAATTGTGAGTATTTTGACCTTGTAGGATTTAATAATAACTTCTACTAAAGAAAGTATATCTAAAGAAGAAAAATCCCTTAGTTCAACCGAAATGTCAGTAAATAATGCCACTCACAAACAGCATGATATCTTTAACATTGAAAATAAGAAAGACTCACCCAATATTCAGTTTAAAATGAAAATAATAGCATCCATCCAAATTTTTTAATTCCCATTTTAAAGTTTGGACTGTCCCAGCTGTCAATTTGGTGTGAGATAAATTATCAAAATGTAAGTTTCTAGAAATAATATGTTGCAATTTTCAAAATGACAAGATAGTGAAAGATTATCTAATTATATTTAGAATCCAAACAATCTAGTTAACAAAAGGTACCATATATAAATATTTCAAAACAACCCAAAATGGGAAAAAATGTACTAAGTGAGGGCACTCAAAATTTGGTACCCGTCAAAAGGAATTCTTAATGGTTTAAGTTAAGATTTAGAAACACAAAGCTTATCTCTTTGTTGCTCTAAACAATCCTAAGGTGCAGGGAAGACTGATTGCAGCTTGTAATTAATATGTATAAGTTAGATGATTCTTTTTGAGATTCTGGAAGATTTCCTGAACTTTATTCTGCCATTGTGCCTTTGTAATGATTTTTATTGTCTCCTGTAGAAGAATGCATTTTCTTCTACCTTCTTGTGAACACTATTGAACCATAAATAAAGTACATGTTTGCTTCTATGAAGTGTAAGTCTTTAACAAGGACAATTAGTTCAAGAAGAAAAAGAGAAAGGAGAGAGATGAAAATAAAGAACTAAGACCAATTAAAGTAGACATTAAAAGTTTGTCCAATAATTTATATTGTTTACCACACCTTTTGCTGCACTGAATAATTCATATCCGACAACAGTCTTTAACAGACAAGTGTATCTTTTTAATACATATTCAAAATTGAAGAACCTCTAAACATTTAAGGATTTGAATACTTATTTTTTGAAAATGCTTTCTGGATAAATGTGTAGAAATTCCACTCAAAATATAAATTACATTTCATAATGATTTTATCAAATGATGACATACAGATTTGTGTCTCGGGGTTCGAGGCATTGAAGCACGACACATGTTGTAATCAAACTTCTTTTATTGCTCCTTAACTCCACATGCTCTGCAAACAGGCATGCAGGCCTTTTATAGTTTTCCAACCCCCAGGCAGTCCAGCCAATAGGAAACCCTCTTTCTTCGCGCCTTGCACATGCGCAGAAGTCCGGCGCCAGCCAGTCTGTCCCAGAAGCTTTTAGGTTGCCCGGGACCATTTGCAACATTTCTGGGCCTGCTGAGTTGCCTCATCAGGCCCAGGACACAACACCCCTCCCCCCTACATGGAACACACACAATTCCAATTGTTCATACTAATAATAAAAAGAAAATAATATTTCTGCTCACACGCAGGCAAAACGTTCTTATAAAATAATAAGATTACCCTTTGTGATGACAGGAACCTCACATATTCACCTAGATGCTTAGGAGGGGCCTTAGCCTGTTGTGACCTACGCAAGGTCACCTGCCCGGCTAGGCAGACCAGGATGTACTTAAGGGTGCCTGGCCTACCAGCCCATCTGGTGGGCTCGCTAGACCAGGACTTTGATACTCATAATTTGCAGGTGACCCCTGTTGAGGCGTACTAGCTGTCTGGGCTCTCTCCAGGACCCCTTGGAGGAAAGGAAATCCCCCAACCCACTGGTGGAGCTGAGGACTTCCCAACTACCCTGGATTGCTCCTGGGAACTTAGTCCCTTGAGCCCGTGACCAGTCTCGGGCGTGACCTATGTTGCAGGTGTGCCCCAATAATTCCAGTCCCCCATGTAAGTGGCCGAGGTGCCAGAGTCAGGAGCCCCCTCTATGGCAAACCCCTTCTCAGGAGAATTCCTGTCTGAAGGTCTTGTGGATGTGCCAGCCACCCTTCGGGATGACTTCCTATTCGGAGCAATTGCTGATGCGCAGGACTCCCTGTTTGGCATAATAGCTGAATCGTGAGGATGCCTTTGCTTCTCCCCTGGGGAATCCTTAGCGACCTGCAGCAATTCCCAGGAACAGTGAGGCTGTGTCTCAGGATGTTGACCTGAAGTGTGACCAAATTCCTGGGCCTCTTCCCCCCCAAGAGCAGAGGAAGGGACGGAATCAATGGGGGACAACCGCCAGCGCAGTTGGTCGATGTGACGCCGAAGAACACGGCCATCTCCCAAGGTCACTTCGTATGATAGTGGTCCTGAGATCTTACAGATGACAGCAGGGACCCAGAGATGTCCAGGACCATAATTCCTCGCCCAGACCGGATTGCCCACCTGAAGTCTCCGAGGAGCCCGCGGCTGTGACACCTGTGAAGCCACCCGGTCTGGGTGCAGCCTGTCTAACTTTGTTATGAGGCGGTGACCCCAGCATAGTTCAGCTGGGCTCTTCCCGGTGGCAGTGCATGGTGTGGTGCGGTGTGCAAGAAGAAAATCTGCTAACCTGTGATGCCAGCTGCCGTGCGTTAGTCTTTTGAGCATGTCTTTGGTGGTGTGCACCATTCTTTCAGCTTGTCTGTTGGTGGAAGGGTGGAAGCGGGCAGACATGGTGTGCTGTATCACGTTGGCCTGAAGGAAAGCCTGGAACTCACAAGAAGTAAATTGAGGACTGTTGTCAGAAACGAGGACATCAGGGAGTCCATGGGTCGCGAAGATTCCCCTCAACACCTGGATGGTCCTAGCAGTAGTAGTGGAGGAGACAGGTACAACCTCTAGCCACTTGGAATGGCTATCCATCAGGATAAGGAAGAATTGCCCCTGAAAGGGCCCAGCGTAATCTAAATATACAGTACCCTTGACCAAGGGGTTTGTGTCTCTTCCCACATGTGTACAGGGGCCTGAGGCATTTCAGTCCATGATTTTTGGCACGCCTGGCACCCATGCACCTGGGCCTCGATAACTTTATCAAGCCCAGGCCACCAAAGATGGCTGCAAGCAGGCGCTTTCATGTGTACAATGCCTGGATGTCCCTCATGCAGAGAGAACAAGACTCTAGACCTCAGGGAGGCTGGGATAACTACTCTACTCCCCCATAAGAGGCACCCATTAAAGGTAGACATTTCATGCCTCCTTTGCCAGAAGCTTTTGAATGTAGCATCTGGACACGTGTCAGGCCATCCTGACAATACCCATGTCAGTGCGCATGTAAGCGTGTGATTAATGGCAGTTTCTGCAGCCACATCCCTAGCATTGAGGGGAGATTCAGGTAGTTCCTGAATAGAGAGAATATTAATGGCAGGAGAAGGATCTGCCTCTATTTGAGTGAGAGGTAGCCTACTGAAGCCATCTGCATGGCCCATTTCTTTTCCAGGTTTGTGAATGAGCGTGTAGTCATATGCTGACAGGAAAATGGACCACCTCAGCATATGTGGGGAAATGATGTGAGGGGTTTGTTTGGTCATAGTAAACAATCCCAGCATATAGACCATGAAGTGATGGTCATATAAGAAATCATGGAATTTCTTTATGCCAGCCACTATTGCCAAGGCTTCTCTGTCAATCTGAGCGTAATTCTGCTCTGCAGATGACAGAGTCCTTGAGTAGTAAGCCACAGGGACTTGTGTTCCATCAGTCTTTAGGTGACTGAGTACAGCACCCACCTCATAAGGGGATGCATCACAAGCGATGCATACAGGCAGTTGCTCATTAAAATGGGCTAATACCGCATTTGATGAGAGAAAGGCCTTGACTTCCTTAAAACTCCTGTCATGGACTTTAGTCCACTGCCATGGAGCTTGCTTGTCTAAGAGTGGATGTAATAGCTCAGCCACTGCAGCCTTATGGGGAAGGAAGGCATGATAGAAGTTAAGAAGATCTAAGAAAGCCTGAAGCTCGCTTTTGGACTTGGGACTTGGGGCCTCCTGAATGGCCTTCAGTTTAGATTCTGCAGGGTGGATGCCTTGAGCATCTATTTTAAAACCTAAAAATTCTGTGGAAGTAACACCAATTTTGCATTTGTCCTTTTTTAATTTGAGGCCCACTTGATGGAACCTCAGCAACACAGCCCTTAATCTCTCAGCCAAATTCTGTGATGACTCTCCTGCGATGAGGACGTCATCGAAGTAGGGGCAAACCCCTAGAATACCCCTGAGTGTGTGCTCCATCATGCTCTGGAATATGCCAGGAGCAACATTCACCTCAAAATGCAACCTTTTTACCTTAAAAGCACCCCTATGGATCACTATTGTTTGGGCCTCAGCAGTTGCCTCATCAACAGGTAGCTGTTGATAGGCCTGTGCTAAATCAAGCTTTGCAAACAGTTTTCCCCCTTTGAGGGAGGCCAGAATATGACTCATTACTGGTACAGGATATGCATGCTGTTGCAAAGCTGTGTTCAGAGTACACTTATAGTCCGCGCAAATTCGGACTTCCCCGTTAGCCTTTAAAGGCATCACAATTGGGGTTTCCCAGGGACTTGAGTCCACAGGTTCCAACATGCCCTACTGGAACAGCTTGTCCAGTTCAGCATCGATCTTGCCCTTGAGGGTGAAAGGCACCCTTTTAGGCTTAATTCTAACTGGTGTGATGTTTGGGTTTAATCGCAAGGCAATGGGAGGCCCCTTGTATGAACCAAGGTCTGAGCTAAACACATCCACAAACTCTCTACAGACTTCTGCAATTCCCAGAGTTTGCAGACTATTCAGGCCAGTCACCTGGATTCCCAGGGCCTCAAACAAATCGAGTCCAACGAGATTCATACGATCACCCCCAACAACCACCACATCTAAGAGGCCTTGGAAAGCCTTACGCTGCACTTTGAGTGTGGCTTCTCCAAGTACATTAACCTTTGAATTTTGAAAGTCAGTAAGAATTATGTTCGATGGCCTGAGTTTGACTCGAAGGCCACTACTGCAGCAAATCCCTTTAAAAGTATTGTGTGAGATGATTGATAGAGCGGACCCAGTATCCAGCTCCATCAATTAGGAACCCCTTGCAACTGTACATCAATGCAAAGTTTCTTTTTAAGGGGTTTGTGTGTCCCTGTCTGCAAGATGTTTCTACGCGACATGCAGAAACCCACTCTGTGTTGGCTGGGGACCCTGGTACCTTTCCGAAAGAATTTTTCCCAAGGTTGCACCTGCTGGTGACCCAAACAAACAGTGGCAATGTGGCCTTGCTTACAACATTCCCAATAAATGGCGGAGCGGAACCAGCAGTCCGTGTGCTTGTGGTGTCCTCCGCAACTGAGACATTGAAGAGCTGCTGGGGCCTTGTCTGGTTTCTCTTGTGGTCTTCTTACCGCCGGCTGGTGAAGTCTGTCCACCTCCTCTTCAGGTCAGGGTCTTGCACTTCCTGAGCGACCTCTTGATGGATGATCACGATGGCTGGAGGGTTTCTGGCGAGCCGCAAGGCCTTCACAGCACCACCTGCTGCTTCTTCAGCTGCAACTTAATGTACAACATCTTGGCAGGTGACCTCAGCTTTAGCAAAGATTTTTTGTTGCAGCTCCCTGCTTCTAAGGCCGCAGACAAAGCAGTCTCATAAGTGTACTTCCAGGTCCTTGAATTCACAAGGCCTGGCAGCTTGTCTCAAGGCAGCGATGAACTCAGCAGCAGACTCACCCAGCTTCTGGTCCCTCTGCTCAAAAGCATGCCTCCACGCAATCACAGAAAGTTTTTTAACTCTGTGTAGGTGGCAGACTCCAGCAGTGCAGGGGCTACCAGGTTTCCGCCACATCGAAAGTGTCCTGACTGCAGACGCACAACAAGGTTGCCGCTTTCAGGCTGTCTTCCCAAACCTGGTTAACCCTTAGGTAATTTTCTACCCGGGCCACGTAGGAGTTCCAGCGAACCGGGTGAGAGATGTCAAACTCTGACAGACGTCCAATCTTCAACATCTTCTGCTTTGAATGCCTTGCTGCAAGCCTTCGTTGAGGGGAAGAGCCCATTTGCCAAGCTCACCTCCAGCGATGCTGTACTGGCAGGTGAGTGCAGAGCTGGATGCTGATTCCCAGGCTTCAGGCTCTTCAGATGAGGTTTATCCTCTTCTTATTACCTTTTTCCTTACAGCAATCCCACCTTCGTCGCCACTTTGTGTTTCGAGCTTCGAGGCATTGAAACACAACACATGTTGTAATCAAGCTTCTTTTATTGCTCCTTAACTCCACTCGCTCTACAAACAGGCACGCAGATCTTTTATAGTTTTCCAACCCCCAGGCAGTCCAGCCCATAAGAAACCTCTTTCTTCGCACCTTGTGCATGCGCAGAAGTCCGGCGCCAGCCAGTCTGGTCCCGGGCAGCTTTTAGGTTGCCCGGGACCATTTGCAACAGCTTTGCTGAGTTGCCTCATCAGGCCCAGGACACAACATACAGTATGTATAACAACATCATGTAAATATTACAAGTTGTTTTATTTATATTTATTTCTAACAAACACTAAGAATTGCACCCAAAAACAAAGTGATATTGGTGGTATTTGTGCACAAATAGTGTTACATGGCAGTATTGAAACTGTATAACTAATGTGTGAACTAGTACGCTTTGTCCCAACTGAAGTGCCTGAATGGTCTTCTGACATCTTGCACAACACCACCACATATAATTTGTCTTTTACATCCCTCGCCCTCTCATGGATACCCATGTAGATATTGTCACCAGATTAAGCAATCAAATTTGATCAACAATCAATCATGAATATTTTGTTTGATGAAAAAATAAACTTCTAAGGAATGATAGAAAGATGGATGAATGGAAAGAGGAATGGATAGAAGGATGGATGGATGATAGACAGATAATTTAAAATAGTTGTCATTACAATTTGGTCATAAAATAAATGTAATAATGCATTGTTGTAATTTATCTTTATGCTTATAAAATGTCTCTAAGGCTATGGTAAAGGTTATAATGGTTATAAAAGGTTTCTAAGTCCTCCAAACCAGAAAAATTATAATAAATTGCTCTAATTCAGTAATGCTGAAATGCACTGAAAACTTCTGCCAGGGAAATTTCTGCTGCAAAACTAAAGGCCAGCATCAACCTAAGAATAAAAGGTAAGATCAAAATTGTTGTGTCCTGGGCCTGCTAAATGACTCAGCAGGCTCAGGAAGCTGCAGAAGGGCCCGGGCAGACGACATGGTTGCCAGAGACCAGACAGGCTGTCTCCAGCCTTGTGCGCATGCACAAGGCGGGAGAATGCCGTGGAATGATTGGCTGATGCTGTCCCTGCCAGGGGACTATAAAAGGGCCTGCACCATTTTTGTTCTCTGTTCTGTTGGTGAATTGCAATAAAGGAAGACTGTTTTTGTTATTCTGCTTTGTCTCCATGCCTCATCTTTGGAAACAGAACAAAAATCAAATGAAATATCTTTATTGCAACCATAAGGCAAGGTCAGAATTTTCTGTTGCCTGTGTCTAATCAAATGCTCCAAACTGAGGAAGTATCAAGGCAAAGTAAGTTTCTTTTGATGAAGGTATGAGAAACATTATTTACTTTTCTCATTCCATGTCCATATTTGGCTCCTTAAAAGAGACCCAACTATTTAGAAAAGAAGCCCTCAATGGAATCTGTGCAATTTAGGACACAATGCTGTTTTCCATTGCATTTCTGTTCCTTAAAAGGAAAGGGTTCCTTAAGTTCCTGAGTATGCATATTTTTGAAAGTACAATATAACAGTTCAGTTTTAGAAATCAAGTTCAAGCTTTAAAGATATATCAAGGATGAAAGTCTGATTGTTGTAGTACTGTATATATTCTTTTTATTCACAATCAATTTATTTCAGATGTTTTTTTCAGAAATTAATGATTCTTGATCACAAGAATGATTATGTCTGCTGTCTCCTTTATATCTGAAATATCTTCCTAAGATGCTTTTGTTTGCTGAAGTGCACCTCCACTAAGGAATATTTTAAAAAGCATTCTTTCTCGGAGCTTCCGCCGGGGAGCGATGTTGATGGCGGCTACCTTGTAGCCGTCCTCCTGGGATGGCGTTAGATCCGCGGTGTGCAGCGAAAATCAGCTGGCCCGCGGCTCGGAAATCCCCTTCCCGGGCGAAGGGAAGGGGCAGAGATTGCAAGAATAGAGGTAGAACCTCTTAGCCCCCTCTGGATTTTTCTTTTGAGGAGACAGAAAGAGCGTTCCCTTGGAGTTCCTGCTTTCTCCGCCTCCCAGCTGTTTTTGCCTCTTCGGAGACAAAAGGAAACGCCGCTACCAGCTCCGTGCTTAAAGTATTCTGGTGAGTAATTTTTAAAGCGGACAGAGCAGTTTAAAGGATTTTTTTTTAGTTTAGTATTTTATTTTAAATTTTTCTTTTTAGTTGACTCTGATTCTTTTGTTTCTTTTTTGCTGGTACGGAAAGTGAAAGTAAGATGGCGTTTTGAAAGTACTTTGTTCTTTGTTCTTTTGTTCTTTATTTTTTTTTTCCTCCCTGGAAAGACAATATGGACTTAAATGAATATATTTACTGCTTCTAATTTTCTTCTTTATCTTTTGATTGTGTTTTGGATACTTTTCTTGCCTTTTTTTAAACTTTAAGAATTTTAGTATTTTTTTTCCTTTATTTGTCTCCTCTTTCCTTTTAAGAGGAAAGAGAGAGAGAAGAACACTTTGAAAAATGGCTTCAAAGAGGCAACCGGCCTCTATACTTTCTAAGGTGGTTTCCTCTCCTACAACTTTAACTGTACAACAACAACTTAAACCTACACCATCAGTATTGCTTCCACCCTCTCCTCCTTTGCCAGGTTCATCTGCACAAGAGATTAAAGATATAATGGGAAATGCTATATCCTAAATTAGAGATGAAATGAAGCAACTTCTTGAACAGAGTAAATCTGAAAGCAGAGAGGAAATGAAAGACCTTCTTAAACAGATTAAACAGATTAAATCTGAAACTAAGGAGGAGATGAGAGACCTCCTTAAGCAGAATAAAACTGAAAGTAAAGAGGAGATGAAGCAGCTGTTAGAAGATAATAACACCATCTTGAGACAAGACATAGTAACAGCTTTGTCAGGCCTGGCTTCAGTGGTCGTGAAATTGGATTCCAGAGTGGAGGAGGTCGCTGATAAAGTTGATTTTATTGAAGATAAATTTCATGATATGGAAAGAAAGGTGGAAACCTCACAAGAGGATATTCTCATGTCCCAGTACAGGGAAATGGAGTATGCCTTGAGAATCAGGGGCTTGAAAGAAGATTTGAATCAAGACCTGACACAGATGGTGCTTAATGATCTAGCTCTTGTTTTGAATATGGATAAAGATGAATTACGCAGAGAAGTGGAAAAAGTCTATAGAGTCAATTCTTGGATTACGAAACAAAAGAATTTGCCAAGAGATGTGGTGATCTATTTTTCTAAGAGGTCTCTGCGTAATGAAATCTTACAAGCTTATTATAATAAGAGATTTCAGATTGCCGCCCAAGATGTCATTATTTTAAAGGAAATTCCATCCAAAATGCAGCAGGCTCATCTTTACCTATGATTCAGAAATCTTTGGGTGGCAAAGAGGTGGAACAGCAATCTGGAGGGCTAGGTCTGATTCCTGCTGGGAAGTCACAAGTGGAATGGCAACATCAAACAGAGGTTAAAGAGCAAAGGATGACCCGTGCAGCACATAGACGTAAAGAGAAGGAACAACAGAAGAAAGAAGTTAAAGAATCTACTTATGAAAGTGCTTCATTGCCGGTGGGAGGAGCAAGACCCAAGAGTTCTGCAACACATTCATCAATGGCAGACCTTCAGGCAGTCTTCTCCAGGCTCCTGGTCAAGGGAGATGGCAAAGTTCCTGACCTGGAATATTAACGGCCTTAACTCCCCTCAGAAAAGAAAGAAAATCTTTCACTACTTAAAACAATATAACAATGATATTATCTGCCTGCAAGAAACTCATATTTTACTTAAAGATCAAAAATATTTAGTTAATGGTCGTTTGGGCTCACACTTTGTATCTCCTGCCCCTGGGAAAAAAGGGGGAGTGGTTATTTATGTTAAGCAAAATTTACCAGTTTGTCTGGTAGAATCAGATCCCCAAGGAAGATATGTAATGGTTGAACTTGGTTTATATGGTAAGAAAATACTTCTTGTGGGACTATATGCACCAAACCAGCAACAAGAACAATTTTATAAACTGTTACATCAGAAAATAATTTCGCTGGACTATAGATCCGTTATATTAATGGGGGACTGGAATGGTGTTTTGGATACACAAAGGGACAAAAAAGGCTCTTCTACTCTTTTTAAACAGGCTAAATTACCTAAAGCTTTTTTTGATCTGAAAGAGGACTGGGAATTGAGAGACTATTGGTGTGAACGTAATCAAGAGGAGAGAGACTTTACCTTTTTTTCAGATAGACATCAATCTCTTTCAAGAATTGATTTTTTTTATTACAACTGACTTATATAATAGGGTAAAGAACGTAAAAATTTTTCCTAGGACATTGACAGATCATAGTCCGGTTTGGATGGAGTTGATTCATGAAAAAGAGGAGAGGAGATCCTGGAGGGTGAATGAGAACTTATTTAGACAAGAAAAGAATGTTCAAAAGTTAAAGGACTGTTTAAAGGATTATTTTGTTTTGAATATGCATAAGGGGACATCAACATCAATGGTATGGGATGCAGGTAAAGCTTTTATGCATGGAATTCTGATAAAAATGAACAACATTCATAGACAAAAGCAGATTCAGAAGCGTAAGGAATTGGAAGAGGAGATTAAATTAAAAGAAAAGTTTTTGATTTTAAATCCTTCAGATGAAAAGATTAAGGAATCTATAAAGCTTTTAAGAGCACAATTTAATATGCTGATGGCTGACCAATCTGCAACTAATCTTTTGTTTATGAAACAAAATACATTTTGTAATGCCAATAAACCAGGGAGATGGTTGGCTTATCAATTAAGAAAGAAACAGAGACAGAGAATAATAGATAAAATAAATTATAATGGTAAATTAGTGTATCAGAAGAAACTGATTAAGAAATCTTTTTTAGACTACTATCAAAAATTATATAAGACTACTAATGTACAAATTTCAGACATAAATAAATATTTAAGTGAGGCTAACTTTCCTAAATTGACAGAAGATCAGAAGCAAGAAATTAATGGTCCAATTACCAATGAGGAGATTGTGACGGTTATTAAGCAATTAAAATTAGGTAAAGTGCCAGGTACGGATGGCTTGACATCTATTTATTATAAAACTTTAGTTGAAGAGGTGACTCAACCTTTAGTTGAGCTTTTTAATAATATATTGCAGGGTGCAGAGATCCCTCCATCATGGCGCAGTGCTTTTATATCCTTGATTCCAAAAGAGGATCAAGATCTTACTTTACCAAGGAATTATAGACCTATATCTCTTTTAAATGTAGATTATAAGATTTTTGCAAAAATTTTAGCTAATAGGCTTATGAAGGTTGTGCATCAGCTTATACATAAGGATCAATCAGGTTTTATAATTGGCAGGTACATGAAAAATAATGCTAGACAAATTATTAACATATTAGAATATTTAGATAAGAACAACCAAGTCCCTGCAGGGCTGATATTTTTAGATGCTGAAAAAGCTTTTTATCAATTGAATTGGCATTTTATGTTAAGAGCAATTGAGGAGATGAATTTTGGAGGGAAAATATTACAAGCTTTTACTGCTATATATCAAAAGCAAACGGCACAACTTATTGTTAATGGGGGTTTGTCAGAGGTTTTTACAATAGAAAAAGGTACTAGACAGGGATGTCCTCTGTCACCTTTGCTGTTTGTTTTAACATTGGAAATTTTGTTGATTAAAATCCGAGAATCGCAGGTAATAAGAGGAATAGAAGTTAATAAAAAAGAGTACAAGTTAAGAGCTTTTGCAGATGACTTGGTGGTTACTTTATCTCAACCTACCTATTCTGTAGTTAACTTATTACAGCTGATTCGTCAATATGGACTAGTTTCGGGCTTTAAAATTAATAATAATAAGACTAAAATATTAGCTAAAAATATGACTATTCAGGACAAACAGATTTTGGCTGAGTTGACTGGTTTTGAAATTGTTGATAAGACAAAATATTTGGGGGTCACCTTATCTGTTTCTAATGCAAAATTGTTTAAGAATAATTATGAAAGGCTGTGGGCCAGTGTACAGAAGGACTTGAGGAATTGGGAGAAGTTACAGTTATCTCTCATGGGACAAATTGCAGTGATTAAAATGAATGTCCTGCCCAAATTTCTCTTTTTGTTTCAAATGTTACCTATTTTAAAGAACGAGGTTAATTTGAATGAATGGCAGAAAGGTATTAACAAATTTATTTGGGCAGGGAAAAAACCAAGGGTAAAGTTTAAAATTATGCAGGACTTCCGTGAGAGAGGTGGACTCAAGGTACCGAATTTGAAATTATATTATAATGCAGTGGTTTTTACGCTAATAAGTGATTGGGTAAACTTAACAAATTCAGAGATACTCCATCTGGAGGGATGGGATTTACTCTTTGGTTGGCATGCCTATTTAATATTTAATAAAAAAGTGGATCGGGCTTTTAAATCTCATATTTTAAGGATTTCTCTACTTAGACTCTGGAGGAAATATTATAAAAGTGATTTTAAAATACCATTATGGGCCATACCTTGGCATGCGATAGAGGGGATAAAGAGAGGTGTTAAAATGGATACGGTGTCTTATACACAATTACTTAGATGGGATGGTCTAAATTGGCAGTTAAAATCTTTGGAAGATTTGTTACATGAAAATATTACCTATTCTTGGTTTCAATATAGACAACTATTAGATAGATGGAAGATGGATCGTAATTTAGGTCTGCTTAGAGAAGATCAAAATCTTTTCAAGCAAGTAAAGGATCAAAGACAAACTCATATTAAAAGAATTTATGGGGTGCTAGTGGAACTGGATTCAGAATCAGAATTAATTAAAGATTGTATGATCAAATGGGCGCAGAATTTTGGTGAACCAGTTCTACTGGATACCTGGGAAACTATCTGGGTGAGAAATGTTAAGTTTACACAAGCCCAGAATTTAAGGGAGAATTTTTATAAAATGTTTTATAGATGGCACCTTGATCCACAAAAGATGTCTCTCATGTATCCTGACTTACAGCCTAAATGTTGGAGATGTAGCTGTTTGGATGCCGCTTATTATCATATTTGGTGGTCGTGTAAAAATATAAAAGCTTTTTGGATTAAGATACGGTGGAACATTTATTTTCAATAAAAAAAAGCATTCTTTCTTTTTCCCAGTTAATTTCCAAACATATCTCCAAGTGTACAGGAAATAAAATTAAATTGTCAATATTTATGCACCCTAAACTATGTGTTTGTTCATCTATTATGCTTATTAACATATAACTACTAGTAAACATGTACATTTTACAGTTAGGAGTAATTTCTTTTAAAAAGCTCTAATTTTATAGCAGTGGCTGAAGAAGTAAAAATTTCAGTGTTTATTTATATAATTACCTTTGTTAAATGAAAAGCATATCTGAAATGATTCATTATGAAAAATTATAAGAAACTATTAAAATCAAGTATATTCTGAAAGAATGAAACTCTGATTTGTTTATATGTTTCTCTACTGGATTTCTACCTTTACTTTAACTTACATGAAGTTCCAGAACAGTGAATAAAAAAAACAAAATTTGCATCCTAAATGATACTAGAAATCATATTTTCCCATACTGAAGAATGAACAAAAAGAATAAATAGTTGTACAATATCAACTAATAATAGATACATATTTATTTGACTATAGTAACTTACAGCCAGAAAAAGCAAATGGCACACAAGGTACATTGCATTGATCATATAATAAGGGACTTCATCCAAGTGTAAAGTATTTGAAAATAAAAATAAGTGTTTAAAACAATGTTGAACTTCAACATTCAATTTGTTAAATATGATTAAACACAGTGCAGTAATTGCTATAGGCACAGAGTATAAACAGATAAAAGTGACAGAGTGACATAATCTAACAATGTATCATCAGCAATTGCAAAAACAGTTATATACAGTTATCTGCATATTCTACAGGGTATTCCCTTGTTGTTTGATCTTTCTCTCTTGCAAAGCAAATTAATCAAACAAGAAAATTTTATAAAAGGAACTCTTCACTGTTAAAATGTTGGCTATCTAATCTCCCTGTGACACTAATATTACCTTTTTCACTCTATTTCTACGTACTCAGAGGCTATGATTGCTATAAATTATTTGCTTTTTGTAAGCTGTAATTTCATTCAGCTTTGCTATTTCATTCAACTTTTTTGATTGAAAAAAAGTATAAGGCATATTTTGTCAAATATGAACACGTTTTTCCCACATTCCACCTAAAAATTACTCAAAGCAACTTTGTCAATTTCAAGTAGTCTCCAAATTGCAGTAGACAGAGCCCACGAAACACCATCTAGAAATATAGTTATTTTGATATGTAATTCTAGATCCATTTTTCCTATAACAGAATATTCTTACACATCTGTAAAATTATATCTTAAGCATCAGCAATCTCTGTACTGAGATTTTTGTAACATGGAGTTGCTCTAAAGTTCAATCAAAATGTTTATATTTTTTGACAGCAAGTAAGTTACAGTGGAATCATTTGATTTGATTATGAAAATTTAAACATACAGGTTTTCAAGATTTAATTAATGAAGCCTATAAATTTTAAGAACTGGGAAAACTGGATCTCAAAAGAAATAATTCTTTGTAAGCTTCAATTTATTATCTTGGTTATTTTTGTGGCTGTATCTCCAGATAAAAACAAATAAAGAGGAAAAGACAACTAACTGTTCAGTGTGTTCTTTTAGGTTCATTAGGTGTTCTCTAATATAGGGTCAGTCATAGTCATTTATTTTGGATCTGTACTCAGTTTGAAAATGTTTCATAAAAATACTTTATATCTTGAATGGGCAGAGCCCCCCTATATGTGTCTTTCTGTATGCAAACATAAAGTTTTTTTTATTTTTATAAAAACAAAAACTAACAAACTAAAGTCAGAAAGAGAGATAGATAGAAAGAATAAAGGATCAGTCAGAATAGAGCTGGAGGGGACCTTGGAAGTCTTCTAGTCTAACCCCCTACTCAAGCAAGAGACCCTATAACATTTCAGAAGAGTGGATGTCCAGTCTTTTCTTAAAATGATGAAGCACCAACAACTTCTAAAGGCAAGTTGGCTAATAGTTCTCACTGCTAGGAAGTTTCTCCTTAATTCTAGGTTGCTTCTCTCCTTGATTAATTTCTATCCATTGTTTTTTGTCTTGCCTTCTGGTGCTTTGGAAAATAAGTTGATCCCCTCTTTTTTGTGGTAGCTCCTCAAATACTGAAATACTGTTAGGATGTCACCCCTGTCCTTTTTTTCTCTAGACTAGCTGTAGCCAATTCCTGCAACCATTCTTAATCATCTTAGTTGCTCTTTTTTTGCACTTTTTTTTCAAAGTCTCAACATCATTTTTGTAAAGTAATGACCAAAACTGGATGTAGTGTGGTCTTACTAAGGATTTATAAAGTGGTACTAATAGTTTGTGTGATTTTGATTCTATGCCTCTGTTTATACAACCAAGGATTGTATTAGCTTTTTCAGCTGCTGCTGCACACTACTGGCTCATATTTAAATGATCATTGCTTAATCTCCTTGTACCTTTCATTTTTTCTGACTAGGTGTAAAGCCTTGCTTTTCTCCATATTAAATTTCATGTTGTTAGATAGGGGTACAGTGTCAAGTCTGTCAATATGTTTTTCAATCCTGAGCTTGTCTTCTGCCAATTTAGTGTCATCTGAAAATTTGATGAGTTTCTATTGTATTCCCTCATCTAAGTCATTTATGAAGTTATTGAAGAGTACTGGCCCTAAGACGGAATCCTGTCGCACCCCATTGCTTAGTTCCCCCCATATAGATGTAGTACCATTAAGGATGACATGTTGAGTATGGTTTGTCACGCCAGTTACAAATCTATCTTGTGGTGATGCTGTTTATCCCACATTTTTCTACCTTACCAACAAGTAGGTTATGGTCTAATTTGTCAAATGCCTTACTGAAGTCTAAGTATAGCATATCTACAGCATTTTGCCAATTAGTGACAAAATAGTCACTTTGTCAAAGAAAAAATATAAAGATAGAAGATAGGAATGCAGAAAACAACTATAGAAAAAAAACTATAAAAGAAAATTATTTTCAACTTTTTCCCCCAAAGATATAATTAAACCCTAAATTCAACCCTTAGTTTAGGTCTACACTATAGTATCTATTTTTCAAACAGTCAATAGTTTTTCAATTTCTAATTAACCTTGATCTTATCACAAACCATGCCACCCAAACCTCAAATTATGGCTCTCTGTCTAATAATCTTGTGTCTGTGAATATCACCCATTCTTTGAACCAGATTAAACAAGAGGCTGAAAAATATACAATTTCAAATCTCTCTGCTCTTTAGCCTCACATCGAGACTTATATCTAACCTTTGACACGTGAGTTTTGATATATCTTGACTATCTATAGTCAGGGTAGGTATTGTTTGAAATTTTTAAAAAAAACACATTCTGGGGAAAGTTTTCATTTCTATCACAGAGATTCTCCCCAGGAGAGATGTTATAGTTGTAGTTTATCCCATCTTGAGAATTCTTTCTTCATTTCATTTCAGATTTTGGCATAATTATTTTGACATAACATGCAATTCATGTTTATTAATGGGACACCCAAATATTTTACTTTTTTCTCTATCTTAAAACCTGTTATATGCAATTCAATTTGATTCTGTTGACTCATATTTTTTTTAATATTTTGACTTTTGTTTATTTATCTTGAATCCAGCTAATATGCTAAATTCCTTTAGTTTTCTCATTAAAACCTGTCCCTTTTCAAGGGTCATCCACTATCAATACATTATTTGCAAATGCTCTCAGTTTATGTATCTCATTCTTAATCTTTAATCCTTTTATTCTATCCTTTTTCCTTAATTTTTGTTGAATACCTATAAATATAATATAGGTGGGGATAATGGACATCTTTGTCTCATTCCTTTTTGAATATCACATTATGATACATTTTTTTAATGGTGTGCTATTATGCTTCCAGTAAACATGACAATCAGTAAACAATTGTTCTTAAAACAATCATTCATTTGATTTTATAGCCCTAATTATATTTATAATCTTAATGGCATTAATGTTATGCTTTTATATTTGTACTAGCACCTTAAATTTTAGTTATTCTCATCAAGTGCAGATTAAATTATTGGCACAGCAGGATGTCTTTAATTCAAGTATTGAATGTACATTAGTCAATTATTAAGATGTTGACCTTAATAAATTATTAAACTATGATGATTGGTGAATTGCTGTTGATGACCAGAATGCATTCCTGACAACACATGTTCTCTACCAGCTGCAATTACTAGTACTCTTCAAATGCAATGTTATGTAGGGAGAATTATAGTTGCAAAGTGGCAAGGGGATGAGTGACTGGTTCCAACATCTTCTGCTACTCACCAGCCTCCAAGCTTTAGTGCATGTGAGTAGTCTTACCCATGAAGTTCCTACGTAACACCTTTTACAGTGACAAAAATATTTTATTACTCATTCTTCTATGAAAGGGTCTGAATCAAATTTGGAAAGGGTCCACCAACACAGTAAAAACTGTGATGCAAATTGCTTTTGCCACCACAGCGTGCACTCTAACATGGACATATTATTGTTCAATTATGAATTATTTAATTAATTAATTTATTAATTTCAGTCAGTGATGACATTAGGAACCACTTCTAGTGTTTCATCTTTCACAAGTAATTAAGGAATTTCCTGGGACTGGAACATTTTGCTCAGAGGAAGTTTCAATAAGAGCTTTTCTCATTTTCTTGTTCCAGAGGTTACCAAGGCTTTCAGCAGAGTTGCGTTCCTAATTGCTGCAAAATTCACTAAGCTCCCCTGGAATTGATTTGGAGCCAGAAGGCACCTACCAAACTTGAATAGGACCACTTGTATAGGTTACAATTCCTTGCAGGGGATTGTGATAGGAATTAATACAGGTAGTCCTCAAGTTATAAGTGTAATGGAGCCTGCACATTCCACTCATAACTCGAAAACTCATGGGAGTGAATCTCGTACCTCGAACGAGATTACTCCTTGCTCATTAAGACACACATGGCTCATTAACTGCACATGAGGTATCTCTCCTTCCCAGCCAGCCAGTCACCCAGCCTACCTGACCTACTCCTTGCCTGACTGGCCATTAGCCCAAATCCTGACCGCTCTTCTCCTTCTTGTTCTTCCAATTCAAGCAGCGGCAGCCGCTTGAGTTTCTTGCTCTATCCTTAAGAAAGAAAACAGAGGTGCAGAGCTGGATTGCTCTCAAGAAGACGCGGTGCGCTGTTTGCTCATGTGCACCGGCCTTATTAAGATTAATCCTGCCCTGTGCCTCCAGTTTCTTCCTTTTGTATGAGGCAGAGAAACTCAAACCGCTGCCACTCAAACACTTTTTATCTGAACAGAGAGCTTGTAGAGATAGGGAGCTCCTTCTGTGTGTGAATGCAATGCTTGAAAATGCAGTTAATTTGCTTCATTTTGAACCCCCCAGAGGGAGAATCCAGTTTCCCCAAGGTTTCCCTTCTAAGAAAAGTTTATGAGAGCCTATCTGACATTTGAAAATGAAGCAGTTTGCTTTGTTTTGAACTGCCACATTTGCTCACAGAGAGAGAATCCAGTTTCCCCAAGGTCTCCCTTCCGATAAAAAGTTTATGGTTTTGGTTTCTCGGTGCCATCTGAGTGGAGGAAAGTGGAGGTGCAGCAGCGGGTTTGCTATCAATAAGGCTGGCTCACGCAAGCAAGCAGCGCACCCGGGTCTTATTGTTTGGGAGCATCCTGCTGCTGTGCCTCCACTTTCTTCCAGTCAGGTGCAGCTGAGAAACCCAAGCTACTACCGCTCTTGAGGGAGGAGGGGGAGGAGGAAGAGAGTGCTGAGGATTTGTGCCAGCCGGCTAGCCAGGTAAGGAGGGTGGATGGCTGGGGAGGGAGATCGTGGTTGCTCAAGTGATTGCTGCTGCTGCTGCTGACTTGGATGCAGGTGCCAGAGACCTGGCCCCATGACGGCTGCCCATTCAGTTGAAGGCTTTATTCCTGCCCTCAGACTAAGGCTAGTGCACGCAAGCAAGCTGATTAGGTGGGCCATGGATGATTCCACACTTTGCTCCATAGGTGTGCAAATGAAGCAAACACCCCCATCCCTAGAATATGGACGCTTCTGAGGGCCATGATCTCTTTTGCAGAGAATGGGTATTTGAACTTGCGTGATATTATGGCACCCAGGAGCTTCCATTATCAATGGGAAAAGCATTTCCAACCTGACTCTCCTCTCCCTCAAAGGGAAAGAAACCGCAGCAGAGATGAGACAGATTTTTGCAAGGTGAGTCCTGCGCAGCAGGAAGAGAGGGGGAAGCAGTTATGAGGAGTGGGGGGGAATAGGGTGAATGTTGCAGAGTCTCTGCAGTTGCTCATAAGGGCAAACGACTGCCGTGCTTCTGCAATATTCGTAATTTTGGGACTTGCTCATAAACACTAGGGAGCACTGATTCAAATGAGCTTTAAGGGAATATTTGTAACTTGGGAATTACCTGTACTACACATGCCAGAAACTTATCTGTTCATAGCTAGAGTCTCGTTCTTGCATTTCCATAACCATCAAATCAACGAACTTCTTCAGGGTATAAATCAGATCTAAAGTGATCTGTGTTTTAGCTCAACAATAATTTAGTTAAGGACATGGTTATTATAGTGACATAAATTCATGTGCTGCTTCAAATTATACTACAAGTCCCACAAGTTGAAATATTCAGGTCTACCATCCTTGGTAAACCAGTAATTATCTAAAAGGCAAGATTAAGCAGTTTAAGCAGGGGAACAGTGAAGGGGGAAGACTGTACTAAAGTGTCTTCTTCTTGTGTAAGACTTCCTATCCACTCACCTATGGAACAAAGCTTTTGGTGACCATTGGTAATTCTTAAAGAATTAGGAATCAGGCTGATCCCCCTGCTTGAAGCTCAGGTTGTCCTATCTCCATTGTTACTCATCAAAGTTTCAGTACAATTAGTCCTCACTAATAACACTATTTGGAACAAGAATTAATTTCATTAAGTGATGTGGTCATAAAGTTCAATCTCATGTGATCATATCACTTAGCGATGGCAATCCCAGCAGTACAGTTGTTGTCATTAAATGAAAATTGTTGGTCATTAAGTGACTACCTCATGTGACTGCAACCTAGGACTTTCTGCCAAATCTGACAAACGAAGTTAATGGGGAAACTGCAAAGAAGTCATAAGTACTAGGCAGGTTGCAAGCAGGTCAATGGATGGTTGACTGCTATGGAATGTGAGCAGGTGCTGCAGTGCTAAGTCAGTGTGGCCAAATGAAGGATAGAGTGCTATGGTGCTATGTGGAGGGTGTATGTGTGTGCTGTGGAATGTGGGCACAGGAGTATTGCAGGCAGGTGTGTGATGTTGAATATGAGTTTCCTGAGACATTCCTCAAGAATGTCTCAAGAAAAACTCATAAGAGCCAACCTGTGACCTTTTCTGCCAGTTTCCACAATGATTTTGTGTGGGACACCAGCAGGTAAGGTTACAACTGTCATTAGTGAGACCTGGTTGCTGAACACTTGGATTGCAATTACATGACCATTTAGATGCATGCAATATTGTACCATACACAGAACTTTGAGGACAGGTCATAAGGACCACTCATTCAGCACTGTCATGATTTGTGGCTGAAGAAGTGGATGTTAATTGAATAAAATCTGTAAAATAAGGTAGGACTATCTTTCCATCCTTAATTAAGTCATGAATTGACGAAATCAGAGACCAGTCATTGCAGGGTGCAGAAATGATCTTACTGCCTTGACAGTGTTTATTCTCTTATACAGTTTTCCAAGCAGCATAAAGTAACATAACAACAGCATAGCAATGACATTTTTATTGGTAGATTCTCCTGGTCAATCCTTAAGAATATCTCAGCCAGGGGCACCAACCAGGGGCAGTTTTCTGCTATATCCTGTTGATGTGAACGAGGTAAGATCATGTGAACCAGGTGAAATCATGCACCAGCCTGGGGTATTTCCCTACATCACCATGGCGATATGAACGGGGTGAGATCATGCATTTGAACCGAGGCAGTTTGCTGCTCACAAAGTTTACATGACCTCAATCCCTACAATGAATCAGATTAGTTTTGTTTATGAATAGACCCAACATTTAGATACTTCAAATGGAAATCTGACAGTCTCACTAGGTTGTATATTTTGCCAAAGGTACTAATAGGCAATTTTAGAAATAGAAAGTATTCATTTGGTGTCTTTACAGGAAAATGATTTTTCATTAGCATGCAAAGATCGGAATGTGTGTTAAGGACCATAGGGTAACAGATTTTAAATAACAATGATAGATTTGTTTGTTTTAGCTTTTTTATGAGAAACACTGATTTGAACAACAGAGAGATCTGTGTTCACCTGAACTGACAACATAACTTTATTATAATATAGGAAGCAGACTGTTGTTACTGCAGTTTCAGAAGAGAAAATTAAAATGCCATGAAATATAAAGAATTTGTGGAATAAGATCTCCAGTGTCATTTGACAAGGGAGATTTGTTAAGCTGTCAATTATGCTGATTAACCAAATGACTATACATTATCACTTTTAATCTTACTTTCTGCATAATTTATGTGCTTAGGCAATAACCACTGTTCACACTGTTTCTTGTGGTAGTAATAAATGAAATACTCCATCCCTGCTTGCCATGAGCTTTGTTGATATCATTGTGTTTTTTTTTCTTAAAGAGAAAGGGACAAATACAGAAGATCTCTTTGAATGAATATGCACGTAGGCAGACAAAAGTGCACTCAATATTGTGCACGATGCAATTAAAATACAAGGTATAGAAATGCTAATGAAAACAGGTGGCACTTTCAAATTGGAATGCAAGCATTACTGAGCTCATTTATATTAGGTAATTATAATTCTCATTAACTCTTCTCCATTGGTGCCAGATTGGTTGTTTGCAGGGAATATGTCTGTCTGGAAGCTGTATTTTTCTTCAAATTACCCAATATTAACTTGTTAATCCAAATCCTACAATTTTAACAGAGCTGGAATCGTGGTGTTGAAATTATGCTGGGAAATTCTTTATTCTTCTTTCATATTTCTGTGTTTTTTTTAACCTATAACCTTTCCTCCCAAATTACACTAAAAACTACATTCTCAAAAGAAAAAAAAATCTCTAAACCATGAAATGTCTGATTCCTAATGCTATGCTAATACAAAGTGCCTTGTTATTCTGGATTAGACATTCTAAATCACATTCACATGCTCATAGTCAATATTTATAATGTTTGATTTTGGGCTTGATAAAACAATTTATAGGCAATAGAACTAAACTCTGAATAGAAATTTGAAAATTGCTAGCAAGGACCTTGAGGCAGAAAGAGATGTATTTTCTTCTTCTTGCTCCTTTCTTTGGAGACTCCTTGAATCTATTCACAGAGGTCTATCAATGGTTAGTGGTTAAATGAAATCTTGAGGTTCAGTGAAGTTGTTTCATAAAAACAACAGCAAGGCAGAGATAATGCTTTCAAGCTGTGCTTCTAGCTTTCCCAAAAGCATGTGACTGCAAAAGAAGATGCTTGACTAGATGGACCTTTGGTCTGACTCTGCCAAGTTCTTTTATATGATTCCATTCCCAGTTCTCAGATGTTTGATCATTTTGAAAAATGCTTTTGGCACAACAACCTGTTAGTGGTGCAGGTAAGAACAATTACAGAGCAGAAAGTTTGCTCTGAGCCTTCTTGTTATTCCAGCACAGATTGAAGTGCAACATTGCAGTGAAATATATGCCTGTTGTTAACAACAGCACAAAGTTCTTTTTCATTTCCACAGAGGTAGGGAGCAACATAGATGACAGGGTGAACTGACTCACAGGGAAAAAATACTTTATTACTGCTAAAAAAATACTTTATTTATAATACTCATTATATAATCATTAAGTTTTTGCTCCTGAAGACATGTTTTCAAACTGCAAGCAAGAGGAAATAATAATAATAATAATAATAATAATAATAATAATAATAATAATAATAATAATAATAATATATAATATATATAATAATAATAATAATATTAACAAAACCCTCTAACTAAAGAAATAAAAGAATTGAAACAAAGAATAACTGAGCATCTAGAACAGCACAAAAACAACAGAATAAGGCTACCTGCATTGAAGCTTGTTCCAAAGAAACAGCTAGCACAAGCATTAAAAGATGCAAATATTGCAATATCAAGTATAAGCACCAATTCATTGCAAGAAACAAACCAACTAATGTACAGCACAGCTGCAGTTATAACAGAATACCTGGGATGCAAAATCAACAAAGAAGAAAAACAAACAAACAGTGCACCAGAAAAATGGAAGGTTAGACTAGAAAATAAGATCAGCAAGTTAAGATCACATGCAAGCAAGCTAGAACAGATGAAAGAAAAGAAGCTGAAGAACAAGAAGACCAAAGAATACCTAATCAAGAAATACCACTTAGAAACAAGGAAGATCAAGGAAGCACTGGAAATAATAAAGCAACAAATAACAGCTATAGCCAGGAAAATCAGTAGATATGAAGCTCGAATTGCAAACTATAGGCAGAACCTCCAATTTCAATCCAATCAGAAACGTTTCTACCAATCCATCAATGGAGAAACTGCAAGGAATCAGTCAGTACCTGACAAGGAAGAAACAGTGCAGTTCTGGAAGCAGATATGGGATAACCCAAAGAAATACAACAAGGATGCGGCTTGGTTAAAAGAGGTGGATGCAAATAAAACAGAAGTTGAAATGAAAGAACTAGTAATAACAACAAAAATGGTAGAAAAAAGAGCAAAGAAAATCAAAAATTGGTCAGCACCAGGTGAAGATGAACTGCATGGGTTTTGGTTGAAACATCTAACTGTTATACACCCACTCATTGCCAAACAGTTCAACAATATACTACAAGGAGGAGAAATTGAAAAGTGGCTAACAACTGGGAAAACCTACCTAATAATGAAAAATCCAGCAAAAGGGGCAACACCAGGTAACTACAGGCCAATTACCTGCTTACCAACAACTTTCAAATTACTAACTGGTGTAGTAGCTGATGCAGTGCAACAGCATCTAGTTGAAAACAATCTCTTTCCACCTGAGCAGAAAGGAAACCGCCCCAACAGCAGAGGAACAAAAGATCAACTCCTAATAGACAAAATGATCTTGGAAAACTGCAAGAGAAGGAAGACCAACCTGAATGTGGCATGGATTGACTACAAAAAGGCATTTGACTCTCTGCCACATGATTGGATAATAAAGTGCCTAGAAATAACAGGAGTCAGTAGAAACATCAGAAAATTTGTGCAAAGATCGATGGCACAATGGAAGACACAGTTGCAGATCAATGGTGAGAGGCTGGGAGAGGTTAATATCAAGAGAGGAATATTTCAAGGAGATTCATTATCACCATTACTATTTGTTATTGCACTGTTTCCTCTGTCAACAATACTGAATAACTCAGGACATGGCTATCAAACATCAAAAACATCTGCCAGACTATCCCACCTCCTTTATATGGATGATCTGAAGCTGTATGGAAAAACATCATCTGAAATAGAATCGCTGCTCAACACTGTCCGTATATATAGCCAAGATATTGTAATGGAGTTTGGCTTGGACAAATGTGCCACACTTACTATCAAACAAGGAAAAATAGTGAAAACTGAAGGAATCAAGATGCCCCACGAAAATAACATTAAGAGTCTGGATGAGGAAGAGTACTACAAATACTTGGGTATCCTTCAAGCTGACAACATCAAGCACACTGAAGTCAAGAAAAAGATTAGAGGTGAATACATCAAGAGAGTGAAGAAGATCTTAAAATCCAAACTCAATGGAGGAAATACCATAAAGGCAATCAACACCTGGGCAATCCCAGTCATTAGGTACACAGCTGGAATAGTGGACTGGACTCAAGCAGAACTAAAAGCAATGGATAGGCAGACCAGAAAAATAATGACAATGAATCATGCCCTTCATCCACGCAGTGACATTGATAGACTTTATCTACCAAGGCAAATAGGTGGGCGTGGAATGCTACAAGTACATCAGATGGTTGAAGAAGAAAAAATGGCTTTGGAAGAATATCTGAAGAACAATGATGAAGATGCACTGAAATTAGTATATCAGGAAGGCTTACTAACTACTGGAGAGACCAAACTGGCCTACAAGAAAGACCAAATGAAGAACAGAATAGAGGCATGGGAAGACAAAGCACTACATGGCCAATACATGAAAAAAATAGCTGGGAAAGCAGATAATAATAAAACCTGGCAATGGCTAAGAGCAGGAAAATTGAAGAAAGAGACCGAGGGACTAATTCTGGCTGCACAAGACCAAGCCTTAAGGACAAATGCATACAAAGTCAAAATTGAGAAGACAGCAACAGACAGTAAGTGCCGCCTATGCAAAGAAGCTGAAGAAACAGTGGACCACTTGGTAAGCTGTTGCAAGAAGATTGCACAAACTGATTACAAGCAGCGGCATGACAAAGTAGCAACAATGGTGCATTGGAAGATCTGCAAAAAATATCATTTGCCTGTAAGCAAAAACTGGTGGGATCATAAAATAGAGAAAGTCATAGAAAATGATAAAATTAAACTGCTCTGGGACTTCAGAATTCAAACAGACAAGCACCTGCAACATAACACCCCAGACTTAACAATTGTCGATAAGAAAGACAAAAAAGTCTGGATAGTGGACGTGGCAGTGCCTGGAGACAGCAGAATAGAGAGAAAGAACTGGAGAAGATAACAAAATACAAAGACCTACAAATAGAAATAGAAAGACTGTGGCAAAAGCAAGCAAGGGTAGTACCAATAGTCATAGGCTCCTTGGGTGCAATCCCAAAACAACTGGAGCACCACTTGAACACCATTGGCATTGACAAATTCGCTATTAGTCAATTGCAAAAGGCGGCCTTATTAGGAACTGCTTCCATCCTGCGACGATATCTGTAATACCATCAAACATCCACATCTGCCTATCCCAGGTCCTGGGTAAGGACTCGATAGGTAGACAAAATGCCAAATCCAGTCTGAACATCTGGCTGACTGTGCGCTGATCCATAATAATAATAATAATAATAACCCCCAGTGAGGCACTACCTTGACATGGTTGTGGGGCTTGTGTACTCTGAGGAAGATGAGAGCTATGCCAGAGGTTCAACCATACTGGACAGGTCTCATCAGAGGAGTCAGACAAAGAGTGTCTCTCCCATAAAAAATATGGTGAGACGTAAATTTCAGAATGCCATACCGGCTCGGATGTCGCCCGGGTTAACAAGGTCCGCGCTAGATATTGGAGTTCCTGGATATCTGGTGAAAAATGGGTTACAGGACTCAGGACTGTTGGCTGAGCAACCAGGGCCAGCAGCTGCAGAACTACTGGAAGAAAAGGTATCTACCCGTCGCAGAAACACAGTGATTGAAAACAAAGAAATAATGATCTGTTACTACAGATCAAGTCCAACAAGAAGAGGATATCTAAAACGAATGCACCAGTTCTGGAAAAAACAACATCCAGAATCAGAAATAACAGAACAGAGACTAACAGATCAATGCCGATTTATAATACGAAATAAAGTATTCACAGAAACAGAATTGGACGAACTGCAAAGGTTTACCCAGGGCAAAGAAATCAAAGCCTTACCAGAAGTAATTCAGAATGTAGAGGCAAACCAGGGGGAGTTGGCAGTGAAGGAATCCAGCAGAGATATACAACTGTTCTCATTTGGAAACCAGGCACCTCTTCCTCAGGAAGAACAAAACCCTCTAACTAAAGAAATAAAAGAATTGAAACAAAGAATAACTGAGCATCTAGAACAGCACAAAAACAACAGAATAAGGCTGCCTGCATTGAAGCTTGTTCCAAAGAAACAGCTAGCACAAGCATTAAAAGATGCAAATACTGCAATATCAAGTATAAGCACCAATTCACTGCAAGAAACAAACCAACTAATATACAGCACAGCTGCAGTTATAACTGAATACCTGGGATGCAAAATCAACAAAGAAGAAAAACAAACAAACAGTGCACTGTGGAGGAATTTGCACGTGCAGCAAACTGCCATGCATTGCCCCCCCACAAACCTCATAACCTTTTGATACCCTTTGTCCCAAGGAAGCAGCCAAAAGATCACCCCCTGTTGACTTAATATCTTACCTACCTAAATAATAAGTTCCCCCTTATCTCTTCCTGTCTTTATCTCTTCTTGTCTTTATCAGTTCTTTCTCCTTTCCTAATTTACCTGTATTTGTTTTACCTGCTCTCAACAGGTAATGTGTTACTAGAAAATAATTGCTTATATGAAGGAATTTTTCAATTACTTTATGTCAACAGCTAAAGGTTAAACTTCTAAATGTAAAATGTCAGCAGTTAATGGCAAAGCCTATGTATGTAAAAAGTATATAAGAAGGAATAAACTCAGAGTTTGTCAAGCTGTATCCTGCAGCTTCAAACCTCTGCTCAAGACATGCCTGTGTCTTTTTCTTAGCATCCTACATCTGGCGCCCAACGTGGGGCAGCCCTCCCATGGAGCAACTGGGACAGCCCCCCCTTCCGAGGGAGCAACAGCCAACTTACTTACCAGCGTCTGGAATAGACCCCTAAGTGCACTTTCGTCCTACGGGACCCCTCAGTGGTAAGTAAGGGTTGCAATCTATCTCAGCACCAGCAAAGGAACTCAGATTCCTGTTACACACATCAGGCATGAAAACGCCTGATGCAGACAAAAGGAAGCTGATGGGTGAGGTAGGGAAACATTCCCCTTGATATCCTAAGCGCTGGACGCTTAGGTTACAAGATTGGGAAAAAAAATAGGGCATACTTTACATCTTGAATCTTGGGCTCCAGTACAGGTATTACATCAATGGCATCAATGCCATCAAGCAGTGGAAAAATTTGGCTCAGATGCTTCAGCAGGGTAACAATTAACTACAAGCCCCACACCTGATTAGGATCAAAGTAAAAACTGTGCCTCCGAAAGCATCTTTAATTGGATTTTCAGCTCCTTCTGAAGAGGCTAATTCTTTTACCTCCTTACAGCCACCATACACCCCCATAAGGAAAATATTAGAGGAACAATCTTGAAGTAGAAAAAAATATATATGGGGAATGGTCAGAGGAATTTAAAGAAACAAATTAAATTAAAATGTACTCCTCTGCAATGTGTTTTGAACAATTGGGATGTTTTGAAACTTCAAGTAGCTGTTAAGTTTAACCCTGTCAGACAGTGTGATGGTGCTTTGTGTTGATGTGTAGAAGTATAAATAATCTTTAACAAGACAACACTGAAAAATTTTGTAAACCTCCGGCTGGCTAGTTTATCTGATAACAACTAAAGCCACAGAAGAAAAAGAAAAGAAAATTCAAAGAACTGAAAGCAAGTTTTTTTTCTTTTTTTTCCCCTTTTAATCTGGCTCTATTCAATTCCCTTTAGTCAAGAGGTAAGGAGAGGAGGCTGCTACATTTCCCTCACCCTTCACACCACCAATATTCCTTTTAGTCTTTCCCCAATGTCTTTTGAAATTGCTGGGATAAGTTGGAAGTAACCATAAATGTTCTCCTCCTTTTTAATTAAAAGGGGAGGCCTGTTTTAGCCTCAGACCCCAAATTGATGTGTCTTTTGTTTATGTATATGTGTGTATATGTGTGTGTGGCCACCCAGAACATTATGCTTGGGCTTGGAATGGTGAGAAAAATAGGAGATGATTAAAAGGGCCCTATTAAAAAAAACAACAACACATATTTGGTTGGAATCATCTCATGATTTTTCTCGCTTTTTGCAGGACAAGCCATATGTCTAAATCAATGTTGTTTTATTGGTATTTGTATATATATGTTTGTCTGTGTTGTTCTGTGTTATTTCCAAGACTTGGAAGAGGGTCAAACTCTCTCTGATAACAACAATACAAAAAGGCCTTATTTAAAAATAAATAGTTTGCCTGGAGAAAGTATAAAATGAAATATTTGTATGTGGAATTGTTTATACAAGCAGTTAGAATGAAAATGAATGAATTAATTTGTTGATACCTGAGTGTGTGTGTTAGCTCTCAAACCCCACCCCCACCCACTCTCTCCCAGGCTGTAAAAGAAATAAAAAACTGCAGATTTTATTGTTGTAATTGAAAAGTAATAGTAATTGTTTGCATGGAGAATGTGTGAGAGAATTTATGGAAAATGCATGTCAAGGAGAGAAAACTAATTTTTAGTGGTGAAAAGTTTATAACAAAAAAACTTTTCCTGTCTCTTTTGTTTTTCAAGTGGCTGTGTTGCTTTAAGAGCAAGAGAGACAGAAAGAAGAGGGGGGGGGGGAAACTGTTCGTTTTAAACTTTTTTTTCCTCTCTACTTAGAATTCCAGTTTGCGAATGGAGATGAAATTTAATCCCTGCTCTTGCAGTTTCAGCTGGCAAAATCTTTATCTATCAACCAAAAGAAATAACTCTGAATTGTTTTATTTAAGTTTTGTAAATGTTTAACCTACTTAATATAAACTTGTTTCCATCTTTGATTAACTTGGAATTTAACTTATTGACCAAAGGAAAACAACCTGGAGATCTCATTTGTAGTTCCACTTGCAGCATTTACCACAGTTGAGCAAATTAAGTACTTGAGTACTCTATATGTGGACAGAATTCCACATAGGAATTGTCACTTAACACTTTTGATATTTCTTACTAGTAAGATACTTACAGGAATATTAGCTGTGTTAGAAGCGCAAAAAGCATATTGTATTGAATGGCTTTACTTATCCCATCCCAAAATGTTTTATCTTTTATCCAGGCTGTTGCTGAAATAACCTTAGGACACAATCAAGCTTGTCCTTGAAATGGGACTGATTTAATTAATATTGTTATTCCTATCCCAAAATTTGATTTTCAATTTGATTTTCAGAATAACTTATCTCTTCTGCTGCTATTTTAGCTTTCCACACCTTTTCTCAACAGACTTTTAACTTAATCTCTTATTCTCATTATGTGTGCCAACTTATTTTTAATCTTACAGGTGCTTACATCATGCCCAGGATCGACCCCAATCTTATGGCTTTGTTTTTAACTTTACAGCAGCTATCCTTTGTTTCTCACATATGTATCGGTCCTTTAAGGACTGCCTTCATAAACAAATAAAAAAGGAGGGATCAAGGGTACCTAATTTGGCATGGATAAATAATCAAGTCAATAAAGTCCTAATAACTTTAAATCAGCTAAATATTTCTTTTAAAAAAACTACTGCCTACCAGCGTCACTTTCAGCAGAAAGCTGTGCTTCCTAATCCATTGGTATGTTATCGGCAATTGTCTGATAAAACCTGGTTAGATCCAAGTCCCTTACTAACTTGGGGGTGAGGCTATGCTCTGTGCTTGCTCCTACAGGCCCTCTCTGGATTCCAGCCTGGTGTGTGTGACCAGCCAAAGATGTCATGGCATCAAGTCCAGAACCCAATACTGGAAATGAAGCAGGTGACTCTTCAGACAGCACAACGTCCCTTTTGCTCTCGCCATCGCAGCTGACCAACAACCTGGGGTGATGTGAAAAACCTAATCTCCAAAGCACAGATGGTTCTGTGGCAACAGGGAAAAGAACCTACACCAGAGAATTTATGTGCTGCCATATTTGTGGTTTTGACTGCAAATTCCTTAGTCATTCTTTGCCTCTCTTTCCTTCTTAATTGCTGCGTGGGGGCTCAAGCTCTTCCATCTCATCCTTTAGAATCACGGATGAAATATAATATCTAGGTGCAATTAGCTAAATGTAACACAAGTGACAGACTTTTGTATTTCTGAATCATATGACATGGAAAATCTACTCTCTACCTGTCTTATACCTGTGTATGTCCCAGCTTCAGTTTATTTGTTATTTCAATGTTTCTGATCAATCTGGCGTTATTCAAAAGCAAATTAATGTTTTACATAATTTGGCTTCTGATTTAAAAATTGATACCTTAGGAAATTGGTGGAGTGCTCTATGGTCATGGCTTCCCATTGGCCTTCTTGGAAAGATTGTTCAATATCTCATTATAATAGTTGCTATCCTTATCATCTGTTGTTGTTTATTTCAATGTCTTTTTTCTTTACTTAATAAGATGTCTTGCAATCTTCCATACTAAGCTAAGACCCACTAACTACTCCTGCTTAAGATGTCTTCATTAATAAAATAGAAAAAGGTGGGATGTGGAGGAATTTGCACGTGCAGCAAACTGCCATGCATTGCCCCCCACAAACCTCATAACCTTTTGATACCCTTTGTCCCAAGGAAGCAGCCAAAAGATCACCCCCTGTTGACTTAATATCTTACCTACCTAAATAATAAGTTCCCCCTTATCTCTTCCTGTCTTTATCTCTTCTTGTCTTTATCAGTTCTTTCTCCTTTCCTAATTTACCTGTATTTGTTTTACCTGCTCTCAACAGGTAATGTGTTACTAGAAAATAATTGCTTATATGAAGGAATTTTTCAGTTACTTTATGTCAACAGCTAAAGGTTAAACTTCTAAATGTAAAATGTCAGCAGTTAATGGCAAAGCCTATGTATGTAAAAAGTATATAAGAAAGAATAAACTCAGAGTTTGTCAAGCTGTATCCTGCAGCTTCAAACCTCTGCTCAAGACATGCCTGTGTCTTTTTCTTAGCATCCTACAGTGCACCACAAAAATGGAAGGTTAGACTAGAAAATAAGATCAGCAAGTTAAGATCACATGAAAGCAAGCTAGAACAGATGAAAGAAAAGAAGCTGAAGAACAAGAAGACCAAAGAATACCTAATCAAGAAATACCACAAGGAAGATCAAGGAAGCACTGGAAATAATAAAGCAACAAATAACAGCTATAGCCAGGAAAATCAGTAGATATGAAGCTTGAATTGCAAACTATAGGCAGAACCTCCAATTCCAATCCAATCAGAAACGTTTCTACCAATCCATCAATGGAGAAACTACAAGGAATCAGTCAGTACCTGACAAGGAAGAAACAGTGCAGTTCTGGAAGCAGATATGGGATAACCCAAAGAAATACAACAAGGATGTGGCTTGGTTAAAAGAGGTGGATGCAAATAAAACAGAAGTTGAAATGAAAGAACTAGTAATAACAACAAAAATGGTAGAAAAAGGAGCAAGGAAAATCAAAAATTGGTCAGCACCAGGTGAAGATGAACTGCATGGGTTTTGGTTGAAACATCTAACTGTTATACACCCATCATTGCCAAACAGTTCAACAATATAGTACAAGGAGGAGAAATTGAAAAGTGGCTAACAACTGGGAAAACCTACCTAATAATGAAAAATCCAGCAAAAGGTGCAACACCAGGTAACTACAGGCCAATTACCTGCTTACCAACAACTTTCAAATTACTAACTCGTGTGGTAGCTGATGCAGTACAACAGCATCTAGTTGAAAACAATCTCTTTCTACCTGAGCAGAAAGGAAACCGCCCCAATAGCAGAGGAACAAAAGATCAACTCCTAATAGACAAAATGATCTTGGAAAACTGCGAGAAAAGGAAGAGCAATCTGAATGTGGCATGGATTGACTACAAAAAGGCATTTGACTCTCTGTCACATGACTGGATAATCAAGTGCCTAGAAATAACAGGAGTCAGTAGAAACATCAGAAAATTTGTGCAAAGATCGATGGCACAAAGGAAGACACAGTTGCAGATCAATGGTGAGAGGCTGGGAGAGGTTAATATCAAGAGAGGAATATTTCAAGGAGATTCATTATCACCATTACTATTCATTATTGCACTGTTTCCTCTGTCAACAATACTGAATAACTATTTGATGTTTGGCTATCAAACATCAAAAACATCTGCCAGACTATCCCATCTCCTCTATATGGATGATCTGAAACTGTATGGAAAAACATCATCTGAAATAGAATCGCTGCTCAACGCTGTCCGTATATGTAGCCAAGATATTGTTATGGAGTTTGGCTTGGACAAATGTGCCACACTTACTATCAAACAAGGAAAAGTAGTGAAAACTGAAGGAATCAAGATACCCCATGAAAATAACATTAAGAGTCTGGATAAGGAAGATTACTACAAATACTTGGGTATCCTTCAAGCTGACAACATCAAGTCAAGAAAAAGATTAGAGGTGAATACATCAAGAGAGTGAAGAAGATCTTAAAGTCCAAACTTAAATACTATAAAGGCAATCAACACCTGGGCAATTCCAGTCATTAGATACACAGCTGGAATAGTGGACTGGACTAAGCAGAACTAAAAGCAATGGATAGGAAGACCAGAAAAAATAATGACAATGAATCATGCCCTTCACCCACGCAATGACATTGACAGACTTTATCTACCAAGGCAAATAGGTGGGCGTGGACGTGGAATGCTACAAGTACATCAGATGGTTGAAGAAGAAAAAATGGCTTTGGAAGAATACTGAATAACAATGATGAAGATGCACTGAAATTAGTATATCAGGAAGGCTTACTGACTACTGGAGAGACCAAACTGGCCTACAAGAAAGACCAAATGAAGAACAGAATAGAGGCATGGGAAGACAAAGCACTACATGGCCAATACATGGAAAAAATAGCTGGGAAAGCAGATAATAATAAAACCTGGCAATGGCTAAGAGCAGGAAAATTGAAGAAAGAGACCGAGGGACTAATTCTGGCTGCACAAGACCAAGCCTTAAGGACAAATGCATACAAAGTCAAAATTCAGAAGACAGCAACAGACAGTAAGTGCCGCCTATGCAAAGAAGCTGAAGAAACAGTGGTCCACTTGGTAAGCTGTTGCAAGAAGATTGCACAGACTGATTACAAGCAGCGGCATGACAAAGTAGCAACAATGGTGCATTGGAAGATCTGCAAAAAATATCATTTGCCTGTAAGCAAA
Source organism: Crotalus tigris (assembly GCF_016545835.1). Lineage (NCBI taxonomy): Eukaryota > Metazoa > Chordata > Lepidosauria > Squamata > Viperidae > Crotalus > Crotalus tigris. The sequence continues at coordinate 107,504 of NW_024100112.1, read as the reverse complement.
AACTGGTGGGATCATAAATAGAGAAAGTCATAGAAAATGATAAAATTAAACTGCTCTGGGACTTCAGAATTCAAACAGACAAGCACCTGCAACATAACACCCCAGACTTAACAATTGTCGATAAGAAAGACAAAAAAGTCTGGATAGTGGATGTGGCAGTGCCTGGAGACAGCAGAATAGACGAGAAAGAACTGGAGAAGATAACAAATACAAAGACCTACAAATAGAAATAGAAAGACTGTGGCAAAAGCAAGCAAGGGTAGTACCAATAGTGATAGGCTCCTTGGGTGCAATCCCAAAACAACTGGAGCACCACTTGAACACCATTGGCATTGACAAATTCGCTATTAGTCAATTGCAAAAGGCGGCCTTATTAGGAACTGCTTCCATCCTGCGACGATATCTGTAATACAATCAAACATCCACATCTGCCTATCCCAGGTCCTGGGTAAGGACTCGATAGGTAGACAAAATGCCAAATCCAGTCTGAACATCTGGCTGACTGTGCGATGATCGATAATAATAATAATAATAATAATAATAATAATAGTAATAATAATAATAATAAAGTTGGAAGATACCTTGGAGGTCATCTAGTCCAACCCCCTACTTAGGCAGAAAACCCTATACCCATTGTGGCGAATCTATGGCACGCGTGCCACAGGTGGCACACGGAGCCCTCGCCCCAGACCTAGGCTTTCAGCTGGGTTTTATAAAACCTTTTCACTTTAGGCCTCCACCACCATGTGCAAAATAAAAAGGTTTAATCAATAAATTTCAACTTCTTGCAGGGAAAAGAAAGGATCTCACAAATTGGAATTGATTGATTGAACTTTTTAGTCCCACCCAGTCTGCTGTTACCACTGTAGCCATGCCCACCCAATGGGCCACATCCACCCAATTGGCCACACCGTAGCCATGCCCACCAAATGCGCCATACCCACCCGGCACCTGATGATACATAAGTGGGTTTTGGGTTGCAGTTTGGGCACTCGGTCATCTGGTCCAACCCTCTGCTCAGGCAGGAAACCCTACATCATTTCAGACAAATGGCCGTCCAGTCTCTTCTTAAAAACTTCCAGTGTTTGAGCATTCACCACTTCTGGAGGCAGGTTGTTCCACTGGTTAATTGTTCTCACTGTCAGGAAGTTTCTCCTTAGTTCTAGGTTGCTTCTTTCCTTGATTAGTTTCCATCCGTTGCTTCTTGTCCTGCCTTCAGGCACTTTGGAAAATAGCTTGACTCCCTCTTCTTTGTGGCAGCCCGAAATACTGGAACACTGCTATTATGTCCCCCCTCATCCTTCTCTTCGTTAAACTATACATACCCAATTCTATGTTTTAGCCTCCAGTCCCCTAATCATCTGTACTCTTTCTAGAATCATAACATCTTTTTTACATTGTGGTGACCAAAACTGGATGCAGTATTCCAAGTGTGGCCTTACCAAGGCATTGTAAAGTGGAATTAATACTTCACATGACCTTGATTCTATCCCTCTGTTAATGCAGCCCAGCACTGTGTTGGCTTTTTTGGCAGCTGCAGCACACTGCTGGCTCATATCTAAGTGATTGTCCACTAGACTCCGATATCCCTTTCACAGTTACTACTATTGAGCAAGGTACCCCCTATACTATACCTGTACATTTGGTTTTTCTTGCCTAAACATAGAACTTTACTTTTTTCACCACTGAATTTCATTTTGTTAGATAGCTCCCAGTGTTCAAGTCTGTCCAGATCCTCCTGTATCCTAAGCCTGTCTTCTGGAGTGTTGGCTATTCCTGCCAGCTTGGTGTTGTCTGCAAGTTTGATAAGTTCCCCATCTATCCCCTCATCCAAATCGTTGATGAAGATGTTGAAGAGCACTGGGCCCAGAACAGAGCCCTGGGGCAACCCACTACACACTTCTCTCCATGTAGATGCGGTTCCATTGAGCACCACATGCTGAGTACAGCCGGTCAGCTAGGTACAAATCTATCTGGTGGTGATGTGGTAACCCACATTTTTCTATCTTATCGAGTAGTAGGTTGTGATCTAGTTTATCAAATGCCTTACTGAAGTCCAAATAAATTATATCCACAGCATTCCTTTGATCCACTAATTTTGTCACTTGGTCAAAGAATGCAATAAGATTTGTCTGGCATGATCTGTTTTTTTTTATTATTAAAAGTTTTACAATTTTACAATAAAATCCCTCTCCCACTACCTCCCTACCCTCCCAAAAACCCTCCCCCCCTCTTCCCAAAGCTGAATACAGGGTTAACTAGAACTAAGAATACAAAACATTTAAACTTAAGTAAACCCCAAACAAAAGTTACATTAAAAAAAATTCTATATATATATATATATAGAATTTTATATATTTATTATATATATAATAAAAAAGTCCAATATATATATATAATAATAAATACTTATTATCTTAAACTTTAAATTTTAAACATAAATTATTCGAAAGCTAAATAATATCTTTTAATATCATACTTATACTGTATAAAGTTTATCCATTTTTTCCACACCAAGAGATATTTCTCTTGCGATTGATCTTTCAAATAAGCCGAAATTTTTGCTATTTCAGATAAATAAGAAACTTTAAAAAACCATTCCTCCAAGGTAGGCAAAAATTCCTTCTTCCAATATTGTCCTATCAACAACCTTGCCGCTGTAATTAAATTTAACATTAAAATAATTTCTTTATCATCACAATCAACAATAATACCTAACAAAAACAATTGTGGAGTAAATTTTATCCTTCTCTTAAAAATTCTTTGAATATTCCACCATATCTTTATCCAAAAAGCTTTTATACTTTTACATGACCACCAAATATGATAATACGTTGCATCCAAACAACCACATCTCCAACATTTAGGTTGCAAATTTGAATACATACGAGACATCTTTTGTGGATCAAGGTGCCATCTGTAAAACATTTTATAAAAATTTTCCCGTAAATTTTGTCCTTGCGTGAATTTAACATTCCTCACCCAAATTATCTCCCATATTTCTAATAAAACCGGCTCATCAAAATTTTGAGCCCATTTAACCATGCAATCTTTAACTAATTCTGTTTCTGAATCCAACTCCACTAATACATCATAAATTCTTTTTATATGAGATCGACTTTGATCTTTAATTTGTTTCAACAATTTTTTATCCTCTCTAATCAAACCCACTTTATAATCTATCTTCCACCTTTCCAATAATTGTCTATACTGAAACCACGAATAAATAATATTTTCTTGTGCTAATTCATCTATATGTTTTAATTGCCAATTCTTCCCATCCCAATTAAGTAATTGTTTATAAGAAATACTATCCATCTTCACTCCTTTCCTTATTCCTTCTATTGCATGCCCCGGGATAGCCCATAATGGAATTCTTGAATCTATTCTATAATATTTCTTCCAAACTCGAAGTAGAGAAATTCTTAAAATATGAGACTTAAAAGCCCTATCCACCTTCTTATTATAAATTAAATAGGCATGCCATCCATATAATAAATCCCACCCCTCCAAAAGGAGTATATCTACATTTGTCAAATTAATCCAATCACTAATCAATGTTAAAACTACAGAATCATAATACAATTTGAAATTCGGTACCTTGAGTCCACCTCTCTCTCGTACATCTTGTATAATTTTAAATTTTACTCTTGGTTTTTTCCCTGCCCAAATAAATTTATTAATACCTTTCTGCCATTCATCTAAACTTGCCTCGTTCTTCAAAATAGGTATCATTTGAAATAAAAAAAGAAACTTTGGCAAAACATTCATTTTAACCGCTGCTATTCTCCACAACAAAGATAATTGCAACTTTTTCCAATCATTTAAATCCTTTTGTACTTTAAGCCACAACCTTTCATAATTATTTTTATACAGTTTTGCATTGGAAGCGGATAAAAATACCCCCAAATATTTTACCTTATTAACAATTTCAAAACCTGTCAATCTAACTAAAGTCTCCTTATCCAAATTAGTCATATTTTTGGGCAATATTTTAGTCTTATTATTATTAACTTTAAAACCAGAGACTTGTCCAAATTGATTTATCAATTGTAACAACTCCATTACTGAATAAGTTGATTGAGACAAAGTGACAACCAGATCATCTGCAAAAGCCCTTAATTTATAATTATTCTTATTAATCTCTATTCCTTTTATTTTAGATGATTCACGAATTTTAATCAACAAAATTTCCAAAGTTAAAACAAACAACAAAGGCGACAATGGACAACCCTGTCTAGTCCCCTTTTCAATTTGAAATACTTCAGATAAACCTCCATTAACTATAAGTTTTGCTGTTTGTCTTTGATAAATTGCTCGAAGAGCCTGTAAAATTTTATCTCCAAAATTCATTTCCTCAACCAATCTTAACATAAATTGCCAATTTACCTGATCAAAGGCTTTCTCAGCATATAGAAAAATCAATCCTGCAGAGATCTGATTGTTCTTATCCAAATATTCTATTAAATTGATAATTTGTCTAACATTATTCTTCATATATCTTCCAGTTATAAAACCTGTTTGATCCATGTGTATTACTTGATTCAATACAATCATAAGTCTATTAGCTAAAATTTTTGAAAAGATTTTATAATCTACATTCAGAAGAGATATAGGTCTATAGTTTTTTTGGTAAAGTAAGATCTTGATCCTTTTTTGGAATCAAAGATATAAAAGCCCTACCCCAAGACGGGGGGGTCTCTGTTCCCTGTAATATCTTGTTAAAAAGTTCCTTTAAAGGTTCTATCAACTCATCTATCAAAGTTTTATAATAAACTGATGTCAATCCATCAGTGCCCGGTGCTTTACCTAGTTTTAATTATTTAATTGCCATAATAATTTCATCTGTAGTAATAAATCCATTAATCTCTTGTTTCTGATCTTCTGTTAACTTAGAAAAATGAGCATCTTGTAAATATTTATCTATATCTAAACCCTGTACTTTCTTGCCCATATATAATTTTGTATAATAATCCAAAAAAGATTTTTTAATCAATTCCTTCTGAAAAACCAATTTACCATTATAATTTATTTTATCTATAATTCTTAACCTCTGTTTCTTCCGCAGTTGGTAAGCAAGCCATCTCCCTGGCTTATTGGCATTGCAAAATGTGTTATGTTTCATATAAAGCAAATTGGTTGCAGTCTGATCAGCCATTAACATATTAAACTGTGATTTAAGTAAATTTATAACTACCTTTGCCTTCTCATCTAAAGGATTCAAAATTAAAGCTTTTTCTTTTAATTTAATCTCATCTTCCAACTCCTTATGTTTTTGCAACTGTTTTTGCCTATAAGCCTTATTCATTTGTATCAGAACCCCACGCATATAAGCTTTACTTGCATCCCATACCATTGACATTGGAGTTTCCTTATACATATTTAAAATAAAATATTTCTTTAAATAATCTTTAAGTTTCTGAACATTCATTTCTTGTCTAAATAAATTCTCGTTCAGCCTCCAGGATCTTCTCTCCTCTTTTTCCATGGCTAACTCCATCCACACAGGACAATGATCTGTCAATGTCCTTGGAAAAATCTTTACATTCTTTACCCTAAAATATAAATCCGTTGTAATAAAAAAAAATCAATTCTTGAAAAAGATTAATGTCTATCAGAAAAAAAAGTAAAATCTCTCTCTTCCATATTATGTTCTCGCCAATAGTCTCGCAACTCCCAGTCCTCTTTCAAATCAAAAAAGGCCTTAGGTAATTTAGCCTGTTTAAAAGAAGTAAAAAGTCTTTTTTTATCTCTATGTGTATCCAAAACTTCATTCCAATCTCCCATCAATATAACAGATCTATAATCCAATGAAATCAGTTTTTGGTGTAAAAGCCTATAAAATTTTTCTTATTGTTGATTTGGAGCATACAAACCCACTATAAGTATTTTTTTTACCATACATTCCCACTTCAATCATTACATATCTCCCTTGAGGATCGGAATCTAGTAAAGAAGCTGATAAATTTTGCTTAACATAAATAACTACACCCCCTTTTTTCCCAGAAGCAAAGGATACAAAATGAGATCCCAATCGGGCAGTAACTAAATATTTTTGGTCTTTAGAAATAATATGGGTTTCCTGCAAACAAATAATATCATTATTATGTTGCTTCAAATAATGAAATATTTTCTTCCTTTTCTGTGGAGAATTAAGGCCATTAACATTCCAGGTCAGGAGCTTTGCCATCTCCTCCATCCATTAGCCTAGACAAGACTGCTTGGAGATCTGCCATCGAGGATTGCACTGATGATCTCTTAGGTCTTGCTCCTCCCACAGGCTCAGAAACAAATTCTTGTAAAACTTGTTTAACCTCCTTCTTCTGTTGTTCCTTTTCCTTATGCTTATGTGCTGCTCGAGTCATTCTCTGTTCCTTTATCTCAGCTCTGAGTTGGTACCACTCAGCCTGTATTTTCCCAGCTTTCATCGATACAGCTTCTTCAGACTGCTGTTCTATCTCCTTTTCTTCCAAAACTTTCAACATTATAGGTGGTGATGAGCGCGTTCCCAGGACCAAAATATAAAACTCTCTTGCTTTAAAAACAGTATTAAGTCTATAATGTGTCCCTGCGTGACTCACCACAATTCCAGTCGGAATATCCCATCTGAATGGCATCTGCCTCTTTTTAAGTTCATCTGCTAAGAAAGCAAACTCTTTTCTTCTGCTTAGAATTTTAGATGGGATCTCCTTTAAAATTATTAAAATTATTACATCTTGTGCAGCAATCTGAAATCTTTTGTTATAAAAAGCTTGTATAATTTCATTGCGTAAAGATCTTTTGCCAAAATAAATTACCACATCTCTTGGCAAATTTCTCTGTTTTGCCACCCAAGAATTAACTCTAAATAATCATACAGTCTTTAACCAATTCTGTTTCTGAATCTAACTCTAATAAAACATTGTATATTCTTTTTATATGAGACGGACCTTGGTTTTTAATCTGAATAACCAATTGTCTATCTTCTAGTGTTATTCCCTCTTTCTTGTCTACAGTCCATCTATCCATTATTTGTAAATATTGAAACCATGACTGTAGAATATTTTGCTGCCTTAATACATCTAGGGATTTCAAATGCCAATTCGAACCAGAACAAATTAACAATTCTTTGTACGAGATTTTATCAAAATTTGTCCCCTTAGAAGTTCCCTCAATTGCATGTCTGGGAGTCCCCCAGATAGGTATTTTATAATTTAATCTATAATAATACTTCTTCCAAACACGAAGTAAGGCATTCCTCAAAATATGTGATTTAAAAGTCCGATCAACTTTCTTATTAAAAATTAAATATGCATGCCAACCATATATTAAATCCCAACCTTCCAAAAAAAGAATATCCATATTTGTTAAATTAAGCCAATCACTTAACCAAGCCTCTGATTCTTAAAGCATACTCCATCTCTCTGTATTGAGACATAACAATTTCATCTTGTGAAATTTCCATCTTTTTTTCCATTCCTTCAAACTTTTCCTCCAATATATCCACTTTATCTACTACGTCTTCAACACAAGAATCCAACTTTTCAACAACAGAAGCAAGTCCTTTTAGGGCCAGAACTATATCTTGCCTCAAAATGTTATTATTCTCCTCTAAAATCTCCTTCACTTCTCCTCTAATTTGAGATATAACATTTCCCATGACATCTTGCAAGTCTTTTACCGTGAGTGGTTGTATAGGAGGAGAAGATGGTAATATCGTGGCATGATCTGTTTTTGACAAACTCATGTTGGCTTTTAGTAATGACTTTGTTTGCCTCTAGGTGTTCGCTGATTTGTTTTTTGATTATCTTTTCCAGAATCTTCCCAGGTATTGAGGTCAGGCTGATAGGTCTGTAATTTCCTGGGTCCATTTGTTTTCCTTTTTTTTATTAATTTTTTTTTACAAAAATTACAAAATATACCCCAAACCCACCCACCCTTCCCCCCTCCCCCCTCTCCCCCACTTCCCAGAGCTGAATATAGGATATTATTATATCCAAAAATATAATAATCATAATCTAACTAACATTAACTAACTATGTAGATAAACAAATATAATGCGCTTTAACTCCCTTTTAACACAGAATAAACAATTTGAAAATAAACTTAACCATATAAACAAATTAAAATCCTAATTCATAAACAATACAATATAATAAAAATTCCACTATACTAAACTATTAATAATAATAATAACAATAACAATAATAATATCCTAAAATTTATTCATAAAATAAATGGAACTTTTTAGTCCCATATTTATTCTGAATATAATCTATCCATCTTCTCCAAACTGAAATGTATCTTTCTTGTGAATGATCCTTCAAATAAGCAGAAATCTTAGCCATTTCTGCTAAATTTGACACTTTAAGCATCCATTCTTCTATAGTTGGCAAACAATCCTTCTTCCAATATTGCCCTACCAACAGCCTTGCTCCTGTTATTAAATTCAACATCAAATTAGTTTCCTTAACATCAAAATCTACAATTATACCCAACAAAAATAGTTGAGGAGTAAACTTTATCATTCTTTTAAATATATTTTGAATGTTCCACCAAATTTTAATCCAAAAAGCTTTTATATATCTACAAGTCCACCAAATATGAAAGAAAGTTGCATCCAAACTACCACATCTCCAACATTTGGGCTGCAAGTTGGGATACATACAAGACAACTTTTGGTTATCCAAATGCCACCTATAAAACATTTTATAAAAATTTTCTTTCAAATTTTGAGCTTGAGTAAATTTTACATTTCTAACCCAAATTGTCTCCCATGTGTCCAATAGAATTGGCTCTTGAAAATGTTGTGCCCTTTTTACCATACAATCTTTAAGATGGGAACTACATCAGCTCTTTTCCAGTCCTCTAGTAGTTCCACAGTGCTCCAGGATCTTTGAAAAATATAGTTCAGTGGTTCTGAGATCACATCTGCCAGTTCCTTGAGAGCCTTGGGGTATAGTCCATCTGGTCCTGGTGATTTGAACTCACCTAGGCTGGAGAGGTGCTCACTTACCATTTTCTTGCCTATCTTAACTTGTGTTTCTATTCTGTTTTTTATAGCACTATTTTTGATAGGTTGGTCTGTGTAATGAGAGATGCAAAAAGCGAGCTAAATAGTTCTGCTTTCTCCCTATTGCTTTTCACCTTCTTGCCACTTTCACCCACTAATGGACCAATCATTTCCTTCACTTTTTTTGTTTTTTGCATATTGAAAGAAGCTTTTTTTGTTATTTTTGACTTTGGTCGCAAGCCTTAGTTCATTTTGAGCCTTGGCTTTCCTCACTTCATAATTGCAGGCTTGGGCTATTTACTGATATTCTGACTTAGTTATGTGCCCCTCTTTCACTTTCTATACTTGTCCTTTTTATTTCATTTCCCTTTTATATTTTTATTCTGACCTAATCCTAATATATCCTAGCACAGTGGTTCTCAACCTTTTTATACGGCGACCCCGCACATAAGCAGGCGGCGCACATCTGCAGCACCGCCCCCCTGCACAGCATGCATGACGCCGCCCCCATGCGCCACCCTGTGCGGCGTGCATGCGCGGTACCGCCCCCTGCATGGTGCGCATGCACGGTGCCACCCCCATGTGCAGCGCGCATGCACGGTGCTGCCCCCATGCGCCGCCCCATGCACGGCGCGCATGCGCGGCACTGCCCCCTGCGCAGGCTGACAAAAAAAATAGTGGATCACGTTGTTTGGCAACCCCCGTGAAATGGTCGATCGACCCCAAATGGGGTCGTGACCCACAGGTTGAGAACCACTGTCCTAGCAGGAAACATCAAAGTAAAAGATGAAAATAATAAAATAAAATAAAAAATAAAATAATAAAATAAAATATCAATATAAAATAAAATGCCTAACAACATGCCAAGAAATTACTGAGGGGCAAAATAATGCTTAAATACCATGATTTTAATTTACTTTCTAAATGCAAAGAAGCTTGGTGCCATTTATACTTCAGAAAGTATTCCAGAGATTGGGAACCCTCAATGAGAATGTCTGTCATTGATCAATATCGTATAAACCTTAGATAATTGTAATTGAAGAACATCAACAGATTCTTTCTAAATAAAAATATTCTATCTATTCAAGGTAACAGAATAACTTAAAAGTAAAGGAAGCATAAATTAAAGCATAACACCCAAGCAGCTATTGCGTAACCCAACCTATCCACAACCAACCTATAAGGAAAAATAACAAATTTAGGTTTCAAATTAAACCTGATTTGGGGGGGGGATTAATTCAGTTTATAATCTGAATATTCACAGCTTATATGATTGGTGCAGAAGCCTCACATGAAAGTTTATTTTAGACTTTACAAGATAGTACAGATAGTCCTCGACTTACACAACAGTTCATTTAATGACCATTCAAAGTTACAATGTAATTTATGACCATTTTCACACTTATAACAATGAGCAACTCCATGGTCACATGATCAAAATTCAGATGCTTGGCAACTAGCCTGTATTTATGATGGTTGCTATAGTATTGCTTGCCTTCCTAGCTGATACATTTTAACCCAAGATCACTCTTGGCTCATCTGTTGTGACCTTCACACAAGCAAAGACAATAGGAAAGCCAGATTCACTTAACAACCATGTTACTAACTTAACAACTGCAGTGATTCACTTAACAACTGTGGCAAGAAAAGTCGTAAAATGAGGTAAAACTCACTTAACAACTGTCTCACTTAGCAAAAGAAAATTTGGATCAATTGTGGTCATAAATTGAGAACTACCTATAATAAAGAAAAAGTACAGAAAAAAATTTAAATAGTTTTCATTAAAGTAATGAAAAAAATCTGTCCTCTTCCAGCTAGTATAATAATTATTTAAGTCAGGTTCAGCCTATTAAAATTATTGATTTAATCTGGATTGTCAAATTATTTCACTTTGAAGGGAATGTATTCAATTTAAAAAAATGGTTTATTTCAAAAGCAGATTAAATTCAAACTGATTTAATTCAAAAATAATTTCAAACTATCAATACATTCGAGATGGAAGTTTTATAGTCCTAATTATTAGTATTCATATATGGTAACAAACTGCTTAACATGTAAATTTGTTAAATAAACTGAATAAAGCATGTACTTAAAAGGTAAATACTTATCTGAAACAAGTTTGTAACTACGTTCACAGAGATAAAATTATATATTATAAATATACAGATATATATATTCAATAATGATGGTGAAAATGCGACTCCCGGGCATAATTATAAATGGAATGAATAAAGCGCGTTCACCAGGAGAGTTTAAAGTTAAAATACTTTAATTAAAGTATTTTACTATATTAAAAGGTTGCCAAGCTTTCGTTGGGAAAACTCCCCAACATCTTCAGGGCTGAGAGACCGTTTCTAACAAGGTGATTCAAACGGGTTCCATAGACGTCTGCACGTGGTTCCTAGACTGTGCTAGCATTCCCTGCTGAACAGCTGATAGGTGGGAGGGGGAATCGGAGTAAAGATTTCTTCTGTCATTCTCTCGAGCACTTTTGTTCACATTTCCGTCGACCTCAGGGGGTATTGTTAAAGCTATGTTCCGCCCTCTCCCGGCAGTACTGGCTCTCGTTGCAGTGGGGGGGATTTAGTTTGATGTCATTGTGTATCCTACCATGGAGGCGGGGCTTCATCGGCTGCAATTTAACATCTTTCCTCTGCTGCGTGCTCCCGTATTTATCTTCGCTCGCATGTACAAGCATCAACTGGATGTGGTATTTTTCAATGTTTGAATCATCCTCCTCCATCATGGTGTCCCCCATGCTCATCTTCCCTCGTAGGTCAATATTCAAGTTAAATCCCCCCCATTTCTGTGAGCAAAAGTCTGTTGGTATTTGGGCAGATTCCCCGCTCATGTTACTATCCCTTTTATCAAGCGAACGGGTCGTCATCACATGTTTTTTCTCCCCTCTCTGTATGGGATATCCACCTTTATTATTATTATGGGTAGTGCTAAATTTAGTGGTTCTATCCTCAAATTTCTTAAGCGCTCCAATGTCATTATTGTTGTTTTCTCCAATTAAAGGGGGTGTGGTTTCCCCTTGATATTGTTGGGGGGTTTCTGGGTAGTCTATATCTGATTGTTTCTGGTAGGGAGGAGGTGTAGCTCCTGGTTTAGAATGTTGTGGATGTTGATTGTAAGTTGATTGTGAGTTCACTTTACAGTAATTGGAGAATTAGTGATCTTTTCCTCATGTATTAATGATAACACACTATTTATCTTCTTGTGCCTGGCAAGAATGCTGCATATATTTCTGAAATTGGATATTATGTAATGTATTTTAACATGTATTTTTTTTAAAAAAAAAAATTATTTGGAGATAGCCATATTTCCCAAACACAGAAAACAAGGGCTGAAAACTGTACATACATCATTTTGTATTACAGGCCACAAGATTGCATTTATTATTTAATGTAAAATTCACCTTTATTTTTTAAAAACTCAAGACAATGTACATAGTAATGCCTATAGTTTCCTTTATTAAAGGTGTATAGATTTTTGTTTGCATATAACAGTGCTAATGATGTGATATAAAATGATTTAATTAAAAGAAAAAGTAAAAACTAGGGAGAAGCTCAAAATTTTGGTCATAAATCAACCAATACTCCCCCAAAACACATCAAATTGATTGAAAATCCTGTTGATGATATTATTTCTTTAAGTTTTTCTACATTTTAGATCAGTGGTTCCCAATCTTTTCTATACCCTGCACTCCTAGAATGCTTCTGATATATTCTCACACCCCTTAGAAAAGTTCAAAACGAATTATGCATATACACTATAATTTTGAAACTTCTAAGCCCAAGTTTTCGCACCCCCTGAAATATTGTCTGGCACCCCCAGGGGTGACAGCACCCCCGGTTGGGAACCCCTGCTTTAGATGGTGTCATCTTTGATAGTATCCAGCCACTGTGTTCTTTGACAGCCTGGTTTCCTTTTACTGCTAACTCTTCCAAACATAACTGCTTTATCCAATGAATTCCCCTGCATGACATGTAAGTAAGTGAGATGCAGTTTCATGATTTTGCCTTTTAGTGACATATCTGGTGTTATGCACTTCAGTACTTGCTTGTTAGTCACCTTTGCTGCCAAAGGAATATGCAGGAGCCTTTTCCAGCACCATAGCTCAAATGAGTCAATTTTCTTACTGCCTTGCTTTTTTAAGGATTTACAAACATAGATAGCTACAGGAAACACTACAGACTAATTTACATTTGATTGCCAGGCTGATATCTTTGCTTTTCCATATTCATCATTGTTGTGTGACTCAGTGCAATCTGACATTTTATTTTTAGGCTGCTTTGAGCTATATGCAATCCTAGAAATGTGATTTTTTTCTACATTCCAGTTCTTCACCATCAATTTCTAATATAATGTTTCCATTCTTTGCAGTTGTCATGGGCCTAGTCTTTTTGATGTTCATAAAAAGACCAAATTCTTACTTTCCTCTTTGATTTTCTTGATCAGGTGTTCCAGACTTTCTTTGGTTTCTGAGAGGAGATTAGTATCATCAGCATAGTGATGATATCTTTACTTTACTTCAATTTTTTTGGAGCTTCTTCATGATCATTTCAGCATAGAGTTTTTATAAGAAAGGGCAGAGAAATGCAACCTTGTCACATCCTTTCTCTATCTTAGACCAATCAGTATCTCCATATGGTGTTCATACAGTGGCTTTCTGATTTGTGTACAGTGATTGCACCAAATAGACCAGATGTACTGAAACCCCCCAAGTCTTGTAGGGCTCTTCATAGCGTCTCATGATTAGTACAATTGAAGGCTTTCTTGTAGTTAACAAAGCACATGTAAATATCTTCTGATACTCATGTGATTTTTCCATGATACAGTGCAGATTTGCAATATGGTCACAGGTGCCATAACCCCTTCGAAACCAGCTTGGACATAGTTTCCTTTCAATAATTGGTGCTAGACATTGTTGTATAATTTTAAGCAGAATCTTGATGATGTGATGGATGAGAGCAATTATAGATAATTTGGAGCAATATTTAAAGTCACTTTTTCAGCAGTGGAATGAATACTATTTCTAGTCCTATGGCCACATAATGGATTCCCAAATTTTCTGGCACAGGTCTCTAATAACTATAGGTGGTACAGGTCTCAGTAATTCTGCAGGTAAACATCTAGAGGCTTGTTGTTTGGCAGTTGGCTCATTGCCCCTATGGCTGATTCTATTCCTGCTTCTCTTTCCTGGTCATCCTGAAGATGGGCCCTTTGCCATTCTTTTGTACATTCTCACCATCTGTTCTTGATGCCGTCTTACTTTTTTCCCTTGAAAATCCTGTTGCCCTTTCCCTTCAGCCTGAAAGGTTGATAAAATACATATTAGCGGTTCACTTAGTGAATCAAGGCTAAATTTGTTCTTACGCTATATACCATATATGCCGGCGTATAAGGCGACTTCCGCAAGCGTTAAAATCGGCGCCAAAGACGGGGGTCGTCTTATACGCCGTGTCGTCTTATACGCCGGAAATACTGGTAGTTTCCGGCGTATAAGATGACGTTCTAGGAATGCAACTCGGCGCCAAAGACGGGGTCATCTTATACACCGGGTCGCCTTGTACGCCGGCATATACGGTACTAATTCTTTTGACAATTCTTCATATGCAGAATTCATAATTTTAATTCCTTGATAGATTCAAGCTATTGGGAATATATCCAAGAAGAACATATGTATTGTTGACAACCAGTGATTACTGTAAAGTCATGTTGATGATCCTGTGGATTTTAGATGAAAATATGACAATAATAGAACAGGTTCAAACTATATTAGTTAAAATATGAGTTACTAAGTTGCACTTTATAAACATGATGTGTTCAATAAACAAAAACACTTTTCTATCATGTTAACTTCTATTTAAGTTTAAAACGGGGGAAACTAATTTTACATTTTTTTAAAAAAAAGAACCACCCACTGAGTTATTAGAAATGTATTCTTGTTTGCTATTATTCATAAGTATATAATATTAATTTCATCAACTTTTAACAACTTATCCTAAGATAGCTTACTCATTTAGGAATTTTAGGTACTTTTTTTAGATAAGCATAAATTATAGGGTTTTTAACTAAACAAACTGTCAGGAAACTTAGGGATTGTATCTCTTTGACTATAACTATTCTTCCCAACAAATCTGGCAGAAAACAGTTGTTATGAACTCATGTATTAGGGAATTACACTTGGTAGATCCCAGGAGGCAGGCCTTCTTTGTTGCAGCACCTGCATTATGGAATCTTCTACTCTCAGAAGTCAAGCTAGCATCATCCCTTTCAACATTCAGCAAATCCTATAAGATATCAGGTCTGACAATCCCAGAGGACCAAGGAAGTCCTGCAATGGCTAACATCATCTTCTCTGCTCGTGTGTTTTTTAAATGGCCTTTAATGATGAATGCATTGATTTATGTTTTTTATTTTTTATTCACAATTGCACGCCATCCAGAGTCATGTTTTGTGAGAGGTGTGATCATATAAATATGATACATATTGAACGGCGTGTTAAATGTGGTTGGCAGGCATTTGGCAAGCTAAGCATATTTTTCAAGAACAACCTCCCCTATACCTGAAGAGATAAGTTTGATCAATGTGTGCTGCCTCCTTAATAATAATAATAATAATAATAATAATAACAACAACAAAGTTGGAAGGGACCTTGGAGGTCATCTAGTCCAACCCCCTGCTCAGGCAGGAAACCTATACCATTTCAGACAAATGGCTGTCCAGTCTCTTCTTAAAAACTTCTAGTGTTGGAGCATTCACCGCATCTGGAGGCAGGTTGTTCCACTGGTTAATTGTTCTAACTGTCAGGAAGTTTCTCCTCAGTTCTAAGTTGCTTTTCTCCTTGATTAGTTTCCATCCGTTGCTTCTTGTCCTGCCTTCAGGTGCCTTGGAAAATAGCTTGACTCCCTCTTCTTTGTGGCAGCCCCTGAGATATTGGCACTGCTATCATGTCCCCCCTCGTCCTTCTCTTCATTAATCTAGACATACCCAATTCTAGCAACTATATGCTTTAGCCTCCAATCTCCTAATCATCTTTGTTGCTCTTCTCTGTACTCTTTCTAGAATCTCAACATCTTTTTTACATTGTGGTGACCAAAACTGGATGCAGTATTCCAAGTGTGGCTTTACCAAGGCATTGTAAATTGGTATTAATACTTCACGTTATCTTGATTCTATCCCTCTGTTAATGCAGCCTAGCACTGTGTTGGCCTTTTTGGCAGCTGCAGCACACTGCTGGCTCATATTTAAACGATTGTCCACTAGGACTCCGAGGTCCCTCTCACAGTTACTACTATTGAGCAAGGTACCCCCTATACTATACCTATACATTTGGTTTTTCTTGCCTAAATGTAGAACCTTACTTTTTTCACCATTGAATTTCATTTTGTTAGATAGTCCCAGTGTTCAAGTCTGTCCAGATCCTCCTGTATCCTAAGCCTGTCTTCTGGAGTGTTGGCTATTCCTGTCAGCTTGGTGTTGTCTGCAAGTTTGATGAGTTCCCCATCTATCCCCTTGTTCAAATCGTTGATGAAGATGTTGAAGAGCACTGGGCCCAGAACAGAGCCCCGGGGCAGCCCACTACACACTTCCCTCCATGTAGATGCAGTTCCATTGAGGCCCACTCACTGAGTACGGCCGGTCAGCCAGCTACGGATCCATCTGGTGGTGATTCTGTCTAACCCACATTTTTCTATCTTAATATATGCCAGTGAAATATGGACATTAACATCACAATTGGTACAAAAGCTGCAAGTGGTGCAAAAAGCCATGGAAAGATACATGTTTGGCCTTAAAAGACAAGATAGAAGGACCTGTACATGGACTAGATCCCAAGATGCTTTTTCATGAGGCAACTGGACTTTCTTGTTTTTCTTTTGAAGACATTCCACTTCTCATCCAAGAAGTTTCTTCAGTTCTGACTGGATGGTGGGGAATGGAAAGATGTATACTCCTTGCAGACAGCTGGTCATTTGCATTCTTTCAACAAGTTCTTAGTGCTGCTTGGAGGCTTATCTGTGTCTTTAGAGTCACCTATGTGTGTGGAGCCTTCTTGGAACTGTTGAAAGGACTGTATTGTTAGGAACTAGGACTATTCCAGTTGCCAGTTGCCTTGTGAAAAAGCATCTTGGGATAACCATGACCTGGATGACTAAGAATCTCCATAGATACATGGATTATCGAACAAATGACATTATCAAGAGAGTAAGAGAATTGAAATGGAAATGGGCTGGTCACAAAACAAGAAGATTTGATGTCAGGTGGACTATGGCACTCATAGAATGGATCCCATTGATAAAAAGCATCCATGAAAGAGACCTAAAACATCAGCAAGTATTGCAGGCCAAATTGGCAAAAGAAAGCTCAGGACCATATTGGTTGGAAACATGTGGAAGAGGCCTTAATCCTGCACTGTATGCTAGGCAATGGCTAAAATGATGATGACAAAGTAAATGCAATTAAGTAAATCAAAACCTACAAAAGTTTAGAAACTGCTTCATCAAAACTAAGGAAGTAATAATATGGTAGGCCTAGTATCAGACTTCAGCCTAAAAATACAATGAGTTTGCTTCTTTGCTTGCTTATACCTAGTAGACAGAATCTTGTCAGACTAAAGCTATAACCTTCTAATCTAATAGATATACCTTGGAAAATTCTAAGGTGTGGCTATCCAAAATCTTTTCCTTCACCATCCAGTTCAGGACTGCGCAACCTCTTACTTTGAGCCTCTCTCTGGAATGTATTACTTTCTCCCTGGGAAGTGAAAGTGCAGTTGCCAAGATTGCCCATCCCAGTTCTTTTCCAGATACACATCTAGTTTGTCCCCCTCCCCCCCCAAAAAAACCAAAGGAATCAGTGTTGTATTTTTAGTATTCTTTATGTAACTTTTTTTCTATTTTTTAAAAAATAGAACTATACTTGCAAGTGTGAATTACAGAAAATAGTTTTAGTGGGCAATTGAAATCAATTTACTATGATATCACAGATGATATCTGTGGATGTGTGAGAATATATTTAATAGTATATCTATTTAAAATGATGTGAAAAATTAAATATTGAAGTACTTCTTAAAACTATAAATTAATCCTAGAATTAAATTGATCTTTAAATTAATTTAAGATTTTAATTGTTCTTAATTTTTTTAAAATAATCAAATGTGCTTTGGGTCATGTTTGTATTTGTTTGTGTCAAATCACAGTTTCTTGGACTGATTTATGTATTATGTCTAGAGATGTCATTGCACTAGAGCAGGGTTTTTCAACCTTTTCACCCATTGTACCACTTTTAGGATATGGCAATATCTGAGTACCACCAGTTGCCTAGCAAGTTGTCAAAAACTTGATGACCAAAAAAAAAAGGAAAAAAAAGTGATAAAATACAGGTAGTCCTCGACTTACAACAGTTCGCTTAGTGACTGTTCAAAGTTACCATATATTCTGGCGTATAAGACGACTGGGCATATAAGATGACCCCCGACTTTTGAGAAGATTTTCAGGTTTAGAAAGTCATCTTAGATGCCGGAAAATATGGTACAATATTGAATTTCTGTTTATAGATGAGCACAATAGGAACTCCATTCCTTTGCTGCTAGAAAGCAAGTGTTGCCCACCACTGCTTCCCTAATGCTTCCTGAACTCAACTGATATTTTTTCCCATATATTTTATTGATTTTTTAAAATATAAATCACTTAATAGTTGGTAAACAGTGTGTTTGCTGGGTTTACATTTGTAAAGAAAAATCATTAACAATTGGTTTCTATAATCTATAATCCACATAGTACATTTAGTTGATTTCCCCTTTTCCCCAAAATGTCTTCTTTGCAAACCTTGAAATAATATAGTTCTTATTATTTTGATAAAATATATTTAATCTTTAAATATTCCATTTAATGTGCCTAGTCATCTAATCCTTTAGGTCTTATTCAAAACATTTTTTTCTTTTTTATACATTATAATTTCCCTAAATTCAGACACATTTAATTATCTAAAACATTTCCTTCATCTAGGCCATTTCAGCAGTATTATATTACTTATATCAAGAAATAAAATAAAAGGGAGGGAAAGCATACGGTATTATTTAAGGAATTCATCTCTCTTAGAATGACATATGTATTCAGAATCTTTTCTGTTTCTTTAACCATATTCAAACAAATGTTTCTTTTTTAAATATTCTCTCTGGTAGATCCCATCATCTATTTTCTTAATTTTCACTTTGATCTTTTTCCTTTGACCAGTATCTTTCTTAATCAATGTGATTTGCTGAATCAAAAAGTTTTTTCCATATATTCATGACTGCTGCTATAGGTATAAGAAGTAAATCAAATGTTTCTCTTTTTTGTAGCTGTAATGTCCTTAATTTATATAGCTTACTGTTTTCTAGTATTTAATTGCTTTTCCTGAAAAAGAATAAAGTGATGGGCAATGTAGAAAAATGGGATTTGTGTATGCTTTGTCTTGTTAGTGCTTATTTCTGTAAAAAAAATAAGGCTGGCCACTAGGGGGCAGATTGGTTTTAAATTCAGAGATCAGCTACCCGTATATTCCGGCGTATAAGATGACTGGGTGTATAAGACGACCCCCGATTTTTGAGAGATTTTCAGGGTTTAGAAAGTCGTCTTATACGCCGGAAAATATGGTACAATGGCACTGAAAAAAGTGCCCCGCAAGCCATAGCCGAGCAAGACACCTGCCTGCCCACCGGGCGGTGCTCTTCCTCCTGTCTGAGGTTTTCATTGTTGTGAGCATTTCTGTTGAGGATTGGCAGTGGGGGTGGGTTGGGGTGGTGTTTGGTTTTTATTCCCCCCATTTGCTGGGTGGTTGCAGCAGGTTTTGGTCACTTCACATAACCCTGGGACAGTGTAACCATCATCTGAATGTAAATCACAAGACCCTGGAGATGCTGCAACATTCCAGCTGATCGGCACTTCTTCTGGGCTCAGCAGAAGCACTAGGATCACTGCAGAGCTCTAGCTGAAGCCTGGTGCTGATCCTGGAGCTTCCGCTGAGCCCTGACAGCCCTGCAGCTCCAGCCATCTTTTGTTCAGGCTTGTGCGGTGCTACCACCGGTTCAGCTCATTCCCCTCCCTACCACTTTTCTAGGATGGTCGTGTACCACCTGCCAGGTGCCAATGTACCTCAGGTGGTACCCGTACCACTGGTTGAAAAGCCCTGCACTAGAGGAAGTGGATTTGTTAGTGAACTTTACAGAATAGATTTGGTACATGAGGAGGTGAATGAGGGAAAGCTCCAATTGCAAGTAAAATGACAGATACGTATTATACCAATATGTATAATAAATACAACTATAATCTTATATCATACTCCTATGCATAATACAACTATAATACTTACAGCTTTGCTGTTTATGTATGTGTGCCTTCATGTTCTGCCTATCAGTAAATATTTTCATACTACTGGACTATATGCTACAGTAGACTTCCCTGGTGTAGTGCCTTCGTATGACTTTAGTGGAGATTATACAATTAAAAGCCCAAGACATTGGAAAGACAACAAATTAGAGAAAGTTATGTTTCAGGATATTTGCTTTGCACTGACTGTAATATTTCAGTCTTTAATAAGGCCTTTAATAAGGTTTAAAATATTGAAAAATCCTTTTCCGTAGTCATAGTTACAATTTAACCATGGGTAATATATGCTAGTGTTATGAACTAAAACTAATTTATGAAATCTAAAGTAAGACTTATCTTTCATCACATTTTGTTTTAAATACAAACATATAATAGAACTCTAAAATATTTGGCTAAGTTGAACTATTAAGTAAATATTGTTTGGAATAGATTTTGTAATGCCTTCCAAAATCATGTTCAGAACATGTGTTTTGGTCTTATCTTGTCACAATGAAAATGCTGCCTTAGTCCAATAGTTCTGGCTTTGCTGCAAAAGCCGGTCTCAGACTAAAATTCAAATATCCCTCCTCTCAGCTCTTCAGAGCATAGATCCTGCTGCACTATGCGCAGTCACACATCTGCTGTAAATGTCCTCGTGAGAGGGGTGCAATTGGCATAGTTGTTCCACTCTCTCGTGCTCAGCTGTGGTGAGTCTGGCTCTGATGTGTGAGCCAGTAGATGTCCTCGTGGGACGTGTAAGTAGCTCGTCACGCCCCCCCCCCGCTCTCTCATCTGGATGCCGTGAAACCAGTTCTCTCGCCGCATGAGCCAGTCCTCACTGAGGTATCAATGTCCGTTATCTATCTATCTATCTATCTATCTATCTATCTATCTATCTATCTATCTATAATTGTTGATAGACTTTTACTTAAAACAAATGTCTGGCAATAACATATATCAGAAGTACTTTAAGAAGAAACAACCTAGAACCTATGTTGCTTTATTTTAGTAGCATAGATTTTTCCTTTTCTGTTTTTCCATTATAGGTAGTTGTTCCTATAAGTAACTGCCCTGGAATAATTGCTTTACTGTAAGGAATTTCACTTCACTTTACTTGGGGCAGATAGATAGCAGGTATCTGTTTTCCTAATTCATGAAGGCTTTACCCTAGAATTTAGGGCTCTATGGGAGCTATTTTGTCAGTGGTTATACAGTTCAAACTAAGAACCTAAACAGAAGATGAAAGCTTTGGTCCTAGTTAAACCAAAGGTGCTTACATTGATATGCAGGTTCTGAGATTTTGCTGGTTAAAGAAATACAGGAAACCAGAAAGTGCCTTTAAATTTTACATTTTTATTCAGCTGAATAGAGACGGACTCCTCTAAATGAGGGGAGCCAAAATGACAAGAAATCCTTGTATTTATTCTGTATAATTACATAAGCAACCCATCCAGCAAAGCTGACACACATAAGATAAAGATTGCACCCAGTAAGTCTGGCACACTGTAGATAAGAAGGAAGAAAGCAGAAGTAGCTAAACATGTTCCCATTTGAGTGTTCCTTAAAGATATTGTATGTTCTTGGGTGGGTTAGGACATTGGGTGTTGTCCTTGCTGTCCTTTCCTGACCCTGCATCCAGGATTACAAGTGACCATAGAGAGAGAAGCCATCTATATGTATTCACAATTAATACTATCCCCTAATTCCTGGTCATGAACATGTTCTAACCCTCCTTCTTAATAAGATAATATGCTGTCATCCAAATACATTACTTGCGGCTCTGAAATATCTATCCAGAAACCATAATCTCTGATAGTTCAATCCTGAATATAATGAAAGAATTGAAAAGCTGATCAAAACAACCTCCAACCTCATACTAGATGTTCCTGTTTCTGCTTCTGAAGTCTGTTGAAGACTTGGATTGATGTAAACCCTATTTTGGATGGATGGTACTCTCCAGAATTGCAATTGTTCAGCTGTCACTAGATTTGCAGAAAATTGCAACTGTTGCAACTGTTACAAAATTTGCTAAGGTTCAAGTATCAAATGATGCCTATTCTAAAACAAAATATGTACTGGTTGCCAGTTGGTTACCAATCATCATTCAGACTGCTGGTTTTGACTTTTATAGATCTAAACAGCTTAATGCTAACTATTTTGAGGATTAATTCACCTGCTTCAGACCTGCTCAGCTACTTGGTAGAAAATGCTGTTTTGAAGACTCCCCTACTGTGGAAATGTCAGGAACATAGGAGAGAACCTTTTCCTTTATAGCAGGGGTGTCAAACTGCCGGCCCGCGGGCCAGATGCATCATAGCGAAACCATACCCACCCCATTGTCAGCAATGGCAAAAAAGTCATGATACGTCACAACACGTCACGTGATGTTGCGAGCTTGACACCCCTGCTTTATAGAGTAGAAAGACTCTGGAATGCATTTCACATTGATACATATTTGGCCTCCAAATATTTTTCTTAGAAAAATCATTTCCTTCACCAAGCTTTTAATGGATTTTATTTGATTTTGATTTTAACAATATTAATTTTACTAATGCATTTAATTGTATTAAACTTCTTCCTAGGACTGTAGGTAGCTCACAGAAATACAAAAGACCATATTCATAAACTGTATGTATTAAAAATAAAATAAAATAAAATAAAATGAAATCCACCATATGGTTCTTAAATTGCTTTCTGGCTGGATGCTTCCAAGTAAGTTGTTCCCTTGCCTCTTAGTCTAAGGCAGAAAAAAACTCTGATATTCAATCCCTTTAAAATACTACACCTTTCATACAATGAAGCCGTCCAATGTTGCACCTGAACTAGGATTAAAATTATGCTTTCCTCCTCCTACCTGAGACAAATTGTAGATGCATCACAGAACAGGAATGTCCTAATGCTGAGCTGAAAAGTTGTTATCTGACATCCTGTGTGTCTGCTAAGAGACAGTGATCGACAAGACCAGATCAGAAAGCTAACCATAAATGGACAAGCTACCTGAAGGAACAATCAACCCTTTCCTATCTTGGCTTGCCAGATCACATGACTAATGCAAATTAACTTTCATGTCTTTTTTTTAAAGAAGAAACAGCCAAAAATTCAAGAATGCTAAAAGTATCAGTGTGTGTAGTGTGTGTGTGTTTGTGTGTTTGTGTGTGTGTAGTATTTCATTATATTTAATTATTTCTAAATAATTTTGTTTTCTATGCTTGTAGAAAAGTAAAATACAATCAAAACAAATACTAGATTAAAAAAATATGGTAGAAAGAAACTCACCATAACATTGTCTAATTATACTTATATTACATAGTAGTCAGTAAAATAATTAATATAGTATGAATAGTGGATAGCATAATGCATAGTATCTAAGGACAAGCATGACTGAATTACGCTTGCTTCTGATTTATAAAGCATATTGGACTTTAATAAACATCTAAAGAAGTTGAAAGGCAATATTAAGCATTTTGGTATCATTGTAATCAGTCTTGCAAACTATTAGAACTAAACTACTAAAGCAAAGTAGGATCTTTGTCAAGAAAACAATAACTGCTTTCTTAAATATTTGATTTATTATATGCAAATCTGTCACAAGCTCTGTAGAACTCAAAAGCTTTATTATGACGCCAATCATAGCCAGAGCAAAGGAGGCCATGAGTTACCAAGGATTTCATCAAATATTGCTATTGTATCTGCTCTGCAGAATAAAGTCTTCCTCCTTATTCAGTCCTCAACTGATTAGCCCTAATGAACAGAAAACACAATTTTAAAAACCTAACTGCTATAAGAAATAAAGCAATAATAAACTATATAAATCTAAATGTTCAATGGATTACTGATTCATAAAGATTCAATTGATCTGTTCTCCATTATGAAAATTCATTCAATTTGCATACTTAGAACTGCATTGGTATAGACAGAAACCTTTCTCAGTCTGCTGCTGTTGAATTCCAGTTGCTATCATTTTGGTATACTTAGAAAGTACCAAGTTCTGTGAAAGATGGTAATTGTTATATTTTTCTGATCAAGAAAAGGATACAGATTATCACCCAATTTGACAAATTTCTCTACTCATAAAAAATGATAAACTAAAATACATAGGAGGAAAATAGGAGCAAATGAACTAGAGAACAAGAAAATGGATACAATACCTATATATGATAAAATATCCATTGTAATGAAAGAATTCTCTTTATAAAGCACTATATTAAAAAGGCATGAGGTGGCTTTCTTGAGTGGAAATTAGAAATGTCATTCCTGAACTGATGAAAAAACACTCATTACATCCAAATCAGCTGCATTCTCATAGCTATCACTACATATGCATCTGCACTGCTTTTGTAATTAACTACATAAGCTATTTTTCAGCAATTAAAACATTGGAGGTTATGGATCTCTTCAAGTGTAATCAGCCTCTTGAAGGGATTTTAAACAGCATGCATTGTGTAAACTAGCAACATTCTTTTTCATGCAGCAGACAGTGATGTGCTGACAAAGTTTAAAACTTTTCTTTCCAGTCAGCAAATATGACTCGTTCTCTCTGTCTCTTCTTCCTTCTACTATCCTTTATATTCCTCTGGAAAACTTTTGTTATTACATTTGCCAACTCTTTTTTTTTTTTTGAAAAAGTTTTATTAACAATTAACAATTTTTTTTTACCCCCAAACCCACCCATCCCCACCCCCCTACCCCTTCCCCACTTCCCAGAGCCAAGTACAGGGTTATTACAAACATATTAAACAAAATCTAATTAACTTTAACAAATTATACAGTAACCAAATTCATACTTAACCCTTAACTCCCTTTAAACTTTAACATCATAATATTATAAACAAATCCATTTTAAAACAATTATTATAAAGTACCATAATAACAATATATAAACTAAATAATTTCCATTATAAAATGCTATTAATAATAATTATTATTTAAAATTTAATCATTAAATAAATGGAACTTTTTAGTTCCATATTTAATCTGAATATAATCTATCCATCTTCTCCATACAATAATATATCTTTCTTGTGTATGATCCTTTAAATAAGCAGAAATTTTTGCCATTTCTGCTAAATTAGAAACCTTAAGTGTCCATTCTTCTATAGTAGGCAACGAATCTTTCTTCCAATATTGATCTACCAATAACCTTGCTGCTGTTACTAAATTCAACATTGAAATAGTTTCTTTAACATCAAAATCCACAAAAATCCAAAGTAAAAATAGTTGAGGAGTAAACTTTATCTTCTTTTTAAAAATCTTTTGAATGTTCCACCAAATCATAATCCAAAAAGCTTTAATATTTTTACAAGTCCACCAAATATGAAGATAAGTTGCGTCAGAACTATCACATCTCCAACATTTAGGCTGTAAATTAGGATACATACAAGACAACTTTTTAGGATCCAAATGCCACCTATAAAACATAGAGCCGAGGTGGCGCAGCAGTTAGAGTGCAGTACTGCAGGCCACTTTAGCTGACTGTGTTCAGCAGGTCAGAGGTTCAAATCTCACCGGCTCAAGGTTGACTCAGCCTTCCATCCTTGCGAGGTAGGTAAAATGAGGACCCAGATTGTTGGGGGCAATGTAAATATATATATACATTGCTTACTGGTGTACACCGCTTAGAGAGTGCTTGCACTTAAAGCGGTATATAAGTCTCATAAATAAATAAATAAATAATGGCCCTGAGTTTGTACACCAAATTAACAAGGCTTTAGCCCAAGCATTAGGAATTAAGTGGAGATTTCACTGTGCCTTTCACCCCCAATTGGATGGTAGGGTGGAATGTGCTAATTGCACGATTAAAACCCTTATTAACAAATTTTGTTTGGAAACTCATCTCCATTGGCCAGACATTTTGCCTATGGTTTTGTATGCAATCAGACTGGCCCTTGCACTGAATTACAACTTAGTCCTTATGAGCTCATGTTTGGCCGTCCCCCTTGTCTATTTAAACCTGACAGTCAGGGCTGGCCGGACTTGGCTCGTAACGGGGGAATAGACCAACAGAAATTGTTACATCAGTTACAGCTTCATAATTTAGCTGTTTCAAATTTGCGCCATTATATGATGGAACAACTACTCCCTCCAGTGGTCACGGCAACACATGGGTTCAAACCAGGAGATAAGAGTATGGGTGAAACACTGGAAATCAGATCCCTTGAGCCTAAGATGGAAAGGACCGTGTATTGTTGTCATGTGTTCTCCTTTGGCAGTGAAAACCTTGGAGGGAAAGTCCTGGATCCACTGGAGTAGATTGAAAGCAGCTGTACCTGCTGATCCAGTAACATACAAGGTGGGTAAAACTGACAAACCTTTGGTGTTGAAATTTACAAGAAATACACCCTGTCGAACCCTACCGGCAATGGGTTCTCAACACACGGTGTGAACAACAAACCTTGCTGAGACACTCCGGAAGCTGTCTCTCTACACATGGTGGAAGATATGAGGATTCTACAGCTCGTAATATCTGTTAGTTATTTAATATGAGGAATATACACACACAAAGAAAGAACAAAAACACAGGAAAACCAGGGTTGTCAAAACTATATCAAAACAAGGAAGCCAGATAACTAAGATTTTGATTTATTATACAATGAAACCAGAAGTGTGCCAAGATAGCTCCCCTAGCTCCTGTACATACAATAGAACTACATATAAAATTTGTAGAAAAGGGGTCCAAGATCAGTATTATAACCCAAAGTCTGATCCTGATCGTTGAACCTTACAAATCCGAACACATAGAACAGAAGGGAGCTATAGGGACCAGGCAATATTAGGGATCTCTCAATGGAAATCCAACCCACACTCCAATTTTAGCATCACCTTTGATGTTTGTAAGGCAGCTAATTATTGGGCTGCAATAAATGGTTGCGGAGGGATCAGTTATATCCACAGGTATATCCCAAACCATAAGTACTTGTGCCCACCAGACGGGTGTGCAATCTCCACGGTCAGATGTAAGTGGTGGTCATGTATTAAGTGGCATACCCAAGACCCAAAGGAGATGGAGCACATCTTGTTTGAAAAGAATAATACAAAAGCAGACTCCTGTGGAACGGATAACTATAATTTGGTGACTCTCACAGTCATGAATGACAGTTGGTTCCTGGAACAAAATAGATGGGAAAAACAAAACTGGATGTTTGGGATAGGAATAGATGCCAACGGCTATGACCCAATATCAGAGGTGGAAATCAAAATTATAATTGCAACCAAAAGATCAGAACAAAAATCATTATTTTGGTCATATTATGAGAAAATGGAGAAAATAAATATTCCTGAAATACCCAGACAGGTAACCAATACCTTTGTTAAGTTGGCTGAAGATATTGCCCATACTTTAGACATATCTAACTGTTTTGTGTGTGGTGGAACAAATATGGGAGAAAAATGGCCATGGGAGGCACAAGAGTTAAATTATACAAGGTACTAGAAATGTTTGAGAATAATAGTTTAACCTATACAAGCAGGAAAGATGGTGATTGGACTCTCACTTCCAACTTGGTAGGACATGTATGTTACTCAAGGAACAAAACAGAATCTTGCATAGCAGTAGGTGACCTCTTATGCACAGGGACTTGGGAAAACGGTAAATGGTGGTCTGGAACCAACGAAACCACTACTATGGATCGTTATGCCCTTACTAACGTATCTGGCATGTCATATCTAAAAGACCACACAAATACCAGGCTCCTTTGGCTAGCCCCAGATGGAATGTACTGGATTTGCGGAAAAACGGCATACGGACAACTACCTAAGAACTGGTGTGGATCTTGTGTATTGGGAATAATTCGACCAGGATTTTTCTTCTTACCATTAAAAACTAAGCAAATTCTTGGAGTTCCCATCTATGATGAAGTTGGCAATATAAGACAAAGAAGGGAACCATGTGCATACACCCAATGCGCAGGAGTCACTTGGCAAGCACATGAATGGCCACCTTGCCGCATCATTCTAGTTTATGGTCCAGCTACTTGGGCTGAGGATGGAATGTATGCATACCGTACCCCTATTTATATGCTCAACAGGCTCATTAGGTTACAAACGGTGGTAGAGTTAATCACTAATGAGACTGTGAAGGGACTAACTGAATTGGCCAAAGAAAATGTGAAATCCAGGACATATATTATGCAAAATAGGTTAGCCTTGGACTATCTGTTGTCCAAAGAAGGAGGGGTATGTAGAAAATTCAACCTAACAAACAGTTGCATCGAAATAGATAAAAGTGGAAAAGTGTTGAAGGACATAACAGACAAAATGGTCAAACTAGCTCACGTTCTGGTGCAAACCTGGAAAGGATTTAACTTGGAAGACATATTTTCAGGATGGTGGCCAAAGTTACCAGGCCTACAAACCATCATAGTTATAGCAGTCTTGTTAATTCTAGGATGTATTTTGATTCCCTGCTTACTCCCCTGTGTTGTAGCGATGATTCGAAGAATCTCAGAAAGTACAGCCCACTTAACTGCAAAACATGAAACAATGTTAGCTTTATGGGAATATAAAATGTTGCCCTCTAAAGTTCGTGAATTGGAGGTAGAATGATGGAAGTTTAAGCAGGAAAACTTCCAAAGGGGGGAATAAGGTAGAATAATATAGAATAATGTGGAATAATAATAATAATAATAATAATAATAATAATAATAAGTATAAGCACCAATTCACTGCAAGAAACAAACCAACTAATGTACAGCACAGCTGCAGTTATAACAGAATACCTGGGATGTAAAATCAACAAAGAAGAAAAACAAACAGTGCACCAGAAAAATGGAAGGTTAGACTAGAAAATAAGATCAGCAAGTTAAGATCACATGCAAGCAAGCTAGAACAGATGAAAGAAAAGAAGCTGAAGAACAAGAAGACCAAAGAATACCTAATCAAGAAATACCACTTAGAAACAAGGAAGATCAAGGAAGCACTGGAAATAATAAAGCAACAAATAACAGCTATAGCCAGGAAAATCAGTAGATATGAAGCTCGAATTGCAAACTATAGGCAGAACCTCCAATTTCAATCCAATCAGAAACGTTTCTACCAATCCATCAATGGAGAAACTGCAAGAATCAGTCAGTACCTGACAAGGAAGAAACAGTGCAGTTCTGGAAGCAGATATGGGATAACCCAAAGAAATACAACAAGGATGCGGCTTGGTTAAAAGAGGTGGATGCAAATAAAACAGAAGTTGAAATGAAAGAACTAGTAATAACAACAAAAATGGTAGAAAAAAGAGCAAAGAAAATCAAAAATTGGTCAGCACCAGGTGAAGATGAACTGCATGGGTTTTGGTTGAAACATCTAACTGTTATACACCCACTCATTGCCAAGCAGTTCAACAATATACTACAAGGAGGAGAAATTGAAAAGTGGCTAACAACTGGGAAAACCTACCTAATAATGAAAAATCCAGCAAAAGGGGCAACACCAGGTAACTACAGGCCAATTACCTGCTTACCAACAACTTTCAAATTACTAACTGGTGTGGTAGCTGATGCAGTACAACAGCATCTAGTTGAAAACAATCTCTTTCCACCTGAGCAGAAAGGAAACCGCCCCAATAGCAGAGGAACAAAAGATCAACTCCTAATAGACAAAATGATCTTGGAAAACTGCAAGAGAAGGAAGACCAACCTGAATGTGGCATGGATTGACTACAAAAAGGCATTTGATTCTCTGCCACATGATTGGATAATCAAGTGCCTAGAAATAACAGGAGTCAGTAGAAACATCAGAAACTGGAGAAGATAACAAAATACAAAGACCTACAAACAGAAATAGAAAGACTGTGGCAAAAGCAAGCAAGGGTAGTACCAATAGTAATAGGCTCCTTGGGTGCAATCCCAAAACAACTGGAGCACCACTTGAACACCATTGGCATTGACAAATCTGCTATTAGTCAATTGCAAAAGGCGGCCT
The DNA here is from genome assembly GCF_016545835.1 of Crotalus tigris. Lineage (NCBI taxonomy): Eukaryota > Metazoa > Chordata > Lepidosauria > Squamata > Viperidae > Crotalus > Crotalus tigris. The sequence continues at coordinate 77,246 of NW_024100112.1, read as the reverse complement.
TATTAGGAACTGCTTCCATCCTGCGACGATACCTGTAATACCATCAAACATCCACATCTGCCCATCCCAGGTCCTGGGTAAGGACTCGATAGGTAGACAAAATGCCAAATCCAGTCTGAACATTTGGCTGACTGTGCGATGATTGATAATAATAATAATGAAAAATCACTAAAATAATGATGTGTCTGCATAATTACTGAAGTAATGCTGTGTTAGCAATATGTGACTGACCTAATGCGCATTGCACTTGGAAACAATGTCTGTAGCAAAACTGTCCATTGTATGCCCGTGAGAAACTAATGTATCACAATGTGTGTAGTTCTTTGTTCCTGAGACAAAGAATGTATAAAAATGAAGTCTGAACCCACCCTCGGGGTTCAGAATTGCTTGTTTCTACTGCTTCTGAACCTGCGTAATAAATCTCTCTGCTAAACCTTCTGGAATTCGTTTCATTTTCCACAAGAATACAAATGGCATAATTGAAGGTATAACTGAGATATCTTCATCTCTCAGAGTCTTTGAATCTCAAAGTCAAAGAGTCAAAGAGTCACTTTGAGATTCTCTCCTTGGAATGGTCAGAACCAATACGCTTCCCATATTTCCAAATGAACAACATGGTTCTACAAGAATTACAAAAGCAAGATGGAATACTTAGAACTTTGACTCAATTCAAAAACCTTATAACACAAAACCTGAGCAATTGCTGGGCCTTATGTATATATTTCTTGTGAAATATAACTCAGAAACCAAGCAAGTTAAAGATTTTATGGTTAAATGGAAGTAAAATTTAGATAAAACAATTGATATTCAGCAATGGGAATTTCAATAGAAGAAAAGTATCAGCTATACATGATTATACACTAGAATTGGACATGACTGGACGTTACCCAGACACTTAGGGAAACTACTATAAATATACAAAAATTGAAACAAATAATGATCTGCAAAGGTCTACCCAGGGTAAAGAAATCAAAGCCTTGAAGTACATCAGAATATAGAAGTAATCTATATGAGTCAAAGTTCTAAGTCAGCGGTTCTCAACCTGTGGGTCACGACTCTTTTGGGGGTCGAACGACCCTTTCACAGGGGTCACCTAAGACCATCGGAAAACACATATTTCCGATGGTCTTAGGAACCCAGACACCGCTCTCTCTGTTGCAGCCTCACTCTCTTCTATCTTTTCCTTCCCACCTCCCTGCGAGCTTGCAATACCCCTCAGGGCCTCACATTACCTCCCGGAGGACTCAGCTGTTCGGCGGCCAGAAGTTGGAGCCACTCAGCTGTTGGTCAGGACACCCAAGGAGCTGACACCCACACTGCCAGGTAGAACAGCACCGGTCGCTGGTCTTCTTTGCCACCCCGCACGTCCTCGATCCCTCCCCTGCCCGTTCATGTCGAGCCCGTGGGTGCTTGAAAGGGAGAGAGGGAGGGAAGGAGGAAGAGACTCCTCCTTCTCTCCTAAGGTTCAAAGCGTGATCAGCTTCCCAAGGGTGCCACAATCCCAATTCATGTGTTTCTGTGATACCTCCCTGGCGCTCCCGGGAACTGAGTGGGCGGAAGAAAGCTTGGCTGGGCTAGGCAAAGAAAAGCCACGGAGCCGCGATCTAAGATTGCAGGCAGGCCGGGGAGGGGGGTGAAGAAGAGGAAGGGGATTGGGAGAGGGGAAATGCCAAGCTTGTCCTCACCTTTCCCAAGGACCTCCTGCGCCACCTCACAGATTTATACCACAAAAGTTTTTCTTGCACAGAGGACACAGGAAAAACAATTGCAGAACACTCGGGAATCCCTTGCAAGGCACCATGTACCTTGGTGCTTATTTCCTAACGCCTTCCCGCCATGTTTTCTGCTCCACCCCAAATTTGCTTCCCTTCCACTCTCCTTACACAGCCATCTATGGTCTTAATATAGCTCTCAGTCTGTCTCCCTTTCAACACCCCTAAAATTCTTCATTCAGGCAGGCTTCCAGAGTTTGGCTGGCAGGATGCAGGTAACCCCTCCCCCCTCTCCTGCTGACTCCAACGCCACCGTGCTGCTCCACGTCCCACGCCTCAAGCCTCCATGGCACACGACTGCTGGCATGGTCCCCAATGCCCGCTGACTCACTCCCCGCCGCCGGCGACCATGCAAGCCCTGGCAACTGCTCAGCCTAAGAAGCAGGCGGCTGGGAGGCTGCCGTGGCACCGACCTGCGCCTGTCAGCTGGCAACCCCCAAACTTGCACTTGTCAGCTGGGAGGTCTGGCAAGGGAATCTTTTGCTCCCCCACCCCTTTATTTACTGATCTGCCACAAACTCGTGCAAACAAGCCCTGAGGAGAAGTGCAGGGCCAAGGTAAAAAAAAAAAAAGCCTGGCGAAATACTCCCGAGGGTAGTGTCGATCTGTAGCAGGAGGTGAAGGGGGCGGGTGGGTGGGTGGGGGTCGACCAGAAGGGAACCGGGTTTGATAAGGGCAAAAGTTGAGTGAGGTTTTCCCCCTCGCCCCTCTCTCTGCCTCCCTTTGTGCAGTGGCATCTCTGGTTGCTGCCTTCCCAATCGCCGAGAAAGGGAAAAAAAGAGCCGTGAGCGAGTTCCCCTTTCTGCCTCGTTGCTGAAAACTTTTTTTAAAATGACCGCTCATTCAGAAGTCCTCGGGCTTGTTTGCACAAGCTTGTGGCAGATCAGTAAATAAAGGGGTGGGGAAGCCAAACCATCCAAGGCGTTTGCACCCTGAACATGTGGACTCTGCTTTCATGACTTGCCACCACTGCCCCCTCTTCCCGCCCTGCTCTGGCAATGCGCTGCTGCTGCTGCTGGCTGAGCTGAGCTGAGCTGCGGTGCCGAGCCGGTCCCCACGCCTCATGGTTGCCCGGCCCCGCTCCACCCCCCGGCCTCTCTCTCCTTCCTTCCTTCCTTCCTTCCTTTCTTCCCCCTTCAATCTCCTTCCTTCTCCATCTCCTTCCTTTCCCCTTCAATTTTCCTTCCTTCCTTCCCCTTCCCTCTCTCCCAACATTTTTGAGCAAGGAAGAATAAGTTTCTCCAGTGAGCATTGCTATTTTGTTTTTGTGATTAATCACTATGCTTAAATTATGTTAAATTCGTAACAATGAAAATACACCCTGCATATCAGATATTTACATTACGATTCATAACAGTAGCAAAGTTACAGTTATGAAATTGCAACAAAAATAATTTTATGGTTGGGGTCACCACAACATGAGGAACTGTATTAAGGGGTCATGACATTAGAAACATTGAGAACCACTGTTCTAAGTATTCCATTGATCATACAGGAAACCAGCATCCTCCAGATGATTGGTGTTATTTCTATAGGGCATCTTGATTACTTCAGTTTTCCACTGTTGACAGTGAAGATGGTACATTTGTACAAACTTTATTGTACTATCTTTGCTGTATGTATGGACAGTGATGTTTTTCCATGCAGCTTCGGATTGTCCATGTAAAGGAGGTGGGATAGCCTGGCACATATTTTTGATATTTGGTAGCCATGCCAGAATTAGCTCCTCTTTCCTCTGCTCTTAGCCATTGCCAAATATTGTTATTATCTTGTAAAAGTACCTTATATTTTTTAAGGTTTTTAATGTTCTGGACATGTAATATTTTGTCTTCCCATGTCTTTTTTCTGTCCTTCATCTGGTTTTTCTTGTAGGCTAATTGGGTCTCTCCACTACTCAATACATCTTCCTGGTATACCAATGTCAGTGCATCTTCTTCAGTGTCCTTCATATATTCCTCCAATGCCTTTTTTTTCTTTTTCAAACATTTGATATGTTTGCAAAAAACCACATCTGCCTATGTCCTTTGTAAGTAGAGTCTGTCTACCACCCAACAATGAAAGACATGATTAATTGTCATAATTTTTCTGATCTTCCAATCCAGTTATAGTTCTACTGAGTCCACACCATTTTCCAAGAAGCTTGGAAAATTTTGAAAAATGAGATAATAAAAGCCCAGTCTAGCACAATACCAGGTCAGAATAAAAATGTAAAAGGGAAGTGAAATAAAAAGTACAAGTATAGAAAGTGGAAAGAGGGGCACATAATTAAGTCAGAATATCATCAAATAGCCCGAGCCTGCAAAGATGAAGTGAGGAAAGCCAAGGCTCATAATGAACTAAGGCTTGCGACCAAAGTAAAAAAACAAACAAAAAAAGCTTCTTTCAACATGTAAAAAACAAGAAAAAAAATGAAGGAAATGATTGGTCCATTAGTGGGTGAAAGTGGCAAGAAGGTGACAAGCAACAAGGAGAAAGCAGAACTATTTAACTCGGTTTTTTCATCTGTCTTTACACAAAGGGAAAAAACAGACCAACCTATCAAAAATAGTGCTATAAAAAAATAGAATAGAAACACAAGTTAGGATAGGCAAAAAAATGGTAAGTGAGTGCCTATCCAGCCTAGATGAGTTTAAATCACCAGGATCAGATGGATTACACTCCAAGGTTCTCAAGGAAATGGCAGATGTGATCTCAGAATCACTGAACTATATTTTTCAAAGATCCTGGAGCACTGGGGAACTACCAGAGGACTGGAAAAGAACTGATGTAGTTCCCATCTTCAAAAAAAGGGAAAAAAATGGACCCAGGAAATTACAGACTTATCAGCCTGACCTCAATACCTGGGAAGATCCTGAAAAAGATAATCAAACAATGAATCAGCGAACACCTAGAGGCAAACAAAGTCATTACTAAAAGCCAACATGGGTTTGTCAAAAATAGATCATGCCAGACAAATCTTATTGCATTCTTTGACCAAGTGACAAAATTAGTGGACCAGAGGAATGCTGTGGATATAATTTATTTGGACTTCAGTAAGGAATTTGACAGAGTAGATCACAACCTACTTTCAGTAAGGCATTTGATAAATTAGATCACAACCGGGTTAGACAGCATCATCACCAGATGGATTTGTAGCTGGCTGACCAGCTGACCAGCTGTACTCAGCATATGGTCCTCAATGGAACTGCATCTACATGTAGGGAAGTGTGTAGTGGGCTGCCCCAAGGCTCTGTTCTGGGCCCAGTGCTCTTCAACATCGTCATCAATGATTTGGATAAGGGGATAGATGGGGAACTCATCAAATTTGCAGATGACACCAAGCTGACAGGAATAGCCAATATTCCAGAAGACAGGCTTAAGATACAGAAGGATCTGGATAGACTTGAACACTGGGTACTATCTAACAAAATGAAATTCAATGGTGAAAAAAGCAAGGTTCTACATTTAGGCAAGAAAAGCTAAATGCACAGATATAGTATAGGGGGTACCTTGCTCAATAGTAGTAACTGTGAGAGGGACAGATTGTCCAAGTGGACAATCACCTAAATATTAACCAGCAGTATGTTGCAGCTGCCAAAAATGCCAACACAGTGCTAGGCTGCATTAACAGAGGGATAGAATCAAGATCACGTGAAGTGTTAATACCACTTTACAATGCCTTGGTAAGGCCACACTTGTAATACTGCATCCAGTTTTGGTCACCGCGATGTAAAAAAGATGTTGAGACTCTAGAAAGAGTACAGAGAAGAGCAACAAAGATGATTAGGGGACTGGAGGCTAAAGCATATAAGGAAAGGCTGCTGGAATTGGGTATGTCTAGTTTAATAAAGAAAAGGACAAGGGGGGACATGATAGCAGTGTTCCAGTATCTCAGGGGCTGCTACAAAGAAGAGGGAGTCAAGCTATTTTCCAAGGTGCCTGAAGGCAGGACAAGAAGCAATGGATGGAAACTAATCAAGGAGAAAAACAACCTAGAACTAAGGAGAAACTTCCTGACAGAACAGTTAACCAGTGGAACAACCTGCCTCCAGAAGCGGTGAATGTTCCAAAACTAGAAGTATTTAAGAAGACACTGGACAGCCATTTGTCTGAAATAGTATAGGATTTCCTGTCTGAGCAGGGGGTTGGACTAGATGACTTCCATGGTCCCTTCCAACATTATTATTATTATTATGGATCATTGCACTGTCAGCCAGATGTTCAGACTGGATTTGGCATTTTGTCTACCTATCGAGTCCTTACCCAGGACCTGGGATAGGCAGATGTGGATGTTTGATGGTATTACAGGTATCGTCGCAGGATGGAAACAGTTCCTAGTAAGGCTGCCTTTTGCAATTAACTAATAGCGAATTTGTCAATGCCAATTGTGTTCAAGTGGTGCTCCAGTTGTTTTGGGATTGCACCCAAAGAGCCTATTACTTTTGGTACTACCCTTGCTTGCTTTTGCCACAGTCTTTCTATTTCTATTTGTAGGTCTTTGTATTTTGTTATCTTCTCCAGTTCTTTCTCTTCTATTCTGCTATCTCCAGGCACTGCCACGTCCACTATCCAAACTTTTTTGTCTTTCTTATCGACAATTGTTAAGTCTGGGGTGTTATGTTGCAGTGCTTGTCTGTTTGAATTCTGAAGTCCCAGAGCAGTTTAATTTTATCATTTTCTAGGACTTTCTCTATTTTATGATCCCACCAGTTTTTGCTTACAGGCAAATGATATTTTTAGCAGATCTTCCAATGCACCATTGTTGCTACTTTGTCATGCCGCTGCTTGTAATCAGTCTGCTGCAATCTTCTTGCAACAGCTTACCAAGTGGTCCACTGTTTCTTCAGCTTCTTTGCATAGGCGGCACTTACTGTCTGTTGCTGTCTTCTCAATTTTGACTTTATATGCATTTGTCCTTAAGGCTTGGTCTTGTGCAGCCAGAATTAGCCCCTCGGTCTCTTTCTTCAATTTTCCTGCTCTTAGCTATTGCCAGGTCTTGTTATTATCTGCTTTCCCAGCTATTTTTTTAATGTATTGGCCATGTAGTGCTTTGTCTTCCCATGCCTCTATTCTGTTCTTCATTTGGTCTTTCTTGTAGGCCAGTTTGGTCTCTCTTCCTGATATACTAATTTCAGTGCATCTTCATCATTGTTCTTCAGATATTCTTCCAAAGCCATTTTTTCTTCTTCAACCATCTGATGTACTTGTAGCATTCCACGTCCACCTATTTGCCTTGGTAGATAAAGTCTGTCAATGTCACTGCGTGGATGAAGGGCATGATTCATTGTCATTATTTTTCTGGTTTGCCTATCCATTGCTTTTACTTCTGCTTGAGTCCAGTCCACTATTCCAGCTGTGTACCTAATGACTGGGATTGCCCAGGTGTTGATTGCCTTTATGGTATTTCCTCCATTGAGTTTGGACTTTAACATCTTCTTCACTCTCTTGATGTATTCACATCTAATCTTTTTGTTGACTTCAGTGTGCTTGATGTTGTCAGCTTGAAGGATACCCAAGTATTTGTAGTAATCTTCCTCATCCAGACTCTTAATGTTATTTTGGTGAGGCATCTTGATTCCTTCAGTTTTCACTATTTTTCCTTGTTTGATAGTAAGTGTGGCACATCTGTCCAAGCCTAACTCCATTACAATATCTTGGCTATATATACGGACAGTGTTGAGCAGCGATTATATTTCAGAAAATGTTTTTCCATACAGCTTCAGATCATCCATGTAAAGGAGGTGGGATAGTCTGGCAGATGTTTTTGATGTTTGATAGCCATATCCTGAGTTATTCAGTATTGTTGACAGAGGAAACAGCGCAATAACAAATAGTAATGGTGATAATGAATCTCCTTGGAATATTCCTCTCTTGATATTAACCTCTCCCAGCCTCTCACCATTGATCTGCAACTGTGTCTTCCTTCTCTTGCAGTTTTCCAAGATCATTTTGTCTAGTAGGAGTTGATCTTTTGTTCCTCTGCTATTGGGACAGTTTCCTTTCTGCTCGGGTGGAAAGAGATTGTTTTCAACTAGATGCTGTTGTACTGCATCAGCTACCACACCAGTTAGTAATTTGAAAGTTGTTGGTAAGCAGGTAATTGGCCTGTAGTTGCCTGGTGTTGCCCCTTTTGCTGGATTTTTCATTATTAGGTAGGTTTTCCCAGTTGTTAGTCACTTTTCAATTTCTCCTCCTTGTAGTATATTGTTTAACTGCTTGGCAATGAGTGGGTGTATAACAGTTAGATGTTTCAACCAAAACCCATGCAGTTCATCTTCACCTGGTGCTGACCAATTTTTGATTTTCTTTCCTCTTTTTTCTACCATTTTTGTTGTTATTACTAGTTCTTTCATTTCAACTTCTGTTTTATTTGCATCCACCTCTTTTAACCAAGCCGCATCCTTGTTGTATTTCTTTGGGTTATCCCATATCTGCTTCCAGAACTGCACTGTTTCTTCCTTGTCAGGTACTGACTGATTCCTTGCAGTTTCTCCATTGATGGATTGGTAGAAACGTTTCTGATTGGATTGAAATTGGAGGTTCTGCCTATAGTTTGCAATTCGAGCTTCATATCTACTGATTTTCCTGGCTATAGCTGTTATTTGTTGCTTTATTATTTCCAGTGCTTCCTTGATCTTCCTTGTTTCTAAGTGGTATTTCTTGATTAGGTATTCTTTGGTCTTCTTGTTCTTCAGCTTCTTTTCTTTCATCTGTTCTAGCTTGCTTGCATGTGATCTTAACTTGCTGATCTTATTTTCTAGTCTAACCTTCCATTTTTCTGGTGCACTGTTTGTTTGTTTTTCTTTTTTTTGATTTTACATCCCAGGTATTCTGTTATAACTGCAGCTGTGCTGTACATTAGTTGGTTTGTTTCTTGCAGTGAATTGGTGCTTATACTTGCTATTGCAGTATTTGCATCTTTTAATGCTTGTGCTAGCTGTTTCTTTGGAACAAGCTTCAATGCAGGCAGCCTTATTCTGTTGTTTTTGTGCTGTTCTAGATGCTCAATTATTCTTTGTTTCAATTTTTTTATTTCTTTAGTTAGAGGGTTTTGTTCTTCCTGAGGAAGAGGTGCCTGGTTTCCAAATGAGAACAGTTGTATATCTCTACTGGATTCTTTCACTGCCAACTCCCCCTGGTTTGCCTCTACATTCTGAATTACTTCTTGTAAGGCTTTGATTTCTTTGCCCTGGGTAAACCTTTGCAGTTCGTCCAATTCTGTTTCTGTAAATACTTTATTTCGTGTTATAAATCGGCGTTGATCTGCTAGTCTCTGTTCTGTTATTTCTGATTCTGGATGTTGTTCTTTCCAGAATTGGTGCATTCGTTTTAGATATCCTCTTCTTGTTGGACTTGATCTGTAGTAACAGATCATTATTTCTTTGTTTTCCATCACTGTGTATCTGCGACGGGTAAACACCTTTTCTTCCAGTAGTTCTGCAGCTGCTGGCCCTGGTTGCTCAGCCAACAGTCCTGAGTCCTGTAACCCATTTTTCACCAGATATCCAGGAACTCCAATATCTAGTGCGGACCTTGTTAACCCGGGCGACGTCCGAGCCGGTATGGCATTCTGAAATTTACGTCTCACCATATTTTTTATGGGAGAGACACTCTTTGTCTGACTCCTCTGATGAGACCTGTCCAGTATGGTTGAACCTCTGGCATAGCTCTCATCTTCCTCAGAGTACACAAGCCCCACAACCACGTCAAGGTTATTATTATTATTATTATTATTATTCCAGTTATGTATCTGAAGAGTGGAATGACCCTGGTGTTAATTGGTTTGATGGTATTTCCTCCACTGAATTTGGACTTTAACATCTTCTTCATCCTCTTAATGTATTCACTTTTAACCCTTTTCTTGACTTTAGTGTGTTTGGTGTTATCAGCTTAAAGGATGCCCAACTATTTGTAGTAATCCTATTCATCCAATTTGATGATATTTGCATAGGGCATCTTGGTTCCTGGAGGAACATTGTCCATGGGGTTGCGATGGGTCAGACATGATTTTGCAACTAACAACAACAACAATAATAGTTGTACCACATTACAACTTGGAATCCATATAGAAAGGCCATATGCTTTAGGCAACAATGGTAGCCTCCATTGTCTTCTGTAGCAGAGAGAGAGTTATGACCTCTAGGAATCAACAAAATGCCATTTAATACCACAATTATATTAAGGGACTAGCTGTTCCTGGCCATGCGTTGCTGTGTCTCAGTCTGGTTAAATGGAAAAGAAAGAAAAGAGAAAGCATATGTTTGTAATATGTTTAATTTTACAATGCTTGTGGGTATACAATATTTTTTGTTGTTCCATTGTCTGTGCAAATATAGAGATTGTCTGAAATCGTGCCGTGTGTTGCTTTTATGTCCAACAGATGGCACTATTTTTCACAAAAAGCATGCTTTACCTATCACAGGTGTGACATCTATATAATATAGGTATATAGAAACCCACGCGTATTCAATTGCAATGTTGTGTAAAAATTTCAAAGCAATCGGTGAAGAACTTTCAGAGATTTAAGATTTTGAACAAACAAACATTTACATTTTTATTTATATAGATTGATTTCCCCCATTTATTTTGGATGGGCAAATAGATTGCTCCTATTCTATTATTTAACCTCTAGACACAAAAGAAATAAGTTTTGAAGTTATACTGTTGATATTTGTGCTATTGATAACATATAGTCTAGAAGTTTCAAATGGGAATGTTGTGGACTGCTCATTTTGCCCGTTCAGATTTGGATTGAAACTGTTTCAGTCCAATCATCATATCAAATCAATTTTCCAAATTGAATCAGAAAGTCAGATCAAATTGTAAGATCAAATCAGAAGGCTTTTATCAAAACAAGAATACTACAGCTTGCAAAAAACTTGTTTTAGATGTGGTGAACTGAATATTTTAAACTGTATGCCCTCAAGAAGAGACTGGGCTGTCACTTATTTGGAATGTATAGGGCAGGAGTAGGCAACCATGGCTCTTTTATGACTTGTGGATTTCAACTCCCAGAATTCTTGAGTCAGCATGGCTAGTTCAAGAATTCTGGGTATTGAAATCCACAAGTCATAAAAGAGCCAAGGTTGCCTATCCTGGTATAGGGTCTCCTACTTGAGCAGGGGATTGGACTAGAAGACCTCCAAGGTTCCTTTGAACTTTGTTATTATTTTATTCTGTTAAATATCAAATTAATATATTGACTCAATTCTAATAATCCATATGAAGCTAAAGATGCAAACTGAATTAATTTTTGGAATTTGCAGCCCATTCTTATACCCAAAGTATAATATTTCTGATCTTCTATAGTATCAGTAGGTAAAACATATGTGTCCCATCAGTCAACCATGCCAATCTATAATTTGGGTACTTGCCTGTTCTCTAGTTTTCCTTTTTAAAAAAAAATATCTTGCCCTTAGCATTTTTATAAATAATTCAATGCAGTGAATAGACTAATACTCCTTCTTTCTATTTTCCTCACAACAACAAATCTGTGAAGTGAGTTAAGCTGATAATGATTGTTCCTGTCATCCAGTTGGCTTTCTCTTGATATAATGCTTTTTTGTTTCTCTTCACCCAAATTTGCTAAGACATTCCCAGCCATAACATGATGGTTTTATTGGTCTTTGCTTCCATCAGAGTTTTATCCCCTTGTTGAGAAAATCTTTTGTTACCAATGTGGAAAATTTCCACAGCATTCACCTGATTGCTTTGCTGCTGAAAACACATTAAGACCTCAATAAACTATTGCATTAAATTCCACAGATGAATGATATGATGTTCAAAATGGTAATTTATTGTTTATTATGTATTAATGGGATTTTATTCCTCCTTATCAGTAACAGATGGCACTCAAGTTGGCCAGCAAATCATTGAAAGACAATTAAAGATCATTAAAATTGTACCACTAAAAAAACAAAAACACCCATGGGCTCAGAACTTGAACAAATTTCTCTTTGTTTTTCTTCATCTGCTACCTATCTAATTCATTTGAGCTTTAATTTTATGATACAATAAAATAACATGCATAGAAATTGAAAGATTTGGGAAAGTGAAAACACAGTTACTTGCAGAGTCACCATACACAGCTGACTTGATAGTATTATCAACATTTAGCTGTCTTAATGAAGTCTGCATTTTTGTTTGGAAAAGTATTTATCACATCTATTGATCTCTTGGTGGGTAATTAATGCTGGTGTGCAGAGACCACAGACTGCTTTGTGAAAAGGATATATAGAATCTGTAGAAAAAGAATGAAAAGATTGTAAGAACGGAGGAGAAAACATTAGGGAGTGATTGTAGGAATTGAGGAAAAAAATTAAGAGATCAATTGTTACACAAAATAGATCAGCTAGCTAATGAAGTTCAAAAGGATTGCTATATAAGAATTCACAAGTGGAAGCCAAGCTCTTTTCTAAATAGCCAGTGAATAGAATGCCAAAGAGAAAAATATATAAATGAAAATTCTTCCTACAAGATATACTGTTATGAAGAAACATATCCCAACTTGTGCTAAGATCCAGAGATGGATCAGAGCTGGTTGATGCTGTTTGCTTTGCCCTGGAGAAATGAAAATAAATTTAATTACCTTGCCACAATTGGAGATTTGAACATTGGCTAAATCCAATGCACTCTGTAAGTAATTTATCTTACCGTGTATAGCAGAATAGCAGTTATTCTTTACCAAAAGTGGACTGAACGTATTATATGTTAAAAATTATTTTTGTCCTAGTATGTACTGTGTATATAGATAAAAATTAGTTTTCCACTTTTTACTCTTATTCTTTTCATAACTATGAACATTCATGTCTAAGTATAGAATATGTCTAATAACTGAAAAAATTCATGATTCTTTTAATGAAGAAACTTTGAAGCAAGTCTGCATATTATACATTATATATAAAACAACTCTTCCCCACTGTATTGATATTTGATTAGTTTCTAGACCTAAGGTCCTCCAGGTATTGCCACTCACAAGTCTGCTTAATGTTTATGAGAACTAGATTTTCATTTCAATCTGTAATGTAATCAACAGATGTACAGGAATCTTATGTGTACAAGAACTCCCTAGTGATTACAAGATAGAAGTTGCTAAAGGAATAGGAAAAAGTGACATATGACAGCACTAAACAATATTAAAATGCATTAGATAGAAAAGTACTGGGTTGATGGGGAAGTAGCTGAAAAGCAAAATACTTATATAACTGGAAGTCTGAGCATTAATTTAAGTGAAAATTTTTCTTTCCAGTTAGGTTTCTCTGAGAACACAGTTCTTACCTAGTGATATCTTTCCACCAAAAAGTATGTGATTGTATCCATATTGACAAGATCTATCAAGTTAAAAACAGTGGTTTGTTTTCTGAGATAATTACAAGCAACAAGATTTACTTTGTCACTATTATTAACTACCTCATTAAATCATAGGAAAGGTCATGGTCTGAATAGAAGTCTGTGCTGAATTATTTCACTGAGTAATGTTCCATGTCAACTAGAAATGGGCGAACTGTCCTTAGTTGGCAGTTATGAGCAAATCCACAAACACACACAGATTTACATTCACTAAAGCCCTGCTCTGGCATTTGCCTGAATATGCATAAAGCATAAGGTGCATACCTCTTATTAGTCTTCAAACATTTAGGCAGGAGTCTTTTAAATCTTATAAGAAGTGATACTTTTACTTGACTGTAAATGAAGCTCTAACCACAGTTTAGATATTTTGAATCCTGGATCATTTGATACCTATACAACCCATGTAAGCCAGGCTAAGGATACTTTTCATTCAGATCTCCAATATGAAATGTGGAAGCTTGAGAGAGGTGGTTTCCAAGTAAAGCCCTTCACATTTTTAAGTAAACAGGAATAAAAGCTTATTTGTTTGTGTGCTTGTTTAAAGTTAAATTATACTGCAGCCATTTTGACATATAATGCTTTGGAAATTAGGTTGCCAAATAACTATAGCCCAAAGCAAGAAAACTGCCTGCTAATATGTAAATTAAATATTGATGTGTAAAATGGTTCCATGTCTCTGAACATTCAGTCACTGAAAAATATTGTCATGTATTTTAGTATAAATATGTGAAAAAGGATTATGTTTGGCTGAATGCACTTTTATTTCTTTATAGAAAGTTTAGGTTTTTCTTTCTCATAAAGAATTGGAGACTAGAAATGAAAGAACTCTAGCCTCTGAAATAGAGGAGTGGAACAGCTCTAAGTACAAAAGAATAATTGTGGACTAAATTGTGATAAACCTTATCAGGGGCATAAGAGGGGGCAAATAATAAAAGCAGTATCAGGTTGTAGGTCTTGCTATCTAACTGAAAATCATCATATCCTGCAGATGCCTCTGCTCCTGCATTAGCAGTTTTGGACTATGATTCTGACAAGTTGCATGACAGAGTTTCAAGTTTTGTAAGCTGTTTTTCTTGACACGTTTTTCTACAATCAGTTTCAACAGAATGCAAGAGACTGGATACCTGGTCGAAGGAATGCTGATTTGATAAATGCAAAATTGATTCATAAATTAAAATGTTAACATCCTTGGTGAAGAAATGAAAAAATAATTTTCAGGGTCAAATGTGTATTCTGAACTCTTTAAAAAATTAGGTACATCATTAATCACAAAAACTGGTTACAAATCATTAACTAAACCATAACTTTTTCACTCCTGATTAAGCCAGAAATACACATTAAAGTCAAATATCTCCATTAAAATTGGACAAATAAAGAAAATTGTGGATTATTCTGCACATTATCTATATATTAAATATACAGAGATATCGGTTAAAAGATTATAAGGCACTAGGGCATTTTTAAATTAGTAATGTCCTTATTATGTAGAAGACAACATATATTGGAATAGGTGAAAATGAAACTTTAACCTATGTCACTCACCCAATAAATTGAGGTGAGAAACATGAGACTTCCATAAGTTCAGGAAGGGAAGAAATATTAATTTCCATTTAAAGGTAAAGGAAAAGTCACAGTCAAGTCAATTTGGACTCCTAATGAATTCATGGACACACCCATACTATTTTCTTGGCAACTCTGTGAAAGTGACTTATTACTATCTTCTAACATGTTTTTCCAATCTAACCCGTATTTGAGTGTTTTCTAAAAGAATTATATCCAAATGCTAATCATGCTCTGATTCTATTTAGCTTCCACATTCAGGAAGGTTCTGCTAGGTATTCTTATCTGCTGAAACTAACATGCTTTGAGAAAGATGTTGGATAAGGTTATTAGCATAGGTCTGATTGATATAGCTGATAGAGAAATTGCGCCCTGTATTAAGTGTCCTGCTATATCCCCAAATCCCCATTAATGAGAGTATTCCTCCTCCCGTACGGAACATGTTCTTTTTGTATATAAACCCATCCTTTTAAATTTATTTTATGTAATGAATCCAAGGAAGATTACTTACCTGAAAGAGAAGCAATTATAATCCTGCATGTTACATTTCCTACATAAGGTCATTTTGTAAAAGTTAATTGAAGTTATTTATTTTAGGAAATGCCCTTATTTTAAAAAATAAACCTTTAAGAAAGTTACTTTCCTCTTCCCCACAATATTAATTGGTTTTCTGGCTACTGTTCAGCAAAGTACATATGTTTCTCAGGGTTTACAACAGCAGAAATGTTAATGTCAGTACCTGATCTATATGATCATGTGCAATGATCAAGTTATATCAAAACAGAGGAAAATGCCAACTTCATCGTAATTAGCAATCTTATTGCAGTAATGAAATATTCTTATACTTGTTAACAATTTATGTCCCCTTAATAAAGCAATGAATTAAAATCCAATCACAAGGGTTAGGTAAATCAGTATTTTAAATAAAGCATTTGTATTAAAACTGAGTAGCATTAATAGCCTTCAGTTCTCTATGAAAGAGAAAAGAAATAGAATAGATTTTTCACTAGACTTTATTTTATACTAATGTTCTGTTATATTTTGGGCATGAAAGGAAAAAAAATACAAATATAATTTCTTCCTGTATTAAGGGAATGGCTTCTAGCAGCCATTGGAAATGTTTTTGGGATGCTGAATAAATTCACCAGTCAACATAAATAAAAGTTGTGTCTTAGAAACTCTTTCTTTAGTTTAATATCACAAGCACTTCCAATTTAAAATCTCTCTCTCTAAAGGCTTTCTGAATGCCATCAAATCATAATATAACAAACATGTCCCCATGACTTCTAGAGGGAAAAAAAAGTAATTGGGACAATAGGGAATATTTATTGATCCCTCCCCCTTTTTTGTCCAAACACTCTGTAAATCATAATAAAGGTATTAGTACACAGGATCAGCAAGTTTTAAGCCCATTCTTATTAAGAATTCCTTAAAAAGCTACTGCTTCCTTGCACATTTATCTTGTTGTTCCCAGCACTAATGCTGTTATATATCTCACACAGGTTAATATTTAGCTGCTACTCATCAAGTAAGTATGTATGATTAATATTAATCAAACACTTAGAACTCATACTCTGCAAAAAAAAAATCCTCTTGATTTTTTTTCCTTTAACTGTTCTTATTCAAATGATGAAAATAAGATGCTTTCCAATTCTGTTTCAGAGAATGAGAGAACTTCAGTGTAACTCCCATAGATGGAAGGTAGCATTTTTTTCATTTGTTTAACTATGAGATGGCCAAAGGAATGTCTGAACAACTACCTTGTTAGAGAACTTTAATTTCTCTAATTGGTGAAAAATAAATCAGAAGCTCTTACAGTTGACTGCATTTAGCTGATTCAAATAACTTTATATTTATATAAAAATATTTACAATACCATTCTTCTTTACAGCAACATAGCTTAATTGAAGACTTCTTACAGAGACAGACCAGAGACAAAACTTGAGACTGGAAATCCAGCTCCTAACTCAATACTCTTTTTGCACAGACTCAGTAGCACTTTCTTCACATTGGCTGACTGAGTTACCACATGACTCTTCCTGTTCATGAATATTCCAACACTCCTCCCTTCATGACAGGAAGAGACATCGGACCTATTGACTTTACACATTTTCCATAGTGAACATTACCCAGTGGTTTAGTCATCATGTCTGCCAAATTATCCTCAGAAGAACAATGATGTAAACTAATCAATTTTCCTTTTACAGCTTCCCTGACATTACAATACTTAATGTCTGCATGTTTACTTCTGTTCTTCACCCTGTCACCAGTTGCCATTTTTATACAGGCAGCATTGTCTTCAAATACCTTTACAGATTCTTTTACATTAATATTTAAATCTTGCAACAACTGTACATACCATGTAACTTCAGAACACAATTCAGATAAAGCAATAAACTCTGCTTCTGCTGTTGAAATAGCAACAGTTGTTCGTTTTCTGGACTTCCATCCAATCAGAGTCCCTCCAAACAATATTATAATCCCAGAATTTGATTTCCTTGTGTTTATGTCATTTGCATAGTCACTATCAACATAACACTTTAATTTCAATTCCTCAGTAATCTGTATTTGAAGACCCAAATTTATAGTTCCCTTTAAATATCTGAGAACCCTTTTTACACCCATCCAATGTAACTTTGTAGGTGCAGCAGTAAAACGACTCAAAATGCTTACTGCGCAAGCTATGTCTGGTCTGGAACACTGTGATAGATATAACAAACTCCCTATTGCTGAGTGATATATCTCTTGATCACAGGTTTCACCTTTGTCCACACTTAAACTATTATAAAAATCTGCACTCATGGGTGTGGGAGCAGTATTGCAATCTTTCATATTATATTTCTCCAATATGCTCAATTTTTCTCCTTTGACTGAGAATATAACCACCTTTTTCATTTTTCTGTATCTCTACACCAAGATATTTTTTTATTTCTCCCAAATTCTTTAATTCAAATTTCTTTCCTAATTTATCAGCAAGTTCTTTGACTTGTGATGCATCCTTTGCGATGAAGCAAAGATCATCCACAAATGATAACAGTAGACAATTCCCTCCTTGTAACTGTCCAATATATATACAGTTATCAGCTTTGCAACTTTTAAATCCAAGATCCTTTAAAGCAGTATCTAAACAGATATTCCAGTTTCTGGCTGACTGCTTCAGCCCATAAATAGCCTTGTTTAATTTATATATGATGTTAGGTTTTGCAATTTCATATCTTGGTGCTTGGATCATATAAATTTCTTCCTCTAACTCAGCATTGAGGAATGCAGTTGTGATATCAAAGTGCCAGATTTTATGCTTATATGCCGCTGCCAACACCAGTGCTAATCTTATATTCTCACTTTTCACAGTTGGCGCAAATACTTCATCATAGTGCACATTCTTTAATTGTGAAAAACCTTGTGCCACTAACCTGGCCTTATACTATATATCATTATTTGGCAATACCTTTTTCTTATATACCCACTTACAACCCACAGCTTTGGTTCCCTGTGGCAAAGTCACTGATTTAAATACTTCATGGTCTCCCATGGATTTCATCTCTTTGTCCATGGCCTCCTTCCATCTTTCTTGTTCAGCTTTTGATAATGCCAACACTTCTTTATAACTTCTTGGCTCATACCACACATTGCAAACCTTTACCCTGCTGGCAGAATACCTGTCAGGCGGAATTCCTTTATTACATCACTCTGACCTACGTGGTATTAACTGCTCCTGTGTCTCAATTCTTTCTGGTTTCATGTCTTGTTCAGCCTCTCCTCCCTGAACATTGACATCTTCAATAATGATTTTTTCATCTTTAGATGAATTATTGTCACTAAATAGATCACCGTCATTAAGTGAGACATACCCAGAATTTGCATTAATTCTGTCCCAATTTTGTTCTGCAAAATTAGCAGACCTTGAAATTATAATTCTTTTACTTCCATCACTAAAGCGATATCCTTTTGACCCTGGCTCATAGCCCACAAACCTGAGCGTTCTTGCCTTTTGCTGTCCCTTTCTTCTGATTGCCTTCAGAATATGTACCCATGCAATACTTCCAAAAATTCTCAAATGTGCCAGTGATGGCTTTCTCCCATATAGAATGGCATATGGAGTATTATTAATGGAGGAACTCCACAGCCTGTTAACTATATAATTGGCAGTCAATATGGCTTCTCCCCAATATGACCTGCTCATACCAGAATCCTCTAACAATGAATCTTTCATTGTTTGCAAAATACCATTCCTTCTTTCAGCTACACCATTCTCTGCTGCTGAGTAAGGATTTGTACGTCTGTGTCTTATCCCCAACTGCCCCAACCATTGTTGGAATTTAGTTGACATAAATTCAGTACCTCTGTCAGTTTGCAACTGACACACTTGTTGTCTGTACCTTCTCTCTACAAAACTTACCCACTGTTTGAATTGTTGTAGCACCTCTGTCTTTGCTCTAAGCAAATAGCAAAATGAATACCTGCTATAATCATCAACAATTACCAGTGCATATTTTGCTCCTCCCAAACTGGCTTGCATAGGTCCCACCAGATCTGCATGGACCAGCTCTAGAACTCTTTTTGTTTGTCTTGTGCTATATTTACTAACTGGGAATGCCTTTGACTTTGATGCTTTGCATACTGCACAGTCCAAATATGTTTTGCATCCCTTCAAATTTAGCCCTTCTGCAAAATCTTGCATTTGCTGCAAAACTTTAAAGCTTGCATGGCCAAGTCTTCTATGCAGAAGATGAACACATGAATCATGCTCTGCAACATTCTTAAATATATGGGAACATTGAACCTTTTGTCCCTGCAATACATATAGATTATCTTCCTTTATGCCTTCTGCACAAATATTCCCATTCCTTTTGATGAGACATTTCCCATTTACAAAAATGACCTCAAAACCTTGTTTGTCTAAATTAGACACACTTAACAAATTATGCTCCATCTCAGGTACACAAAGCACATTGGTAAACTTTGATTGCAAATATGGAATTTTTACATCGCCTTTTCCAGTGACTTTTGCTTTCTGGTCATTTGCCAAAGCCACAGCTTCTTGTGCTACTAGAACAAACCTGCAAAATAATTCAGAGTCATTAACAATTGTTTGACTTGCCCCACTATCTATTAGCCACTTGTCTCTGTTGTTGCTATAGCAAACTTTTGCAACACCAAAATGTTCCTTTTGCAAAGCAGTCCATTTTGCATGCACAAATGTCCTTTGCTGCAAATTGTTCCTTTGCAAACAGTTCCTTTGCAAATGTGTCTTTTTTCCACAAATGTAGCAAGTCTTTTCCCGCTCTCTGCTTGCTCTCTGCTTGCAAAATCTCTCTTTTGTTGCAATTTGGTCCGGGTCCGATCTGCTTGTTTCTTCTCTGGAGACTTGCAGTCTGGACCCCCTCCTCAGGAATTTCTCCTCCTCGTGGCTGCTTCTAAAATGGCATTTTTCTTCTTCATTAAGCAAACATGCCTTTAAAGCCCCAAAATTTAAGTCTTGCTCTTCTTTGCACTCAAATATTGCAGAAACTGTGTCCCAGGTTTTATCTAAACTGTTCAACATCAATAAAACCTTCTGGGACTCAGGGAATTTAATCCCCCATTGTTCTAAGTCCAAAAATAAACTTTGCATTTTATTTAAATGCTGTTCCACAGATTCACCTGGTTGCAAATAGGCCCTGTAAAGTTTTCTTGACAATTGCAGTATATTGCATGTAGAAACATTCACGTGCACAGCTCTCAATTTCAACCAAATTTCCTTTGCAGTCTTTAAATTTGCAACATTTAAAAATTGTTCATCATCTAAATTCAAGATGAGAAAAGCCATTGCTCTATCATGATTTTTCTGATCAACTGCTGCAAACCCTTGTGGTGGATTTTCAACAATATACCACAGCTCTTTTGCTTTCAGCAAACATTCCATTTTTGCAGCCCACACAATGTAATTCTTCTGGCCCAAACGAGGCACAGAGTTTTCCTCAAATTCCATTGCAGCCATTCTGCTAATTCTGCCTTGTTCTTATACTTCCTAAACACAGGCAATTTCTTCCAGCTTTAAATTACAATGCAGTCCTTAGTAAGCTCTGGGCCCATAACCTGTTAGAGAATTTTAATTTCTCTAATTGGTGAAAAATAAATCAGAAGCTCTTACAGTTGCTGCATTTAACTGATTCAAATAACTTTATATTTATTTATTTATTTATTTATTTATTTATTTATGAGACTTATATACCGCTTTAAGTGCAAGCACTCTCTAAGCGGTGTACACCAGTAAGCAATGTATATATATATTTACATTGCCCCCAACAATCTGGGTCCTCATTTTACCTACCCCGGAAGGATGGAAGGCTGAGTCAACCTTGAGCCGGTGAGATTTGAACCGCTGACCTGCTGAACACAGTCAGCTAAAGTGGCCTGCAGTACTGCACTCTAACTGCTGCGCCACCTCGGCTCTTACTTATTTATATTTATATATTATTTATATAAATATTTATATAAAAATATTTACAATACCATTCTTCTTTACAGCAACGTAGCTTAATTGAAGACTTCTTACAGAGACAGACCAGAGACAAAAACTTGAGACTGGAAATCCAGCTCCTAACTCAATACTCTTTTTGCACAGACTCAGTAGCACTTTCTTCCCATTGGCTGACTGAGTTACCACATGACTCTTCCTGTTCATGAATATTCCAACACACCTGTCTTCTACTCTCAGTGCTTACTTCTCACCTTTCAGTTACATCCCATGTGAAACCCTTGTGATGGGTTGTCTGAAACTGGGATTCTTTAGGAACAGGAAAGCTTTAGAATATTGGAAAGATGTATAAAAACAACAGCAATATGAGAAAGCATATTCTGTTTCTTCCAAAAATAAAGTTAAAAAACTCTATTAAGA
Organism: Crotalus tigris; assembly: GCF_016545835.1. NCBI lineage: Eukaryota > Metazoa > Chordata > Lepidosauria > Squamata > Viperidae > Crotalus > Crotalus tigris. The sequence continues at coordinate 55,706 of NW_024100112.1, read as the reverse complement.
GAAATTGAGATAAATTCTCAAATGCCCTATCCCCCAGTAAGATAGGAAAGAAGAAAAAGAGACATTTTGCATGGGAAGAAAAATTGTGAAAAATCAGAAAGCACACTTAAATATAGCATTGTTTTTTTTTAAAGGTATATGCACATTTGACATAAGGAAGTATGTTCGGCAATGCAGAAAAAGAAAAGAATGAGGAAACTGAAAACTTAATGCCTGAAAGTGGAGCTATTTATTAAAATCCAGTGAATGACAAGTTGAATTGTTGCTTTTCAGGGGCAACCTACTCTAAGTCTTTATTTGCTGTAGGAAAGGACCATGCAAAATTCATGAAACTGGTTCATTACCACAGAAAAAGAATCAGCCTTTAATTCTGATATGGGTTGGAGCTTAATAAACACTTTCAAGTCTTCTTTTCTCTTTGTTCAGATATTACCATAGTAACACACCTCTGCATATCATAGCAAAAAAATTAAAATAGAGACCCAGACTGTTTTCCATTGCATAGTATTAAAATTCTCATTGCTTACTGCAAGAAACAATAAGAAATTGAAAGAAGTGCCCAAAATAAAGAATAAAATATGCATTTTAAATACATATCCAGTATTTTCCTGATTGAAGAAATACAAAGGAAAAGAATGTAGGGAAATGAAAGGATATTTTCAAAATGTTCACTCATTATGACTTGTAAAAGAATTAAGATTTTTTTCAAGTTCTCTTATCGCATCTTGAGTTCAATAATCATAAAAAGGATAAAATGTATAAACAATATATTACTATACATTTCTATCCAGGAAAAAAAATCATAGTGCAAGTCTTCCATGAATTGCTAGGTTGATACTAGATGTTGACATTCACTGAAAGTTTTATTTAAATCATGTCCACTTTTGAACATAAACAACCATCATAATTAAAGAGCATCCTTGAAATTCTTATCCACATCTAGGTGGGAATTGTTCATGGCCAATTTCAATTGTTTCCAAGTTTAGTCCAATTCATATGAATTATATATATGATAATTGTTTCCAAACTTATAATTAATTTACTCTTTTTGGATACACATATGTAACCCAAGGCAACACAGTATTTTCTTTCTGTGTTTGAATGTCAACCTTTTAACATTTCACTTTTTCAAAATAAAATTTTACTCTTCTTACATTTTACTACATGGCCATTCTCTAGGAACTATTTTATCCGAGTGTAGAGATAAACTTTATTTACTAGAATATTTAGAAGTCTTCCTTTTCCATTTAAAAAAACAAGAACAGGAAAATAGTGCAAAATGGAATAAAATCTTGGATCTGCTACTCAAGCAATTACACAAACATTGCACAGGAGATGTGCTTGATATTGCACTCTGGAAGTTGTGAAGCATTTCTTTTCTTGCTTTTCACAATCCTAAACCGTGGATAGTATAAAAAGAAACAAGAAACAAGAAAACATAAACTTAAAAAAATCTGTGTTCTAGGGAATATTGGCAGTTTTAAAACAAAAACTTTCATAACATTATTAGAAATATTCAAGAAAGGATATGATAACTTTCAAGCCTAAGTTTTCCAATAATCCAATCTCTTTATTGTTAATTGCACTTAATATTGTGGTAATATGTTAAGAAGAATCCCTGGTAGATCTAGTCTATCATTTTATTTGATTTGACTAAGTAGCAACCTTCTTGTTGTATTATTTTGAAACATACCTTCCTTCGATACTGAAATGAATAAATGGTTGGTTGTTCGTCCATCGATTTTGATGAGGACCTTGACATCTTGTGGATTATGGGCCATCAACGATGTGTCTGTAGATGGCTGATAAGACCAATGTTAGCACGGAATGTTCTGCCACATACTGAACAAAGAAATGTAGACACTGTTACTTCAGCATTTACAGCTCTGGCTTTGCAGAGTGCTCGCTTCTCTTGTGCCAAGACTGTCCTTCTGTGTTCATATGTCTGGCAAGCTTGGTACACCAAGGTGCGCCATGTCAGTTGATCATGTGCCAGAAGTTCCCAAGATACGGTGTTAATATCCAGGGACTTAAGAGAGGCTTTCAGCGTCTCTTTGTATTGCTTCTTTTGTCCCCCGTGAGATCATTTTCCTTGAGACAGCTCACCATAGAAGAGCTGTTTAGGGATGTGATGATCTGGCATCCTTACAACATGGCACATCTGGGATTTCATCAACAGAGTGTAAACTGATGATAGGCCTGCTCTGGAGAGGACATCTGTGTCTGGTATCTTATCCTGCCACCGAATCCTCAAAATTCTACAAAGACTGAAATGAATAAATAGACAATCAGACAATAGCTGTAGGAACCTTAAAAAATGTTAATAAATGTATAACTTCTGAGAATCTTGGCAAAACAAATCTTCAATGAATACTCTAGGCAATTACTTAATCTTTCCCCCAACAAAAACAGATAGTGATATAAAGTTTGTATCTCTATCAACTTAACAGAGCATCAATTTATTTATTTATTTATTTATTTATTTATGAGACTTATATACCGCTTTAAGTGCAAGCACTCTCTAAGTGGTGTACACCAGTAAGCAATGAATATATATATTTACATTGCCCCCAACAATCTGGGTCCTCATTTTACCTACCCCGTAAGGATGGAAGGCTGAGTCAACCTTGAGCCGGTGAGATTTGAACCGCTGACCTGCTGAACACAGTCAGCTAAAGTGGCCTGCAGTACTTCACTCTAACTGCTGCGCCACCTCGGCTCCTTAATTGATGTATATTAGTCACTCCAACGTTGTTGTGATTTTAACTTTCCAAACAACTTAAATATTGTTAAATATAAAGAAATGAAGATCAATTTTTACTTAGGCTTCTATATAAAATCCTACAAGTTTTTGTGTAGAATTTTTTTTTAATAATAATTTTCTTAAATTTTAAATAGAAAGATAAAAACTAACAAGATATAATAATCAAGAAAGAGAATAGTAAAAATAAAGAGTTATAAAAACAGAAGTGCAGCAAAAAAATATTGAAATAAGCAGAATATTAAAAAAAATATGTCTTCCAACTTTCCAATTGAAAATAATTTCTTTTACAGCATATATAAATAAAATTTATGTCCAATTCTTGTTCCATTAACTTCATTTTTAAAAATAATCTATGAATATTACTAGTTTCCAAATCCATACATCTTAATTTCATTTTTTTGTTTTGTGCAAAAAGATCAAATGTGTCTTCCAATTAACATTAAGTTTAGCCAATGTTTTTTCTCTAATCAGAGCCATCAGTTTCAGCCAACTCCATCAGCTTTACCAACCATTATAATACTGACCACACTGTAGATATTGTCAAGTCTTTCCAACATTTGGCAGGATCTTTCTGCCTTTATCATATTTGGAACAGAATACCACAGAGTTTTTCTAAATGTTTATCCACCACCCTAGCACAAATGTCTCTGATCTTGATTATATATTGACCTTCAAGATTTTCTGAAAACTACTATATACATTTCTGACAAGATTTTTTTTAGCTTTTTTATAAGTTCACTAAAGATGGTAGAATGTCTCTTCTTGATGTTTACATTTCCAGCACATATTTAAAGTCCCTTTATACATGTTAGCAATAAGGATGTTCATCACTGATACATAGCTCAATTTCAAATACAGTTTTATCATGTTCAGTGCCATAAATCATTTTATTAACTTTAAATCTTTCTGAAAGTTGCATGCAGTGCTTTTTTTGCACGAAAAAAGATGCCGGAACTCACATCTTATTAATCATTTATTTACCTTTCGCACATAGTCAATCATATCTTATTAATCATTTATTTACCAATCGCACATAGTCAATTGTGTAATGAAACATAATGGTTGCCACCTACAGTAAACACTCAGTGCATGACCACACGACCAATCACAAGTTGAGCAGTGCCACAAGCCGAGCAGCCAGACAAAGTACGCATGCATTGGACTCGACACACAAGCAGCCTGCATGCACCGTTTTAAGATTTTGCTGCCAACCTGCTATGCTCGACAGGGCAATTCAGGTCCACATGGATGAAACATCAAATTTTCAAAAGTTGGTTTTAAAACTTGGAAAATCTGTCAAGAAAAAGTGCTGGAACTCTGTTCCAGTGAGTTCTAGATAAAAAAAAGCACTGGTTGCATGTATGGAAACAAATGATATTTATATCCTATTCTTATCTTGATTTTATTTAAATTCACCCTGGGAATATTCAGCCTATTATAGCAATTTGTTTAATTGTTATTAATTTTCTGTAATATGCTTCTTGTGAAAATAGCCACAGAGATATCTTCAAACAGACTTTAGGTTTGTATTTATTCCAAATGCTCAGGATGGCTTGTCTAGTTTAAATGATTTATGAAATCTATATTAACTTATCATGTCATAAATATGAATGCCACTCAAATCTCGTCATGCCCTTTTAAGACCCATAACCTTGTATCTGTTAGCATCCACATTTTTTTAACCAAAGTAAACAAGTATGGTAAAACTAGATCTCCTCTCTCTTTAGTATCTTTCTCTATTTAACTCTTGCTATTTTTTTTACCTTGCCAAACAATTTTAGATATCTGTCCCATTGTTTGAATCATAGATCTGTAGTCAAAAGTAGGTATTGTTTGAAAGAGAAATAGTGTTCTTTCCAAAATATTCATTTTTATCACAGAGACTTTTCCCCATAGTGACATTTGTAAATTATCCCATCTTGAGGTATTTTTTTAACTTCATTCTATGCTTTAACATAATTATTTTGAAACAATATACAGTTCATATTTGTCAAATTGACACCTAAGTATTTTTTTTCAATCTTGTAACTCTTTTTATTCATCTATTCTAATTGATCCAGCATCTTCATGTTTTTTTCTTAATATCTTTGTCTTGGTTTATTAAACTTAAAGCCAGCTAGGGAACCCAATTCTTTTAATTTTCTCATTAACAAATCTATTTCTTTCAGTGGGTCTTCTAGTACCAACACCAAAATAACTTCAAAAGCTTTGAATTTTACATCTTTTTTCATTTTATCCCCATTATCTGCTTTTCTTACATTATGTCTCTATTCAAAGATTACAGAACCATTATAAACGGAAGTGGGAGAGCAGGAGTGATGGGACTCAAATATATGAACAACTGGTTCTCTGTGTGAATGCCACTTCCCATTCTGGGCCTGGGCAACAAAAAATTAGCTACCGGTTCTGCCAAAGTGGTGAGAAACGGCTGAATCCCACCATTGGATAGCACCATCCTTCTCGTGTTCCTTTTTAATCTCATAGGGCATTGTTAAATCTCCATTTAAACAATTTGTGCTTCCTGTAGCATATATCAATTTTACACATTTTATAAAATTCTCACCAAAGTCCATAGTTTTTACAACTTTAATCAAAAAGGGCCATTTAAGATTATCAAAAGCTATATCTCGGTTTGGAAAAGATGAATAGATTATATTTAGAATAAATATGAGACTAAAAAGTATTATTTAGCATGTGAGTAAATTTTAGATTATTATTAATAGTTTAATATGGTAGAATTTATATTAGTTTTAGTTTTATGGTTTAATTATATTATTATTTTTGTATTTAATTTGTTAATATTTATTTTGAAAAGGAATTAAAGTATGTTATGGATTTGATTGTTTGTATAGTTGGGTAATGTTTGTTAGATTATGATTGTTTATTTGTAACTGTGTAATCAGCTCTGGGAAGTGGGGGAATGGTGGGAGGGATTTGGGGTATATATTGTATAAAATCTTTAAAACTTTTAATTAAAAAAAAGATTATCAAAAGCTTTCTCTGCATCTAAAATGATTAATGCAGCTTGCTTTTCATTATACTGATCCAGATAGTCTATAGTGTCTAAAACTGACCTTACATTATCTTTTAGATGTGTTTTAAGTAAAAATCAACACTGGTCTTATGGATAAACTCTTATAAAGCTATTTTCAATCTATTAGCCAATATTGTTTTAAATATCTATAATCATTGTTCAATAGTGATATGGGTCTATGGCGGGCATGTCAAACTGCCGGCCCACGGGCCAGATGCATCATGCAGAAGCCATGCCCAACCCAGCTCTGGCAAGGGGAAAAAAGTCACGATACGTCATGACATGTCAGGATACACGGCAAATTTGACACTCCTGGCTATAGTTTTTTTGTTGTTGTTGTTAATTGTGAAGTCATGTCCGACCCATTGTGACCCCATGGACAACATTCCCCCAGGTCTTTCTGTCTCTACCATCTTCTGGAATCCATTTAAGTTCACGCCTACTGCTTCAGTGACTCCATCCAGTCACCTCATTCTCTGTCGTCCCCTTCTTCTATTGCTCTCAATCTTTCACAGCATTAGGCTCTTCTCATTAGGTGGCCAAAGTATTTGAGTTTTAACTTCAGGATCTGGCCTTCTAAAGAGCAGTCAGGATTGATCTCCCCTAGGACTGACCGGTTTGATCACCTTGCAGTCGAGGTGACTTACAGGAGTCTTCTCCAGCACCATTGTTCAAAGGCCTCAATTCTTTTGTGCTCAGCCTTTCTTATGGTCCAACTTTCACAAGTTGGGAAAACCATGGCCTTGACTATACATACTTTTGTTGGCAGAGTGATGTCTCTGCTTTTTAGTATGCTGTCTAGATTTGCCATAGCTTTCCTCCCCAGGAGCAAGCATCTTTTAATTTCTTGGCTGCAGTCCCCATCTGAGGTGATCTTGGAGCCCAGGAAAATAAAATCTGTCACTGCCTCCATTTCTTCCCCATCTATTTGCCAGGAATTGAGAGGGCCAGATGCCATGATTTTTAGTTAAATTTAGTTAAATCTTGACACTCTTGGGGTATTAGTGCAATTTTAGTTTCCTTTCATGACTCTAGGATCCTCTGTTCTTGTAGAATGGAGTTATAAAAGTTCATCTTCAAAAGGTCTATAGTAGGTTCTTTGAAGTCAATCTAGTCTAGGTGCCTTTTCTGATTTAATCTTTTTAATAGCTTTCCAAATATTCACTATTGTTACAGGGCTGTTCAGAATTTGTTTTTATGTTGGGAGTCATAGTATTTTTTTTCTTTTTAAGGTAACATTCTATTTTTTTAAAGAGAATGTCCTGTCCTGTATACAAATTATAATATGATGGAAAGTTTTCTATATCCATATTATCTGTTAAAACCACATCTACCTTTACAAACTTCAAAATCATCTTCTTTTCTTTTCTTTCCTTAATTTATAGGCCAATTATATCCCTGGTTTATTTGCACATTCAGTTTAGACTGCATTTCTCTTGCCATCAGCATAGATAGCCATTGCTCTAGGAGTTTGTTTAGATATAAAATATTTGTCTTTGCTGGTGATTTCTTAATTTATCGTCTTTTCTTTTCTTTTTCAGTTCACTACTGTATTATATAAAAGAGTCTAACAGTTTAACTTGTATCCCAAACTACTCTTAAATCTGACCCATTGTTTAAATTGTTCTTTAAAAATTCTGTTAATTTCTTTTTACATGCTTTTACTATCCATTATTTCTATAAAAATATTTAATTTATTCTCCATATAAAAGTTGTTCTTGTTATCATCATCAGCCATTGTCAATCAGTCATGTCTGACCTTCAGCCACTCTATGGATCAATACTCTCCATGCCCCTCTCTCTCATATCACCTCCTTCAGATCTGCCATGGTCATCCTGGTGTCATTATTTATCATGTTCAGCCAACCAGTACTAGGGTGGCCCCTTCTCCTGTTTCTACTGATCACTTCCAGCATGATTGACTTTTGAGTGGGTCAGCTCTCATGACATCACCAAAGTAGAACAGCCTTTATTTGGAAATCTTGGCATCAAGTGCTTTTGGTGAGGTTCAGTCTAGGACTTCTTTGTTATTTTTGAAGTTCATGAGATGTATAATAGTCACCTCCAGTACTACAATTCAAAGCCAAGTACTATACACCTTCTGATCTCAGGACTACAGTCACTACTTTGGTCGATTTTAGAGTCCAGGAAGATAAAAATCTTTACTGTTTCAATGGTCTCATTGTCAATGTGCACTTTGATCTGTGTGGTCTCTGCAGTTGTTGTTATCTTGTTTTTTTGATATTAAGGTGCAGTCAAAATTTTTCACTTTCATCTTTGACTCTCAGGATTAGTTACTCCAGATCCTCCTAGCTTTCCATGAGCAATGTTCTATCATAGTGATGACAAACCTTTTAGAGATCTAAATTTAGAGTCTCTTCTGTATGGGGTGATGGGCAAGTAGCTCATCCTTTGGGGTGAGGTGAGGCAAGGCAGGGAGCAAGGCAGAAGTGCCATTGCCTAAACTTTCCCACCTCCCATATGGGCAATGCCTCTCCTGAGATGAGTCCGCATGTGTCTTCACACGTGGTCTAGCAACATGGAAGTATGAGCATTCAGAAAGAAACTCTTCAAGAAGAAGAGCGCACATGTACTCCCCCACCCGTTTGGGGCTTTTTCAGCCCTGCCCTCTGCTCTCAAGGCACCAAACATCCTACTTCCATTGAGACTGTGGCAGTGGGGCGGGACCGGTGGCCTAGCAATGGAGACATGGAAGCGGTAGGCTGGCCAATGCGTGCATGCGTGTGTGGAGCAGTTATCAACAGCAGCAGCAACAACAGTAGCTTTGTGCAGTGAAAGGGGCACATGCAGTTTGGGTGGTGTCAGTGGGGGCAGGAGAACAACTGCTTCCTGGAAGATGGGGACCAGAGTCAGCTACAGCAGGCAGGGGATAATAAAAGCTTAAAATAAAAATAAAAGTCTAAAAAGGGCTGACACTTTCTGACCGAGAGGGCACAGAAATGATGGCATTTGTGGAAGAGAGGCTATGCAGCAACACCGGCTTGACAATGGTGGAGGAGACAAGGTTTAGGCCATGCACTTAAAGGAAGGCGATGCCCACCGCACTTGGGTGGTTCTTCCCAAGAAGTTCCAGCACCGCTTTGAGCCCCGTGTTCTCATGCCCACAGCAGTTTGTTGCCAAGGCTGTGTTGGTGGACCCAGTGCCCCCTAATGGAGAAAGTGGGTGCCTCACCAGGTCTGATGCCCCCACTAGCAGTGGGAGCCTCCCGGTTCCTCTGCTCACCATGATGGGGAAATAGTCCTGGAAGTATCCCCAGACAGCCCAGGCAGAGCAGTGCCCCCCACGAGATGGTGTCTCCCAGTACAGGTAGAGCCAGGCCATGTTGCCAAGCACCAGCAGCCAGCCATCCCTGAGCAGTAGCACCAGCTAAAGCCCCAGGCAGCACTGGGCTATGAGAGATGCAGCAGGTAACCCTCTCCTCCACCTCGGCAGCCCCCAAGTAGCGGCAGCTGTGGTACTCTGAACGTGCTTAGGAGTCTGCCGCTCCAGCTGCTCCCACCTGTGGACAGCCCCAGCTGAGAGGAAATGGTGGTGCCCTGCAGGGCTGGAGCAGTCGCGGTTTGGGAAGGCAGCCCCATGTAAAGCAAGGCAAGCCGCTGCCTGCAAGAGCCAAGCTGGGCACTGTAACTGCCTGCCCGTCCCCTCCTCAGACTCCTTTCACAGCCATTGGCCCACCGCCCCACACTGGCCATGACTTCTGGCCAGCACTGCCTCTCCTGTGACCTCCCCCGTGGCTGAGACATAGCCAAGTTTGCAACCACTAGCACTGTCCTGTCCTCACCCAGCACCAGGAAGGAGAAGACCAACTGGAAGAGAGCGGCCATTTGGAGGTGCCGCCGGAGCAGCAGGCACAGCAGGGCGAACTGCAACCACATGGCCAGCATGACGGGGTTGGTTCCTATAGGAGTGCAGCTGCAGCTTATCATGGAGGGATAAGTTCCTCCTCCTTCTCCGTGAGGCCCGCCCTGCCCACCCATAAACGAGGTGCAGCTGCATTGCTGCAGGGGGGAGGGGACACCTCCCCAAAGGCAGTTCCGGGCTGGCTGGCCTTAAGCCAGTGATGGCAAACTTTTAGAGACCACGTGTGGTGGGGCAATGGCGCATGCCCACAGATAAGGCTTGTGTGCCGCCTGTGGCACACATTTCATAGGTTTGCCACCACTGCTCTAAGCAGTTACTTAATCCTTCCTCCAACAAAAACAGATAATGATATAAAGTTTGTATCTCTATCAACTTAACATGTTGAATAGTATAGGAGACAGAATGATAAGTGTAGGTCATAGGTCTCATATAGGTGACAGTATAGGATACTATTAGTGATAGGATGCAAACTTGCTGAGTGCCTTTTCCAATTCTGAACCAATTTGGGTCTCCACATTAGGTTCTTACAGTGGCTGCCTGATCAGACTACAATGACTGAACAAGCTAAATGTAGTTTGGTGATATTCCCAGTTCTTTGAGATAGTTCTAGAGCTTGTGATGATCAACACAGTTGTCAACGTGACCACATATTCCTCTCCTATCTGAAATCTTGCTTGTACATCAGGCAGTTTTCTGTTGGCGGTTATATTCAAGAGAATTTTACTAACATGTGGTATCAAGACTACAGTTCAGTGGTTGGAACAGTCTTTCATATTACCTTTCTTTGGTATTGGGATAAATATTGATCTTTTCCATTTTTTTGGCCACTGACCAGACTTCCACACACTTCAGCAAAGTGCTGTCAGTGTTTTTGTTGGCAGTGGTGTTAGCAACTCTGCAAAAATTCCATTGACTCCTGGGGCTTTGTGGTTAGGCAATGGGTTGAATGCTCACATTACTCCAGGATATCTGGTTCCATTTCTGGTAGGTCAGCTTCTCCTCTTACAGCCTTGTTTTTTGTTTGTTCTGAATATTCCTGCCATCTTTTTCTAGTTGGTCATGCAATTCCTGTCCTTCATGTCTTCCTACCATATTCTCTCTTGCTATAAAGGACTTTCTGCCCTCTTCACATAAGTGAAACACTCTCTTGTATTACCTGTCATAGCTACTTCTTCCAGTTTCTTACAATCAAATTAATCAAGGATTTAATTGTTTATTAATAATATATTTTTAAATGTATGGATTTTTACAAGTCATTTTGGTTAAATATCAATTCATAGAAAGGATGAATTGCTGCCCTTGTTCTTTTATTGTCCATTTTTATTATTTTGAATGGAAAGTAAGCAATTAGTTTTCTTGACCAGAGAAAGGAAAGGGCCACATTGGCTGACTTTGGGATAATTACTAATTCTCAACCTATATTATCACAGAAAATACATAAATTTCTACAGAACTGATTGGACAACAGCATACTATGTATACTACTTGGAGTTTCTTAAGCCTGTCTGGCTAGCTGCTATTGATTACAACATCAATGATTAACAGGATAGTAGTCCATAGAAGTCTTCTAAGATACAGGTTTTGAAAAGAATATGCTTTGCTCACACAGACATGCTTTGTGAAAAACATACAGAGCTTTATTAATCAGATCCAATTTTATGGTAGGGGTCAGGTAATCTAAGGTCAGCTAGGTTCTGCCACTTACTTCAGCATTATAAGCATCATTTAGAGATGAACCACATTATGACTGCTGTACATAAAGTAAATGTTTACTATATCTGATATCTGAATTCTTCTGAGCTGCTTGTTGTCATAACAGTGGAATCCTAAATTGTATATACCTATTCAAAAACAAGATTCTGTAAGATAAAAGGTACTCACTGATGTGTACATACAGGATTGTGGCCTAATTCCTTACTCTGATTGTTGATCAGCTTATCATCTAATCAATATTGCAATGTAAGAATGACCTTACTAAGAGTCTTGTAGCTACTAAAAAAATGTGGAATTTTATCATTTATTATATTTTGAAGAACAAATTGGTGTAGACTAAAATTAAAAACTTAGAGTAAATTTAGTATAGCTTTGCACTTCATATTATAAATAGAACTGATTACCTATTATATTTTCAGGACAAGAAAACTCATGTACAAAATTCTGGCTGAAAATAATTGCAATAGGAAAAACATTTTTTTGTTCAATGTTAACAAATATTTTTATTGGGTATATTTTGTCAGTGGTATTATCAAATTTAAATGATCATATTTAATCATAATAAATTATTTTGTATTTTCTCAATATATATCTAATGATGTAGTACATAATTTAATTGGTCACTCTATATAGAATGTTTCTGAAAATTAAAGGACAAAATGAGTTGAGTCAGCACAACATGTCTTGCGATTTAAATTAAATTAAAATATAGTTAGAATAAATTACACTCACTTGATATGATTATTTCCCATGTTGTCTGTCAATTTAAGATTGTATATGCAACCTTTCCAGGGGTTCTAGAGGGTATGCCCAAGGCTTATTGACATAAATATAGTTGTGAAGCTTCAGGGTATGAATCCGTTTCCTACATAAATGACATGCAGTTGTTTTATCTTTGTGTATTTTCCCCATTTTTTTAAATTAAAAAGGCCAGGAGAACAGAACAGGAAATACTACCTTCATCTTGACCTTTACAGAATTCTGTAAACGAACAGAATTCATAGCACAACAAAAATTTTACCTAGAGGGACTCATAAAATGAGAAAAGTAGTTATTAAACTATTTTTGAATAGTAGCAGTGGAATATATAAATATGTATTTATATGTATGTATCTCTCCTGGGTTGGATGAGATTTACTATTAAATAAGTATACCTAAAATTTCAGCTTTAGGCTAAATTTCTATTTTGTTTTCTGGAATAAGCTTCATCAAGCTAAATAAAACTTTTTTTCTGAGTTAACACATATGCAAAAATTAATACAGTAGTTAAAATTTACTCCAGGCTACAACTAAGCTTTTGTTGATGATGCTCTCTAAACAAAATCCAAAAACGCAAAAATCCTGATTTCCTCGGAAATTTATTTATTCTTTTCAAGAAGGTGGATGTATCATAAAGCTTTTGTATATTTAAGTAGCTGTCTATGGAATATCAGGTAATGAGTAAAATACAGTGAACGTACAGTAACTATGTTGGGAGAGAATGGAAGAGAAAAGCAGAGAAATGTAATTGAGAACGGTAACACAAATCTTGATAATAATAGCACAAAGCAGAATATGAGAAGCATGTGTTCAGTTTTAGTTTTGAAAGAATCAAAAGAAAAATAATCTATGAGGTGGATGATTAAAATGAGCAAAAAAGAAGTTACAGTGCATCCAATATTAGTAAGTTATTAACTATTCTACATTATCTTAATTACATTGTTATTGAAATAAGTCTTCTGAACTGTTCTATAGACTATCAATAAAAACTAAGAAAAATATTCTGCAAATTTGTCTAAAGCTCTGGACCATTAATTCCTGAAATAGCCTCCTATCAAAGAAGTCTCTATTATTATTTTTTTAGCAATGGATTGACAAATGGAATTGATTATCAAACCCAAAAGCAGTGAGATGTTTACTAGTAATTGTAGTATTTGCAAAACAGATCTGTCTTGGGTTACCCTTGTCAACTGTTATTTATTCTTGTGCATAGATAAGATTTTTATGTTTTATATGTTCATGCATTTTGAAATAGAGTCTAGACAGAATTTCAAATACCTTGATGGTGTTTTGTTCACTTTTTGTCACAAATATTCTTATAACTCCAGCCTTTGCCAAATGATACCAATACCTTCCTTTTAAAATAAAATCTGAGACTTTTTCTTGTGTAGAGTATCCAAAGAAATTCAAGCAAAAGATGTGTTTTAATAAATCAAACTTTTTCAAAGACCATGGAAGAGGACCGACAGCCATTAGAGCATTTGAAGTAGAATTCCACCAATCAGTGAATTTGAAGTAACTAAAAAGTAAGTCCAATTGTAATGGACAATTTCTTTCCCATTCATCCTGTTCAAATGTCAAAGACTACCTGGACAAGTTCCTGCAGTTTTCTTGTCAAGATTTTGCCATTCCATCTTTCCTAGGACTAAGAGAAAGTGACTGATGTAAGTTAGCTTTGTGTCCAGAAGACCTCTCCTGGTTTCTAACTTGATGCCTTGACCACTACGTCAAAGTAGTTCATAAATGATAATATACTTTCTGAAATAAATGTGCATAGAATTCCACTCAGTGTGACTTCCTTTAAAAGAAATGGATATCTTGCTTTTAAGTTCACATAACCATTTGTATTTATGAATGTCTTATCTTGCAGATAGTGAATACTTTTTTGTGGTCTGATTTGGGTAGCAACTACTGTAACAACAGATACTACTGAATCATCAGATAATAAATACAAGTGTCTTCATTATATTACTCAGCTAAAGATAATACCCTATTAAGATGTTATGGTTTTGTGTACTAAAAAGCAAAAATAAGCAACACAAGACTGTGAATGCTAATCCTATTGTCAGTACTATCCATTCCACAATGTGTATGGCTGAGTCTTATTCATTCCACAATGTGCATGGTTGACCCTTATTAAATGGTACCCTGTATATGAGTGAAATATATAGGATTATGTATGGGAATAGTTTGTGCAATGATAGACCAAGTTTCATAGATATTTGTTAGCATTCATGAACCTGTATGTGTTCCGGAGGCCTGAAAGGCATAATACCAGATTAAGGTAATTGTTCAGGACTAATCAGCAAGTTTAGAAATGTATGGGGGAAAGCTATATGTACAGTGACAGATTAATTAAGTAGAATTTAATAAGCATGACTTTTCACATAGCTGTTGCTACAAATTAATTGATGTCTATATATTTCTATAGTTTTAGTTTGGGTATTGAAATTGTTAAATTTGCCTCATCTTTTCTCATTACTGAATTATTTTATAGGTTAAACTACTCAGGAAAGCTACTGTGCTTTTTGATCAAAGTGGAAATTGATGTTAGCATATAATAAGCAATTTAATTTTTAATGAGCTTTATTCAAGCCCAAACTTATAAGGGGTTATAAGGTCCAAAATAAACTAAACAAAAACAACATCTTTTCTCATAACATTACTAACTATGCCCTCAAATAATAGAGAGAATGAATATTTAATTGAAAATATTTAATAACCCATAGTTATATTTTGTTTTAGAACTTTGACTAATACTATATGCCTTATCAGAGCATCACCCTGCCATTATCATGGAGATATAGAACTTGTTATTGCTATCTTGGCATAATGCTGGTTAGATTACTTAAGAAGTCTCTTTAAGTTATTAGTGGGGATCTAAGTAGTAATAAGCAAAATAAAACATATTAAATATATAAAGATACTAAATGTGGATGAAATTATTTTTCTTAAAGAAACTCAATTGAACAAATGAGTGAATTTCAGTTTACAAAGATATGTTCAAAGGTTCAGTTTTTAAATATGCACTGTCTTAATATTTAAGACAAAACATGTATGATAGTCTACAACTAAATTCTGGAAATATTTATGCTATAGCAAAAAAATACAGGTTTCTGTTATCACATTAATAAAAATAGAATCAGGTTAAAAGAATTAGATCCATATATCTGATCTCTCAAAATATCAGGTAAAGCTATTATTATCACCTAGTTCATGCTCTACTTTGTATTGTTCTATATTGCAGCGATGTAAAGAACAAAATATGAAAAGAAAAGAAAGCAGTAGCACCATTCCTTAAATAAGAAACAGTACAAAAAAATATTCTTTCTTAGTTTTCACATTAAATGCAGTCCTCATTATTTAATGCTATTGCTGTTATCCAGGGATGTCAAATTCGCAACATCACATGATATGTTGCGATGTATCACGACTTTTTTGCCATTGCCGCAATGGGGTGGGTGTGGTTTCGCTGTGATGCATCCGGCCCGCAGGCCGGCAGTTTGATACTCCTGCTGTAATCCATTGTAAGAAATAAACAAGTGAGACCACTACAAGCTTGGTTTACATAAGGCCTTTTCCTTCAGTAGATATAGGATTTCAAAGTAAGATTGGGGAAATTGAACTGATTAAAATCCTCTTATAAAAAGTTAATGTTTCAAATGAGTTCATATAAGCAATGTATACACAGATAGTGTATGACTACAGTTGGGACTATAATTTCTATTGCTAACCAAGACGGTTAAATGAATTGCATCTGATTTTATGAGCTTTTTTGCCATAGTTGTTAAATGAATCACTGCAGTTGTTAAATGAATCCAGGTCCCTTTGACTTTATTTATTAGAAGCCAAAAGAGAAAATTGCAAATTATGATCACATTGCAAATAGATGTCAGTTGCTAAGTGCCCAAATTTTAATCATATGAACATGGGTATGCTGTGATCATCATATAACTACAAGGATTTATCACTTTTCTTGGTGCCATTGTAACTTTGAATAGTCGCTAAATGATTGGTTGTAAATTAAGGACTACTTGTAACAATGTGTTTACTGACATGTATCCAAACAAGGGAGAAACAAAAAAAGAATAAATCAGTGTGTGAAAACAAAAATGCTGTACTAGCAGAGAGGTTTCAGTAAAGGCAGGGAACAATAAGATGAACCATAAGGTGAATAATAGAAAACAGAATTGCAAAAGGAGCTTATTTTTTTTTTACTGAGTACAATAAGGCCCAAAATTCTGAAGATCATGCCAGGACATGGAATATATTTAATATAAAGTGTGACAGAATACTTCTTATTCTTCTGAGAAACTTTTGAAAAGAATAATAAGTTCCTGCAACAATTGAATTCATAGAAACAGAGTGGTTCAATATATGAAACAAATAAGAAAAAAATATATGTTTTTTCCATATCTATGTAAGAATCAGATATAAGAACAATAGATTTGGAAGAGATGGCAGCTGGAATAAAATTAGAGGCAGAGCCTCTAACAGTGTGAGATTATTTTGTTAGCTGAAATTAAAATTAGAAAAGTTCATTATAGAAATAAATGAAAAATGAAAAATATTTGAAATATTAAACATCAAGAAGATAAAGATGATGTCATGTTTAGTGATTTTACAGTTGATTGTTGATGATGTGAAGGTAGGAAATAGCTTTGTATTATTGGCACAAGTTAAAGACTGAGATAGATCAGGGATAGTCAACCTTGGCTCTTTTATGATTCGTGGACTTCAACTCCCAGAATTCCTGAGCCAGCTGTGCTAGCTCAGGAATTCTGGGAGTTGAAGTCCACGAGTCATAAAAGAGCCAAGGTTGACTATCTCTGAGATAGATGATGTGCTGGACAAGCAAAGGAATTAACTGCAGGTAGGAAGACAACAGCAAATTTAGACAAGATTGTGAAACAGAAGACTATTTCTATAATAACAAAACAATGGCATTTCAGTGGCAAATGTGTGGATAGTTAAACAGTGAGGAAGATGACAAAAAAAAATTTCAAAGTAGGACTGAAGGTACATGTACCAATGGAAGAATCAATCAAATCGAAATGGAATGAACCATTGAGGTAATACCACTTTAAACTTTTATTAAATCATTTATAAATATAAACTTATTCAGTTCATATGAACTTGATTAATTTCATGTTTTCAAAGCAATATGTTTTCAAAGCAATATTTTCAAAGCAACATATCATGTATATATATTTTTAAAGTACACACAATCCATATATATGTGCTTGCACCCCTATATAAGAGAAACTGTTTGTTTGGGTTCATGTACTGAAAATTTACATATTAAGAAAAAGAAAAGTTT
Source organism: Crotalus tigris (assembly GCF_016545835.1). Classification (NCBI taxonomy): domain Eukaryota; kingdom Metazoa; phylum Chordata; class Lepidosauria; order Squamata; family Viperidae; genus Crotalus; species Crotalus tigris. The sequence goes on along the minus strand of NW_024100112.1, from coordinate 38,233 downwards.
TTAAAAGTATACTGTATATTATTTAAGATTAGAAAATGAGAAATCAATAACTAATAAAACTTACCAATAAATGCAGTGTTACTTATAACATAGATCTTTTTCTCCATAACTATATAAACTCCTAATGCTGTAATGTCAATCTGCATACATCAACAAGCCAGGGTATTCTTGCAATTTAGAAAAGGAAAACATAAACTCGGGTTTTAGTGTATTTAACTTACAGATTTGGATCATTAGGCAAAGTCATTAAGGAAATTTACTTGTAATGTCCTTTGAAATAATTGAAATTAAGTTGAAACATACACATATATCACAATCCTTCATTATGAGATTGTTTCCACATATAAATATATTACTTGTCTTCATATTAGGAAGGTTCTGAAATCACCCTTTTGTGAGGAAGTCTTCTGGCCATTTTCACCAATTTATTTTCCATTCCTCATTCCCTTGTGGTATTTCATATGCTGTTCCAGGAATGTACCACAAATCCTAAAATCAGTTTGTTTGTTTGTTTTAGGGACACAGAAGATACTATAGATAATTTGGTGAAAAATATTCTATTTCTTTTCTACAATATGAGTGAAGCTCTACTGAACATGTTTGCATCAAGCCCATTATATTTGCATTGATCTTATGAGAGTAATTTATGATACAGAGAAAAACATAATTACTTGATACTACAGAGAGCAATGAGCTGAGATCTGTAAACTATCCATTCACTCTACATTAATATCTACAGGTTTAGAATTTCAGTTTTCAGAATAAAAAAAAAATTAAAGGTTTAAGCATTAAACTTAAACATAGATCAATACAGAGCATCAGCAACAAATGTAATTAAGACTTTTTCTCTTTATTAATGTGCAGAAAATTGCAGCAGGTAGAAAATAAATTTAAAAAGAAATAAAGGACAAGCATAAAGGAATATGCTTCAAACTTTCTATTTAGGAAAAAATATGCTTGTCAAATTATTTGTAATTTTTTTGTAACCAAAATTAAAAATATAATATTCCTTAAATGCATATGGTATGCTATTATAAAGTGAACATTTATATGCTACAAAATATTCTAGAGAAGTATGCTAGGATTATAGCTACAATTCTTTTGAAATGTACTTTACAGTCTTGTTGTTTTTAACAAAAATTAATAGATAGTTATAAAATCAAGATGGATGGACATTTTTCACTTGTTTTAGAAAGCCACAACAATTTGTGACTAAGATTCTTGTCATTATGCTAAATGTCAGCCCCAAAATATTGGTCAGTGCAAGATATATATTAAACTATTTTTATTTAATCTCGTCAGCTAGTAGCATGAATATCTTCTTACCAGATATTGTTTTATGTCCCTACAGCAATTCTCCCCCCCCCACTTCTTTTTGGTGATTTCAAATCTCTCTTAACTCTTAGTGACTCCACAGTCCAATTCAGACAATTTTCTTAGCAACACTTTCAGAAATAGTTTGCAATTGCCTTGTTCCTAGAGCTAAGAGAATGTGAGTGGCCCACAGTCATCCAACTGGCTTTGCACCACTCAATAAAAATTTATTTATGGTCCAAGACCAAACACAATAAAAGAACAGTATACAAACAATAACTATAAAAGGTCATTTTAAAATTGCAAGAAAATCCTAAAGCAAATAGCAGCTAACAGCTAATAGCATGAAGGAGAAACTTGAAACTTTCTAACAGCTATAGCTATTGATAAGGATTTTGTAACCTCCTTGCATATTTTTGAAGAGTGGCCACCCAGGAAAAGGGGAACCAGCCTCTGGTCACAATAGCAGTTACACAGTAACAATTGGAAATATTAAATGTGATTGCCATTTTGTGTAGTGTAGACATTTTAATAGCATATATGAGACAGATTCTACCTCAAAGTATGAACAAAAACAAGTTCAGCTTTCATATGTGATGTTCATTTGATAAGTAGTCACCCATCTATACCAAAGTAAATTTTCTGTATGTATGTACTTATCTATCTATCTATCTATCTATCTATCTATCTATCTATCTATCTATCTATCTATCTACCTACCTACCTACCTACCTATTAATTATTTTTTATTGTTGCCAATCTCAGTTAAGACATACAATAACAATAAGTAAAAGCCAAAGATATAAAAAACAGCAAATACAAATTTTTTAAAAAATGTACTAATAAATATCACAAAAGCCAAAAATGCAAACCATAGTTGAAGGGAGAAAAATTGCCTCCTTCTCATTGTGGAGCCTATAAGGTATTATAGAAATGTTTATAAGGGAGTTAAAGTGCGTTATGGACTTGGTTACTTGTACAGTTGGGTAATGTTTTTTTTTTTTTTAGAGTTTGATTGTTTATTTGTAACCCTGTATTCAGCTCTGGGAAGTGGGGGGGGGTAGGGGTGGGTGGGTCTTGGGATGTATATTGTATAAAACTTTTCAATTAAAAAAAAACATGCGATTTTGCTATGAAATCAAGGGATGGGAAAATTTGGCTCTGTCATTTGGATATTCCAAATCTTCTGCTTTAATTAAGCCAGGATTTTATCAAATCCCAAAGCAGCAATGCTGACAATGTGAGACTGCAATACAGGTAGTCTTTCACTTACAACCATTAATTTAGTGACTCTTCAAAGTTACAATAACACTTACGACTTTTTTTCACACTTATGAATGATGCAGCATCCCCATGGTCACATGATCAAAATTCAGCTTGGCGACCAAAATGTACAAGGGCAATTCAGAAATAAATCTCTGTTTGGTTAGCAATGACAGACACTAGCAGATATAGAACTTTTATTATACACATTAGAAAACATTACATTACTTTTTGACATAATTGCCATTCAAATTGAGGCACTTGTCATAACATCTTACAAGATTTGAAATTCCTTAGTAGTAGTCACTCAGTGCCAAATCTGGGCTGTGGGGGTGATCAAAAACATCCCAATGGAACTGCTTCAAAAGTTCTTAGGTGCGTCTAGCAGAGTGTGGGCTAACATTATCGTGAACCAACATCACACCGGAAGTGATGTTATAGAAAATCCCACCAAATGTGAAGATGCCAAAAGAGTATTGCTAGTGAGGTTCATGGAGCATGGTTCGACCATCAATTCAGAAGTCTACTGTGAAACATTACGAAAACTCAGACGAGCCATCCATAACAAGCATCGGAACATGCTGACTTCTGGTATGATGTTGGTTCATGACAATGCTCACCTGTACACCACTAGACATACCCAATAACTTTTGAAGCAGTTCTCCTGGGATGTTTCTTATTACTGTAGACACAAATTTAGATATTGTGGGTAAAGGATTTTGACATCAGGTAAAATAGGTTGAAAAGAGCATAATTTTATCTGAAAAAAACTTAAGCTGCTAAGAAAAATAAATAAAATGTTTGACATAAAATATGAAGGAAATCAGCTCCATTGAACTTTGATTCCACATCAAGGATTTTAGTAGTAACAGATCTAATGAAGTGATTTGTCCTAGCCACTTCTAAATTAAATAACAATAAAAATAAGAAAATGCAGGGGAGTTTTTTTTAAAAAAAAAAAAGAATCTTACCAGAATTAGTGAAAATTAGTATATATATTTACATCTTCTGATGGGATCAAGTCTGCCAGAATCAAATTAATACACAAAATTTACATATGATTTGCAACACTTCAAGATTATGCTATCAATATGCAGGAGAAAAATGGACATATTTTGACAAAGCATGTTTTCCACTTCAAAATTAAGCATAAAAATAATTACAGGAGACCTCCTATAGTTACTCTAAAACTAAAAAATCAGCCAAGGTCCTGAATTCATTTCTGGACTGAGTTCAGTATGGAGTTTTTCATTTTATAATAATAATAATAATAATAATAATAATAATAATAATAATAATAATAATAATAAAGTTGGAAGGGACCTTGGAAGTCATCGAGTCCAACCCCCTGCTCAGGCAGGAAACCCTACACCATTTCAGACAGATGGCTGTCCAGTCTCTTCTTAAAAACTTCCAGTGTTGGAACATTCACCACTTCTGGCGGCAGGTTGTTCCATTGGTTAATTGTTCTAACTGTCAGGAAGTTTCTCTTAGTTCTAGGTTGCTTCTCTCCTTATTACTTTCCATCCGTTGCTTCTTGTCCTGCCCTCAGGCACTTTGGAGAATAGCTTGACTCACTCTTCTTTGTGGCAGCCCCTGAAATATTGGAACACTGCTATCATGTCTCCACTCGTCCTGGACAAATGGCTGTCCAGTCTCTTCTTAAAAACTTCCACTGAAGTTCCAGTTATATTGAGAATATTCTACTGTCCCTACTGAAAGAACAGATCAACAATTGCTGCTGATTCTATGGATTTACAGGTGGTTGCTGTGGCCAACTTTTGTACAGTTACTGCAATTTTTCCTGACATTTTGGAAATGGCAACAGTTATACACATTTTTGTGACACCCCATCTGGCTATAACAAGCCCTATATAGAAGTACATCTGCAAAGTAACTGGAAGTTATTATTACTAAATATGATAGTCCTTGCAAGAAATCATATAATGGCTATATTGAAAGATCTACAACATTTATATTATTGATATTGACTTTTAAAACCCAGACCTGCTTAAAGCTTGACTATGAACATATCTGATTATTGGGATATGAAACAGAGATATTTTCAGATATATCCCTGCATTTATTCTGCATTTAGTGCCTCTCTTTCAATATTAGAAGGATATCACTTTCACCAGGCTTTTAATTGCCAAATTTACTGTTAATTTTAATTTATATTTTAACATTCTTATACGTTTGTGCTTAAATTTTGTTAAGATTCTTGAATACTCTTTACCAGTATAAAAATGCAAGGTATAAAGCCTTTTGATTTTTTTTCTTTCTTTCCAAATTTTGCAACAGACAATTTTGGTCAACATAATCTTTCTCTTTTTTTGTGAAATAAAAAGTGCTGGTCCCTAAGGTAATTAAATAAAGACGTACCATCTTGTAACAAGAAACATACACATACATATCCTTAAAAATACAATAGCTTGCCTTCCCCCCAAATTAGCTTACCATGAATAAGAGGTCATAAATAGTTAGATAGTGAGCCTCCACTTAAGTACCCAAGGTTGTAATCTTGTGTGATTAAATTACATGCACTTCTTGATAGAAAATTGATCTAACCTTCAGATGATATAATGCAGAAGAACTAAGTGAACTTTTATAATCGTTTAGTCAATGATGGATTAACTACCATTTTTCCAGTGTCTTCAGTCTTATAGTTCATAGTATCCACCAATAACAAGTAGATGACTGGCCAAAAAACTCCAAGCAGTTAGGTCTAGAATTCTGTGCTGGTCTAGCATCTCATTTTGGCTACAAGTGCTGTACACAACTGCTGACTTTAGTGTCCCTGACTTTAGTTTAATAACCTAGCATATTACTTATAAGCATTTACTTATACATCAAAACAAGTAGCTACGTAGAGTGAATGTTATGTTCATGTTCAGTGAGTTTCAGCATTTGGCAATGGATATTCTACCATTCTTACCTTATATTTATTTTTAAATTGTTCTATTAAGCAATTTGTGAATTTGTATTTGCTGATGTATAAAAGGAACACTTGTATGGGAAAAAAAGGAGAGAAAAGGATAACATACCAACTTGCTCAATTAAGAAAATTTTATTTTCTGGATCAGTTTACAATAAGCCTTGACAAAATATCTAGCAATATATATTAAATATAACTGCAATTTTATCTGAAACTTTGAAAGGGCTTTTTAAAAATAAATCTTTTAATGGCAGATCATGTAATAACCAAAACGAATTTAAATTGTCCAGTTTTACTTGGGCTGCAGTATTGATTTTTTGTATTATTTTATGTATGTCTTTTAGCTTTCTACACTCTTTTATTTTTTATTTGTAAGCTGTCCAGAATTGCCTTAGGTAAGATGGGCAGTCAATAAAGTTGATAGATAGATAGATAGATAGATAGATAGATAGATAGATAGATAGATAGATAGACAGACAGACAGACAGACGACGACAACGACAACAACAACAACAATAATAATAATAATAAGAAGAAGAAGAAGAAGTAGTAATAGTAGTAGTAGTAGTAGTAGTAGTAGTAGTAGTAGTAGTAGTAGTAGTAGTTGGAAGGTACCTTAGAGGTCATCTAGTCCAATCCCCTGCTCAGGCAGGAAGCCCTATACCATTTTGAACAGATGCCTGTCCAGTTTCTTCTTAAAAACTTCCAGTGTTGGAGCATTCACCGCTTCTGGAGGCAGGTTGTTCCACTGGTTAATTGTTCTGTCAGGAAGTTTCTCCTTAGTTCTAGGTGGTTAGTTTCCACCCGTTGCTTCTTGTCCTGCCTTCAGGCACTTTGGAAAATAGCTTGTGTTATGTCCCGAGCCTTTGCAAACGGCTCGGGCGTTTGCAGACAGTCCCGGGCAGGTGCAAAGCTGCCCGGGACCAGACAGGCTGTCGCCAGCGCCGTGCGCATGCGCGGGTGCTGGCGCGGGAAAAGTAACCCATTTACCCGGGAGTTGCCTATATAAGAGGCTGCGAGGCGTTTGGGCGAGGCTGAAGCCATCTTCCTGTAAGCTGAACGCTGAATAAAAGAAACTGAGAACTCCAGCTGCTTCTCGTGTCTGTTTTCCCCCAAGGACGCAACACTGGCGACGAAGGTGGGATGCCTTGCACTACCTGGAAAGGAAAAAGTGTAAGCTTACCCAAGGAGTCCTGAGCGGCGGAAGAGGAACGGCGTCGACTCGGCAGCTGCCCGCCAATCCGGTGCGCATTCGGGGGTAGGCTGGCTGATAGACCCGTCTCCTGAAGATCCGAAGATGGCGAAAATCGGAAGGCTTTCGGAATTCGACGTCTCACATCCAGAGCGGTGGGAGTCCTACGTATCCAGAATGGAGAACTACTTCAAGGCAAACCAAGTGAGGGAAGATAGCTTGAAGGCGCCACCCTGCTTTGCGTTTGCGGCCAAGACGCCTTCGAAATCGCAGAAAATCTTGTAGCACCTGTTCCAGTAGAGTCTGTAAGCTACGCAGACCTGAAGAAGCTGCTGAAAGAGCACTTCCACCCCAAGGTGTCCGTTATCTCATGGCGCCACACCTTCGAGCAGAGGGATCAACGGTCCGGTGAAACAGCCAAGGAATACATCGCCGCGCTACGGAAGGCCGCCAAGCCCTGCGAGTTCAAGGACCTCGAGGAACGACTGAGGGACCGATTCGTGTGCGGGCTAAGGCATCGAGAGCTACAACAGAGACTTTTTGCCAAGGAAGAATTATCCTTCCAAGACGCCTTAAGGGAAGTCACCGCAGAAGAAGCAGCAGGCGGCGCCATCAAAAACATGCGGCCGATCAGAAACAGTGCAGAGGGTGCGTCCGTGCACCAGGAAGACGTCCGACGAAACTCCGAGGAGGATCCGGACGAGGAAGTCGACCGTCTACACCCCGCGAAGGAAGAGAACCAGAAGGGAAGCTCTTCGGCTCTGCTCAAGTGCATCGGCTGTGGAGGTCGCCACAGGAGAACCGACTGCAAGTTCCGCTCCGCTACCTGCCGGGCATGCGGCAAACAAGGGCATATTGCAGCTGTGTGTCTGAGCCGACGAAAGGCACAACCCCAAGAAGAACGCCTGACAGGTACCAGATTCCCCAGCCAGAATAGGGTAGGGTTTTGCGCTTCGCGAAGAAGCATCTGTAGAACAGGCACACACAAGCCCATGAAGAAAAAGCTGTCACTCAACGTGAAGCTACAAGGGGTTCCATTATCTATGGAACTAGACACAGGGTCTGCCCTGTCCATCATTTCATTGCATACATTTAGTAAGATTTGTTCCAGTAGTGGGTCTAAGGCCAAGTTAAGGCCTTCTGATATTGTATTAACAGATTTTCAGAACTCAAGAGTGTGTGTTAAGGGGGAGGCCACCCTTAACGTGCAATACAAGAGCTTTGAAGGTCCACTAGACTTATTAGTAGTAGGGGGTGAACGAACGAGTCTCATAGGACTCGATTGGTTTGAGGCCCTGGGGATACACGTCACAGGACTCAACAGCTTACAAACACTCGGGGGTGAACGAAAGAGTCTCATAGGACTCGATTGGTTTGAGGCCCTGGGGATACACGTCACAGGACTCAACAGTTTACAAACACTCGACCTACAGGAAGTCTGCAAAGAATTGCAGATGTTTTCCAGCCCCCCACAGCTGGGCACATTCAAAGGACACCTGTGTCCTTAAAGCTAGACCCCACTGTCACTCCCATTATGATTAAAGCAAGAAGGGTCCCTTTTGCTTTAAAAAGTAAGATTGACACTGAATTAGACAAACTAATCCAACAAGGAATCCTAGAACCTGTTGATTCCAGCCCATGGGAGACCCCCATTGTCACGCCTCTAAAGGAAAATGGGGACATTCGCATTTGTGCTGATTACAAATGCACACTCAATAAGGCATTGCAGCAACATGCCTATACTGTTCCTGTGGTCAGTCACATCCTGGCCTCTCTCAAGGGGGGGCGTGTTTTTGCAAAGCTTGACCTAGCTCAAGCATATCAACAGCTGCCTGTGATGATGATGCTGCTATAGCTCAGACCATTGTGACCCACAGGGGAGCCTTTAAGGTAAAAAGGCTACAGTTTGGAGTGAATGTCGCTCCTGGGATTTTCCAAAGCATAATGGAAAACACACTACGAGGTATACCAGGGGTCTGCCCCTACTTTGACGATGTCTTGATTGCAGGAGACTCCACACACATTCTAGATGAAAGGCTTAGGGCTGTCCTGTTAAGATTCAGGAAATCAGGCCTTAAGCTCAGAAAAGACAAATGCAAGATTGGGGTGCCTTCTACTGAATTTCTGGGATTCAAAAATGATGCTGCTGGGATTCATCCTGCTGAATCCAAACTAACTGCTATTTTAGAAGCACCCAGGCCAAAGTCTAAGGCCGAACTTCAGGCCTTCTTAGGCCGCCTGAATTTCTACAATTCTTTTTTCCACATAAAGCTAGTGTAGCTGAGTCCTCCCTTCACAGGTTACTAGACAACAATGCTGTGTGGCTGTGGTCACAAGCACAGAGATCTTTAAAGAAGTCAAGGCCTTGCTCAATTCTAACAGTGTTCTTGCACATTTCAACGAGTCTCTCCCTGTGTGCATCGCTTGTGATGCGTCCCCCTACGGGGTTGGAGCTGTCCTGAGTCACCTCAGGTCTGATGGAACTCAGGTTCCTATTGCATACTACTCCAGAACAATGTCTTCTGCCGAGCGCAACTACGCTCAGATAGACAGGGAGGCTCTGGCGGGTGTTGCTGGAATTAAAAAATTCCCCGATTTTCTATATGGCAGGCATTTCACGGTCTTCACTGACCATAAGCCTCTGCTGGGACTGTTTACCACACGTAAGCAGACTCCCCACATCATTTCCCCTAGAATGATTAGGTGGTCTATTTTCTTGTCTGCATATGATTTTTCATTACTCCACAAGCCTGGGAAAGAAATGGGCATGCTGATGGCCTCAGTAGGTTGCCCCTGCCAGTAGTAGAAGCTGACCCCGCGCCAGCTGTCAACATTCTATCAATCCAAGCCTTGCCCGAGCTCCCTCTTAGTGCCAGGGATGTTACCGCTGAAACAGGTAGATCACACACTTTCACGTGTCCGCTGGGTCCTGTCCGGGTGGCCTGAGCACTGCCCTAGTCATGAGTTTCAGAGTTTCTGGTCCAAAAGAAACGAACTGTCCCTTTCTCAGGGTTGTCTGCTTTGGGGAAACAGAGTTGTCATTCCCACCTCAATGAGGACTAGGGTCTTAGAATCCCTCCACGAGGGTCATCCTGGCATTGTTCGTATGAAGGCTCTTGCACGAAGCCACTTGTGGTGGCCTGGTTTAGATAAAGATATTGAAGCTAAGGTACACGCATGCCACCTGTGCCAACGATCTCGCCCAGAGATGCCCCAAGCTCCTGTGCATAGATGGGAGGAAACACAGTCCCCATGGTCTAGGGTGCACATTGACTACGCTGGGCCCTTTCAGGGCCAGTTCTTCTTGGTCCTTGTTGACAGCCATTCAAAATGGCTTGAGGTTGTGCCTGTCTCATCCACCACCACTGCAAAGACTATTCAGGTACTGAGGGGGATTTTTGCTGCACACGGGCTGCCAGATGTCATTGTGTCCGACAACGGCCCTCAATTCACCTCCTCCGAATTCCAAGCTTTCTTACAGGCAAACATGATTCGTCATGCCACGTCTGCACCCTTCCACCCGTCCACCAACGGTATGGCTGAACGCATGGTGCGCATCGCAAAGGACGCCTTGAAGAGACTCACCTACGGGGACTGGCATCACAGGTTGGCTGACTTTCTCCTTTCTTATCGCACCACACCGTCCACTTCTACAGGGAGAAGTCCAGCTGAACTTCGTTGGGGGCGCCAACTTACTACTAGACTTGACCGGTTGCATCCGGACAGACTGCCTTCATCTACCTCACATCCTAGGGCACCTAGACAACTACTTGTGGGTGCCCCGGTTTGGGCTCGCAATTACGGGCCTGGTCATACATGGGTCCCCGCTTCTGTGTCCAGGATCACAGGTCCTCTCTCCTACGAGGTTGCCCTGGACAACGGTCGTGTCCTGCGTCGGCACATCGACCAACTTCGCTCTAGGCGAGACTTTTCTGCTGAGACTCCTGGGTCTTTTCCAGGGGGGGAGGGGGACCCTTTGGAGCAAAGGGAAGGGCAAGAGCTACTGCCCATCTCCACTGAGGGAGCCACAAACGGCTCGTCCCAAGGTTCTGCAATTGCTCCGAAAAGAAAGTCATGGAGCTTACCCACACAACAGGCACTCACGCCTACTCCAGCCAGGGAGTCACCCCGGGGGCATACTCACTTTCCACACACATCACACAGCACTCCAGCAACGGAGGATACCCGGGGGCATCCCAACAAATCATTCCCCGCAAGAGAACTGGCACACAATTCCCAAGGTTGGCCTGACCTTACCCCAAATCCTACAGGGGGTCAAACATACACAGAGTTAGTCGAGGAACCAAGTCCCGACTACAACACCCCTAGCACAAATCAGGGAACACCTGAGTTTTGGGAAAGTACAGAAACCCACACGAGCCCGAACACAGAATGGGGTTCAGGGAATGGACAGCCTCCTGACAGGTCTTGGACTGACCTAGGAGGTTCTACAGAGACGCCCAGCAGCGGCTATCACTTCAAGGGGCCTGAGGGTCTACAGCTAGGTAGGTCAACCAGGTCACAAAGTAACAGAAGCCCTGGCCTGACGAGCCCGGTGGGCAAGCAAGCAGGCCAGGCATCGGGGCACAGTCCTTGGAAGACACCAGGACACAATAGAGAGAACAGGCTCACGCCTCCCTCCAGTCAGGGGACTTATGCCAGTAACCCACAGCTAAGAAGGTCACAGAGAGCAAAGAAATCTCCCAAGTACCTAGAAGACTACATAACATTGCTGGCAAGGCAAAGGCCAGTAAACAGTGGGAGCACTGGGGAGCAAAATGTCATATAAAATAAATGTTGTATGTTGGTAGTAGTTTTAGCCCGGGGGAAAGGGGTGTTATGTCCCGAGCCTTGCAAACGGCTCGGGCGTTTGCAGGCAGTCCCGGGCAGGTGCAAAGCTGCCCGGGACCAGACAGGCTGTCGCCAGCGCCGTGCGCATGCGCGGGTGCTGGCGCGGGAAAAGTAACCCATTTACCCGGGAGTTGCCTATATAAGAGGCTGCGAGGCGTTTGGGCCGAGGCTGAAGCCATCTTCCTGTAAGCTGAACGCTGAATAAAAGAAACTGAGAACTCCAGCTGCTTCTCGTGTCTGTTTTCCCGCCAAGGACGCAACAGCTTGACTACCTCTTCTTTGTGCCAGCCCCTGAGATATTAGAACACAGCTATCATGTCCCCCCTCATCCTTCTGTTCGTTAAACTAGACATACCCAATTCCAGCAACCGTTCCTTATATGTTTTAGCCTCCAGTCCCCTAATCATCTTTGTTGTTCTTCTCTGTACTCTTTCTAGAGTCTCAACATCTTTTTTACATCGTGGTGATCCAAACTGGATGCAGTATTCCAAGTGTGGCCTTACCAAGGCATTGTAAAGTGGTATTAATACTTCACGTGATCTTGATTCTATCCCTCTGTTGATGCAGCCTAGCACTGTGTTGGCTTTTTTGGCAGCTGCAGCACACTGCTGGCTCATCTAGTTCAACCCCATTTCACACAAATGGCTGTCCAGTCTCTTCTTAAAAACTTCCAGTGATGGAGCATTCACAACTTCTGGAGGCAGGTTGTTCCACTGATTAATTGTAGACAGACAGACAGATAGACAGATAGATAAATAGATAGATAGATAGATAGATAGATAGATAGATAGATAGATAGATAGATAGATAGATAGATAGATAGATGCAATCAGTAATAGGTTTAAGGTATTAAGTTAATACAAAGTAGAAGTAAAATACTTTTTAAATTGAAAACTGGAATTAACCTATCCCCATTCTCACCCCTTCACCCTCATCGAAGAAAATAAAAATTAAGTGAGTAAAAACAGTTAATAGTTGTCAGACTATAGGGTAGTTTTAGTGTAATGGCTATCATGTAAGTAACAACGCTGCCACATAGTGACAGAATTAATGATGTAGTTACAGGGAATGCTTACAAGCCTTTTTTGATTTATATATCAAAAATGAAAAAAAATCTTTTTTCTTGATAGAATTCATTATTATATAATTACATTATTCTTTTCTTCCTGTAACTGCTCACTAAACCTTTCTTGTTGGTAATTATTGTTCTGTGTCTCCTCAAACACAACCTGCCACACCTTTTATTTCAAGTAGAATAGCAAGATACAAGAATGTTTGGTTGCAGCATTTTCATAGCATAATTATTTTTATTTGACTTTCCTATACAACTACTCCCTTCTTACGATCCTGTAATCAGGGTGACTGGATGGACCTGAGCATTTATTGGCCATATGCCCTTCCTAATACAAAGCAGAGTTTTGCAGCAGATATTTTTTCTTTGTGCCCTATGAGAGAAACATCAGCTGCTATGAGGATTGAATTCTCAAACTTCCAAATGGGTGGCCACCACACCACTCTATTTGACTTTCCTATATGGAAAGATATAAAGGTAATTACATTATTTTAATACAAATCTAAAAATCCCAAATGTGTGGGAGCTCTTATTCCAGAAACATGTCAGCTAGATGATTCAGATCTGTCTTGAAATACAGGTTGTTGGTCCTTCCTCCACTATTGATACTTTCTTGTTCTTAATATATGTCCTCTTACATGCCAGATGGATTGGGCTGATATGATTTCTGACTGATTAGTCATGGGATGATTTTTGCATTAAGATATCATACTTCAAAGAAAGGCTAGATAGTAATCTAATGGATCCTGTACCAATAATAGGTTTGGAGACGATGTCCTTTAAGAAGCTTTACAAGTCAATGGTTCTATTATTTTACTTTTAGTCACAGTAGTATGTAGGCGGATTACAGTGGTGGTTTGGAAGTACATGTAATATAGAATTATTAAGTTTTCATTTATTTATTTATTTATTTATTTATGAGACTTATATACCGCTTTTAAGTGCAAGCACTCTCTAAGCGGTGTACACCAGTAAGCAATGTATATATATATTTACATTGCCCCCAACAATCTGGGTCCTCATTTTACCTACCTCGGAAGGATGGAAGGCTGAGTCAACCTTGAGCCGGTGAGATTTGAACCGCTGACCTGCTGAACACAGTCAGCTAAAGTGGCCTGCAGTACTGCACTCTAACTGCTGCGCCACCTCGGCTCATCCTTATTTGACCGTGAATCCAGCTGTAGATTGCCCACACATATTTAGAATATGCAAAGTAAGGTTTAAAATTTCTGTTCTTTTATTATTTAATGTTCAATCTGAGATTTTATACAACAGCAATTGTCTTATTGCTGGTTTGGCTCCTGAAAATGGTCATAAAGGAAAAACCATCTTCCATATTGTTACTAGCATATTAATAAAACTTACAAACCTGATGGTAATTTGTTGATTCTATTTGATAATTTCTGAAACAGTGCATTATGATAATCAGACACAGAGAGTAGTATATATGGACAAAAGAATGGGAGCACTAAGCAGTGAATTCAAAACATTTTACTTCTATAATTACATAATTATTGTCATTATAGCTTGCACATTTAATGACCACACTGGAAGCTTTTTTCGGCTCATGTTGTTAGTTTGATAGTTTGAATCCAAGAATATATTTCTAATGCGAATAATTTAATTTCACCTGAGATCCGAGTCACATATTATCATATACGTTTTGAACAACAACTTTTTTCTTCCAAAATTCTAGGTAATAAAATCAGGCTGTTGAACTTCCTATTTATTAATTAGGATAATTCCCTTATAAAGTTATGCTTCAAAAGTCTATGTGATAGTTAATATTAACATAATGTTCTCATTCTAATATATAATTATGAATGTCCAAAGAAAAGAACAGCTGAAAAGTTGAATGAAATGATAGAATGACACCAGCAACACAAAAAGCTATCCAAAGTATTTTTTGAATAACAGAGCTTTACTTAGCCTTTCACTCTTGTTGTCTTTTCTTTGGTTATATTTAACTTTTACTTATTTGTACATTTTATCATTTTGCCTTGTTTCAGCCATCTGTTTTCTCCCAGCTCTGTCTCTGTTCTTAACATTAGTCCCTAAATTGTATGCAGGCCAAAAGAAAAAAAAAGTATTTGCTTTATCTAAAACAATGGAGCACAAAATTCAGAGACAGTTTTAGATAATTTAAATAAATAATATTTTATTCATAATCAAATAATCATTCACAGTCAAAGACATATCAGTTGCAAAATGTATGGTTAAATAGAGTAAAAAATATTACTATTCTTATTTTAATATGAATTGGCCATTTGTACTTGTAGTCAGTGTGGATAATTTTATTTTAAAAATTAGACAGTACTTTTTAATTATGCCTGATTTTGCCTATTTCTATCTTTCTAGTGCCCAGTTTACATTTTTTTCAGGTTTTAGTCAACCCATGCTATAAGATTTACTATATCTCCAAATATCACTTCTGAAACTGAAGCTCAAATACTTTAACTCACAGAGAGTAAAACACGACTTAATGACTAAACAACAGATGTTACTTATTTTATTTTCATGAGAATTTTTAATTCATTTTATAGAAAAACAATTTCCCACAAAAATATAAAAAATGGAAATTGTAAGAAAAACAAATTTCCACCTTCATCTTGAGCTAGTATATTAAAAAGTAACATCGCTGTCTTTTAAAATACAACTAAGTACATCTTCATCCATACTTCACCGTATTTTCTATAAACTTATCTCTAAATTTTCAGCTCTCCTTATTAATGAGCAAAGATCCAGTTAAAAATTAGCAATTTTAAGAGCATAAATATATAGCTACTTTTTTCATTTCCTATTTATCCCTCTTTTTAAATAAAAATCTAATCTCAATTAAACATTACAAAAAATTAAAAAATATTAAACATTACCAGAAATAGTAACTCCTTATTTACACATCAAAATTAATAATGTAGATACTGCAATCTAATCCATTACACCCTTGTCTTGTGGTTTCTAATTCTCATTTTTTACTGATTCCAATGTGGGTAGCAGACTGATTAAGCTCCCTTTAATTGCTTTCTGTGGAGGTTCCTACTTCCCTTTTCCCCAATTCTAACTTTGTTATATATATTGTCCTAGCAAAATTTTAGCAGCCTGGACCAAATGTTTACTCCTTCATTTATTTCTCAGATCTAATGTATTATTTTTTTTTTGCAACAAAATAAAATGCACCAAAGTTCAAAATTCATCCACAATGCGTTTTGCTCATACGTTCAAAGGCTCCCCTATACTTTTATTTTAAAACTGGCACCCATGTTGGGTCAGTAGAATTATTGTATTCCCCTTTATTGAAGATTCATTTATTGTTCATTATAGATTAATTTTATTATCTGAGTTTTCCTCGTATTAATTGGTTCAATATTTGGAAGTGGCTAAGCCACGAATGATATCAAAATCTCAAGGATACTAGCCTCCCCCTAGTATGACTTATTATTGAATTTCAGCAAGTCATTGACAGATTTAGAAGAATATTATTTGCATTAACATATTTTACAAATTCTTTTAACACTTAAATAAGAAAGCAAATATTATATTATTCGGCCATACATAGAGGAATAGCTGTTAACTAAAACAAAGACTGAACTCCATAATCTATCCAAATGGTATATACAATGCATCTTCTATTAAACTGTCAGAAGCAAGAAATAGATCACATTATGCCATGGGGTTTTACACTGACTCACATAGAATAACATCCAGTTACCTATATCTAATGAGTCCCAAATAGCACAATTACAGTCATGCTTTGCTTGCATTCTGCTGGTAAAGTTACCGAATTCTATAATACACAATTTCCACATCTTCTATAATATAGCATTTTAATCTGTGGCATTGTTCATTATCATTGTTTTCCTAATTTTAGTCTCATATCATGATGTATTTCTGAATAAACCTTTATTTGTCATCCAGTATTCCCTATCTGATGCTAATCTTCAATGTTTCCTTAAAAATCCTCCTTCTTATCCTTGCTTTCAGCAAAAGCCCTAAATTAAATAGAAGTTGCAGCTGTACTAGAATCTACCACATTTCAGCTCTACTGAAACAGCTTTTATCCTCTGTGGTAAACTATGTTTCCTAGCTTAAGTCTGACTATCTCTGTCATGCTAATATTATCCCAAAGTGACAATATTTGGGCATAACAATTATTATAGAAGCAGATCAGAAACCTTCCCTTCAACAACAAAGGGAAATGTCAGGAACCTTTCCAGCACATCGCCTGCAGCTGGAAAGAGAAAGCTCATTTCAGCTTGGTAAAAGCATTAGAGAATGTTTTTTTATTATTATTAAAACTCAGGCAAGACTCTCGTAAGATACAAGTAAATCTCTGCAAACATTCTTAGCACCCATGAATTCACTTAATGTGCTGTCTCTCTCTTTCCATATACATACACATATATATATATACACCATATAATTTTCTGATGTTGAATGTGAAGAAATTCTTGACACACTAGATAATTGAAAATTCCAGTGTTCAACTTTGTCATATCCTACGGCAGGATTATCATTGTCAATATCCTGTCTACCCAATCATTATGCTAAAGAATACCTGTTCTTCCCCCTTCCTTTAGCTCAAGAAACAGAAGGAAAAAAGCATGGTCTTCTTTCTATTTGACACCTTACTGAAAATTTGGTTTTAATTTCTTTTAATTTGCTTTCTAAATTCTTCAGGAAAAAAAATGACCTTAGACAGAAGGAGAGAGTAGAGAATAGGAGACAAACAGGTGTTTCTACTAAACATATAGTATTTCTGTCTATCTTTCTATCAAATCTATCTATATACCTACTCGCCTATTGTTCCCACTCTCTTAATTCAGAAGAAGCTGAGTTTTCTTTGAAGTCATCAAAATTAGGAAGAACTGCCAAAAGAAAGAAAATAAAATAAAGCTATTTATTCTGTTTCTTTCCTCCTACATAAAAAATCCTTTTTTTACCAAGAAGGCAACTTTCTTTGCTAAGGTGACCCTGAAACATATTTAACACTTCCTTCCATATGCATATTTGTGCACATGTATGAATGTTGTATTTATAATACAATATTTGTTGTAACAAGTAGTTTTAAAATTGAATTTTTATTTTTTTTTACTTTACTTGTATATAGCTGGACTTTGAAAATGCTCCATTAAAGCGAATTGCTTTTTGTAATCCCCTGATTCCACTCCTAAATTTGAGCTATCTGCCTTTCTTTAATTGTCCTCAATTTATATGCTTTTCTTCAGATTTTTTTTATTCTATAGCTTCAAATTGTCCTTATTCTTCATTTGCCATAAATTGTGAGCTGTTTTTTTTATTTTCATAAATATACAGATCTCAGATATTTTTATAAAGTGTTATTAGTTATAGTTTAATTTTTGGGCATCTGAAATTCATAAACCAGTTTAACAGCTTATAAAGTTAGGTAGTGATATAATTTATGCTGGACAAACCTCAGGTCATCCTAACATATTCATTTATGATATCTTCTTTTCATTATGTTCCATGATAACTTACAGCTTTAAAGATTCAAGACTAGAAGCCTACATACATTTATTGGGTCACTAAATTTAATGGGACATACATCTAAATAGTAATGCCAGGATTAACATCAGTCTTTCAAATTGGCCCGGTCAAGAAATAGATGCATTATAGGAGTTGTAGTGTATAATTACAGAATCTTGAAAGCCTTACAGAGTTTGCCTTTGCCACCTCTCATATTAAACAGAATCAAAATAGAGTTCTTTTGAGTTTCTTTTTCAAACTTTCATCCCCACAACTAAGATTTTCTTTCTTCATTTTTAATGGCTTTTTCATGAAGGTTATCTTCAGGTTAATCTATAATTAATGCTTCAAGCTTCCGCAGTAGAGTAGCAATCTAAGAAATGGTTTCAGAAACTAACCACACTTTATCTAAGGACTAAAGCACTACTGTCTGTAGCAGCATTGAACAACCTTCCCTCATATAGTTGGATGCCATGCTGTACATTTCTCATCTTAAATGTGTATAATGTCATATTCAATAGCTAATTCTATAAGAGACCCACAGTCCACAGAAAAGGTGTATTAATAAAAATTTATAAAAATGAAAAAAAGAGTTCATTGAAAACTGAGGCAGTTTCAACCACAGATTAAAAAAAGGTAAAGAAGAGTTTAGGGCATGGCTACTTGCACTCCATACTGCTAACTTAATAAATCTCATTTGGTCAAATACCTGTTCTCAATTGTCTATGCGTGTGTGACTTAATATTTATCAAATCTATTGCGCTACTGAAAAAAAGGCCCTTGGAGGTTTATAAAGGTGAATGTCTTCACTACCAAGACATTCCAAATTCTTTAGAAACATTTTTGTTGCCTATACTAGCTGATTGATACTGCAAGCCAAGTTACATAATCCTATAGAGATACATAATATCATAATACACATTGTCATAGTTGAACTTTTGTTTTGTTTTCTCAATTTCTAAATTAGTCTAGGTTAAATGTTAAAGGTGGTGATTTTTATTCTCTCCTAGTAGGTTTAACATTGTTTTCAAAATGGGTTTTCCTCATAAATTATGATTAGCTTGCTAAATAATGCATTAGGGAATTTTTGCCTTTCGTCCAGTTCCATACTCTTTATGAAAACATATCTTCCTCTTATGCAGCAACCCTATAATCACATTTAGAAGCAAATTTTATTTTTACAGAGCCTTAGGCTTTTTTTGTTTTTTGGCACTCAGTCTCCAGTTCTGGTGCATGCACCATCAGAAAAAGAAGCTGATTTAGGAAATCTTTTTCAGTCACTTTCTCTGCATGGGTCCTGCTGATGTCTGGGATTCTGTCTGGACCACACTTACTACAGCTTCCTACTAGTGCAGAGGTCCCAACTCCCAGTCTGTGGGCTGCTACTGGTCTGCAGCCCATTGGGAACTGGGTTGTGCAAGCGGTGGGCAAGTGCGCAGAGCTCCATTTGCACACACATGGGATTTGTTTGCGTGCACGAAAACATCACCTTCCCCCTGCTGCTGGGCCGTGGAGCTGGAAAGGTTGGGGGCTACTAGTGGGTTCCTCTGCATCTTTACTCTTTCACATGTGGGAAAACAAACACCAAACATAAGTAATTTCCACTGAAATACCATTTTATGCATCTGCTCTATTAGAATATAGACTAATAGAGTTGGAAGGTCCTCGGAGGTCTTCTAGACCAACCCCTTGTTTTGCTCTCAGATTTATTGAGACCTCTTGTACTTTTTATCCACATAAAGCCATAAGTGGTCCAGAGAAAGAAAAATACCTATTATTCTTGGGACTTGAAGTAAATAAAAAAAACTGGCAGAATTATTATTTATTTTGCTTTCTTGAAAAAAATAATGTAAAAAAATCCACATTAGTGAGACTAACTAAAATATCACAGCATTATCTGTCATTTGGGCTATAAGGAAAAAACAGTTAATAGTCACTGTTTTACCATTCCATCAGTAAGCTAAATAAACAAATATCTAATCTTTCATCACTCAGCAGTCCAGGATACAACATTGATGGAAAGCAGAATTAGTGATTAGGAAGACATTCCTTCCCTATAGCTTGTAGTAGTCAACCAGAGTCAAAGGTGCTGCCTCCAATGATAAAGTACAACACTAGTTGACCTTACACTAGTCAGCAAATACTATTTTTGACATGGAGCTGTAAGAAACAAATGGAGATTGGTTTCTCTGTGGGCTGGGAACATGTGGAGGATGAAGTTGATCATTCCTGCTTTTTTAAAAAAATAGTGGCTCCTATTGAATTGAATGCCCTGGTTGTATTAAAGTAGCCTTCAGACTAAGTAATTGTCCAGAGTTGCAATGGGTGGCTTGGGTGCCATATATGTTGATTAAATAATAAACAAACAGATGACTTCTGGGCTTAATTGAAATAATAAAGAGCAGAGGTTCTGTCCACATGGTGTTTTAAACAACTTACTTCATATTAGTGGCAAATCCATTTTAAAATAGTAATGAATTTAGTAAACCTATATATTACTACCTACCTTTGACTTGTAAGCTGTGAATTGAAAATGGTTTTCTTAATAAGGAAAAGGCAAATTAGTGCTTATATTGACCACAGTGACATTGGTGGGAAATTAAGGTAAGTGGTGGGAGAGTGTTAAGCTGACTAGAACAGCATGGTAACACAAACACCATCTACAAGCCTTGCAAAGTTATAAGCATGTTGAAAAGGGGTGTGGCATTTGTGGCCTGCTGCTGCTTTCATAAGTATGATGAAAGCAGAAATCCTCCACTGATTGCCTGCCTTTCACTGAAAAATAAAAATAATTTGTGTAAATGCACAGAGGATTTCAAGATAAATAGCAATAAACAGAACTATTATTATACCAATATAAATATAAATTTATCTAGCAGTGTTAGATTTTCCTGTTTAATTTTTGATAAAATATTCCATTTTTTGTTAATGTGAAAAGTGAAATTGCATCTATTTAAATGAGTTTTAAGTGTATGATTTTTAATAACATGTTTGTGATATTTCTGTAAATTAATATAAACTAGCTGAATCCAAAGGCGTTTCCATAATTCAGTTTAATGTTTTCTATTAAGTAGCAATGACCACTCCAATTGGCTAAGTCCTTCGAAAAATGATTTCTAAGTATGCTAAGATCATGAAGCATTTCCTTTTGAATACCTTTATTAAAAAAAGTCAACCAATGATCTTTTCTTTAGATAAAAAGGCTTTTTTGCATTTGACAATATGCTTTATTACTGGGAAAAAATGCATTGATCTTTTTTTTAGTTCATTATTTGACTACACTGTGAAGTATGCAGTTATTATGTTTGAACCGTTTGTTCTCTGTTTAAAGAAGTAAATCATGTAAACTCATTGATGGTTATTCATGCAGTGTTTCTTGAAAAGATACATGGATGTTATGGTCCAATTAAATAATCTATATAAATAATTTTACAAATCTGAGGGAGAAACACAATCTACAGAAGTGTTTAGAATTATCTTCTATTAACCTTACAGAACATTGTCTCAGTGAGGCAGCTGTTTCTTTCTGTTGTCACAATTTAGTCAATTTGCCCCTGCAAAAGCAATTAGATATAAAATATTTAATAAAAGGAAAATTAAAGGGCTAAATTGATGCTTAATTCTGAACTTGTATTAATGACACCAAACAATTTTTACTCTGCATTTTGAGATAAGAAAAGTGTATCAATACTGGAGAATAGTCAAATAAGAATTATATAGTGATTCCTGCAGTTGACTTTGCCATTTCTAAAAATCCAGTTAATTGATTCCAGATCATTTTCATATTTTACAAATCAGAAATAAAGCTTTTTGCATAAAGACTTGACACATGGTTCATTGTCACAAACTTCCATTGACTCAATTTGCAAACAAAAACAGGCATTTATATAGCATGACCCAGAATTTGCATAGGAGATAAAGATTAAATGAATATGTTGAAACATATTACACATACACATTTAAAGTAGATATTTTTATTTTTAAAGTAATTAATATATAACAATATACAAAACATGAAATACTACATATCTTAATTAGTTTTACTTTTTTAATGTAAGGAAATATACTTTCCTTCGAAATTTGCTAATGCTGAAAATAAATAGCTATAGTTGTTTAACTTTCTCCATGTGCAATTGTAAATGCCAGCTTGTTCATTATTTACTGTCTTGTCATAAATCTTAGAAATCCTTTGGGCAAAATTACTAATCAAACCATTAATCAGTAAAAGAAGTATACAAATCAAGGAATCAACATTCATATCTTGCTGCTGAAATCCTGAAATGTACCTAAGCATAAAGACATATACAATAGCTTGTGGACTGTTGGAATAATATTAACCATTCTCTCTATATACTTCTGTTTTACGAACTCAGAAAAAAGCCAGACAATATCCTTAAAGTGGAAGCTAAGGGAAAAAAATCTGTTACTCCATTCAAGTTTCTCAGACAAATCAGCATGTAGATTTTAAGTCTGTTTTAATTATATTGTCTTCAAAGGAGCTATTGCTACAAACCAGGCTTCATGGAATTATAACAAAATTGAACTGAAAGTTTCAGGATCATACATTATTTAGATTTGATTACATAATATATGCTCCAGGATATATACTGTAAAATACCATTTTTTCCCATCATGGTATCTAGTTGGAATATGTGCTGGGAACAGGTCCTATTGGAGGGTTTTAATATGTTGTGGAGGTTTATTGGTTCATTGGGTTCATCTGGATTGTGATGGTGAATTTTTGGGTAGTTCTCTGACTGGGCTTCCATCTGACCCAAGCATTTTATATCTTATGCCGGAGTTAAAGGTGATTTGGGAAATAACTATGTGTGGCACCCAAAGCACTTACCCAGATAACTGCTTGGAGAAGTAGCCCTGGTGGATTTGAGCCAGCAGCAATGGTGGTGTTCTGTTCCAGCCTATTGCCGTCCTTTTTAACATCACAAGGACAAAATCCCTGCTGCTGCAATAGGCTGGAGACTTGCAAACAAAAACAAAAACCCCTTTTAATATTGTAGACAAACCTGTCAAATACAGCAAACTCAAGTCAAAAAGAGCATGATGAAAAACAAACAAGAAATCACAAGAGAAGTCACAGATCAAGATTCCAAGACGCAGTTTTCAAACGGTTGCCTTCAGCAACCAGCACCACCCACACCTCCTCCCTTTATTTAGCAGTCCTAAGGCAGTGCCTCTCCTTGCCGTTTCTTCTTACTTTGGAGGTGCCTCATTGACCTCTGTTGCCTTACTCTGGCTAATTGATGCCGCCTGCGTGCGTCAATGAGCAAGTCCATCTGTTGTGATTCTTCCAAGTCTGATTCATGCTCCTCACACAGCTGAGCTTCATCAGAAACACGACTGGAGGGCCCAGGCTCTGCATCCAACTGTGAATCCTGTACTTCAGAGCCTCCCTCTGGCTCTGATGGTCCTTCAAGTGCCTCTTCCACCTCCTCCTCAGATTCCTCTGACTCAGCTATTGGGAGCACAGGCTGGCACAGAATCACAACACTATCCCGCACCGCAGGGCCCTTCCCCCGGGTCTGCCGATCTGGATGCGATCGAGATGGGAATTGTTTATGAAAGGCGGTCACCAAGGCAGGAGCATGAACAGTAGATGCATCCTCCCAGGTGAACTCCTCCGGTCTGTAGCCTTTCCATTCAATCAAGTACTGGAAGCATCCTTTCACCCAACGAGAGTCCTGAATGCTGGCAACCTCATACTTGGGGGCACTGTCTCTGTCACGTTGTTCTGGTGGAGGCGGTTGGCTCGGCGGAATGGACACACCGGTTGCTCAGGGACAAACAGAGAATGGTGAAAGACCAGATGTACCCGCATGGAATATGGCAGAGTTAAGCGACAGGCGACCGGATTGATGACAGCCTCAATTGGGAATGGTCCGACATATCGGTGGTCTAATTTCTTGGTTGGCCAGGTTGATGGTAAATTCCTGGTGGACAGCCATACCTGATCTCCCAGCAATAGTGGAGGCGTATCCCGCCTTGACCGATCAGCAAACCATTTGTAGTCAGCCTTGGCCTTCTCCAACTGTCGCTGCACCATCGCCTGTAACTCTGCCAGGTAGTCATTTGCTGGTGGTTCCAGTGCATCAAGTTGGGAAAGAGGGAAAAGCCGAGGGTGATAGCCCACATTGGCTAAGAATGGTGTCATCTGTGTGGAAGTGTGCTGAGAGTTATTGAACACAAACTCAGCCACCACCAGATAGTCTACCCAATTGTTCTGCTGCTGATTGACATAGCAGCGCAGATATTGCTCCAGGATTCCAATGACCTTCTCAGTCTCTCCGTCGGTTTGAGGATGATGCGTGGAGAGGCAGATCTTGACATCCAATGCCTGCATCAACTCCTGCCAGAAACGGGCTATGAACTGGGCCCCTCTATCGGACATGATCTTATCAGGAAGACCATGCAGATGGAACACTTGCTGGATGAACATGCCAGCGGTGGCACGGGCAGACGGTAAGCCATGGCATAGAATGAAATGCGCCATCTTGGTCAACATGTCAACCACCATGAATATCGTCATGAGTCCAAAAGACAGGGGTAAATCCATCAAAAAATCCATGGACACCACCCCCCAGGGTCTTTTGGGTGTCGGCAAGGACTGCAGTAGTCCGGGTGGGGCCCCTGTCACTGACTTGGCTTGCCTACAGGAAACACACGATGAGACATAGGTCTGAACGTCATGTCGGATTCGGAGCCACCAGAAGGTATGGGATACCAAATTCAGGGTCTTGAACAGGCCAAAGTGCCCCGCTGCTGGATTATCGTGACACTGGCTGAGGATGAGTCCTCTGAGCGGGCCTCCAGGCACATAGAGCCAATCACGATATTGGAGGAGTCCATCCACAACTGTCCATGGTGAATTGGGCCCCACTTCCTCCTTTCGCTGAGCCATCCACCCATCCTGCTGCTGGGCCTCCCGAATCTGAGCCCGTACATCTATTGGCTCCCTCGCTGCAGCAAAAGACTCAATAGGGAGCAGTGTCCTGGGCAGAAGCTTGTCTTCTGCTTGGGAATATTCGGGCTTTCTGGACAGAGAATCCGCTCTTTGATTGTGACCGCTCGGTATGTACGTCACCCGGAAATTGAACCTTGCAAAGAAGAGAGACCATTGGATCTGGTGTTGGTTCAATGTCCGAGTGGTCTGCAGGCTTTCTAAATTCTTATGGTCCGTCCAGACCTCAATTTGATGCCACCCCCCTTCCAGATGATGCCTCCAGGTCTCGAATGCTACTTTAATGGCCAATAGCTCCTTCTCCCAGATGGTATAATTGCGCTCCGCCGGATTCAATTTCCGTGAATGTACAAGGGAAGAGGGCACCACCGGGCATCATTGCCTGGAGTAACACTGCCCCAATGGCAATGTTGGAGGCATCCGTCTCCACGACAAATGGCCATTGCAGGTCAGGATGATTCAGGATGGGCTCCTTCATGAAGGCTTCCTTCAAAGCCTGGAAAGCCCGTTGTTCTGGATCGTCCCACTGAAACCAAGTCTTTTTCTGCAGGAGCCGAGTAAGGGGAGCTGTCATGGTAGCAAATCCGGGAATGAAAGTCCGATAATAGTTGGCAAACCCAAGAAATTGCTGGACATCCTTCACACGACGTGGTGGTTGCCAACTCTGCAAAGACTCCACCTTACTCGGGTCCATAGCGATGCCCTCAGGAGAAATGCGATGACCCAGAAACTCGATAGTCGTCTGATAGAACTGGCATTTCTCTAATTTAGCATAGAGCTGATGTTCTCGAAGCCACTGCAAGACCTGACGGAGATGCCGATGGTGCTC
Source organism: Crotalus tigris (assembly GCF_016545835.1). Taxonomy (NCBI): domain Eukaryota; kingdom Metazoa; phylum Chordata; class Lepidosauria; order Squamata; family Viperidae; genus Crotalus; species Crotalus tigris. The sequence continues at coordinate 12,317 of NW_024100112.1, read as the reverse complement.
CTCTCGCGATGGGGAATAGATCAGGATGTTGTCCAGGTAACTCACCACAAACTGATCTAACAAGTCCCGGAAAATGTCATTCATAAAGTGTTGGAAAACAGCAGGGGTGTTGGTCAGGCCAAAGGGCATCACCATATACTCGAAGTGCCCGTACCGAGTACCAAATGCCGTCTTCCACTCATCACCCGACCGAACTCTGACAAGGTTGTAAGCTCTGCGCAAGTCCAGTTTTGTGAAGATTTTGGCCTTACGGAGCCGATCCAAGAGTTCAGGGATGAGGGGCAGTGGGTATAGGTTGCGCACTGTGATGGCGTTTAATTTCTGATAATCGCAGCAAAGCTGCAATTCACCGGACTTCTTCTTGACGAAGAGTACGGGTGCAGATACTGGTGAGGACGAGGGCCGAATAAACCCCCGAGCCAAATTCTTGTTCAAAAAGTCCCTCAACGCAGCCAACTCGGGGTCCGACATGGAATACAAACGCCCCACTGGGAGAGGCGCGTTAGGGACTAAGTCAATGGGGCAGTCATAAGGCCTGTGCAAGGGTAATCGATCCGCCTCAGTCTTGCTGAACACATCATCATACTCTGCCAATTCAGAGGGTAAGGAGACCCCCGTTGGCCTTTCTACCTGACCGGCACAGATGTGGCGGGTGTGGTCCACACACTGCAGGCTTGGAAAGGTGACAAAGTTCTGAGACCAATAGATCTGGGGGTCATGCGCCCGGAGCCACGCCATTCCCAAGACCATGGGAAAATGCAGGTCTGAGGTGATATAAAACTGAATGGCCTCCTCATGATTACTGATGGCCATACATAACGGTTGCGTGGCAGCCTTAATTGGCCCAGACAGAAGCACTCGACCATCAATGGTCTCCACTAACATCGGCAGATCCACCGGGCATTGGGGAATTGCCCATTTAGCCACAAATGCTGTGTCCATAAAGTTCGTAGTGGCACCAGAGTCAATCAACTCATGAACGGGAATCCCCTTGGGCAACGTAGGAAGAAGCAGGCGCGCATCCAAAATCAAATGTTTTGGGGGGTCCGTGGGCAGTATCAGAAGGACGTGATTCAGAGTTGTGGGATGCCTGACCCAAAAGGCCTTTTAGGGAAGCTGAGGGCAGTCTCGGGACCGGCTCCATCATAGATGCCCCTCGTCGCTTCTTGGGACAGAAAACAGCCAAATGTCCAGGGTCCCCACAATAAAAACACAACCCCCCCGAACGTCACCTGTTCATCTCTGCCACCGATAGACGAGGTCTGGCAGCACCTAACTCCATTGGCTCCTCCCTCTGGACCAGGGTCGCACTCACAATGGGGGGCTCATGGATCTTTGGGGTAGCATGGCGACTCCTTCGCTGCTGCAGCCGGGCGTCGATCCGCAGGCAGAGTTGAATGAGCCCATTAAGGGGGATTCTCAACACGGGCCAACTCATCCAACATCTCCTCCAACAAACCATCCTGGAAAGCGTCCATGAGCGCAGCCTCATTCCAGGCTGAATCCTGGCTAAGTAGCCAAAATTCGCTGATATAGCCCTGCAGGGGGCGTCGGCCTTGCCTCAGGGCTTTCAAACGCAGAGTAGTTGTCTGAGTCTTGATGGGGTCCTCATACATCAACCGCATGTGCTCACAAAACCCCACAAAGTCGTCTAGCAATGGGCTACGTTGAACTAACAAGGGTGTGCCCCAACAAGCTGCAGAACCAGAAAGCAGGCTTATCATAAACCCCATTTTATCCCGGTCAGTGGGGAAATCATCTGCTTTCACACTAATGTACAAATGGCATTGTCCCATGAAAACAGGAAACATGTCCAGATTGCCATCAAATTTGTCCGGCCTCGCCACTTGGCATTTTCTCCTGGGTGGTGGTGGAGCAGCAGATAGCTGAGCATCTTGGGCAGATAACAAAAACAGCTGCTGAGCAAGCTGGGCGTTCTCAGTACATAGCTGCTCCATGATAGTAGGGGGTGAGGCTGAAGGCAAACTGTTCTGTTCCAGCCTATTGCCGTCCTTTTAACTTCACAAGGACAAAACCCCTGCTGCTGCAATAGGCTGGAGACTTGCAAACAAAAACAAACCCCCTTTTAATATTGTAGACAAACCTGTCGAATACAGCAAACTCAAGTCCAAAAGAGCACGATGAAAAACAAACAAGAAATCACAAGAGAAGTCACAGATCAAGATTCCAAGACGCAGTTTTCAAACGGTTGCCTTCAGCAACCAGCACCACCCACACCCCCTCCCTTTATTTAGCAGTCCTAAGGCGGTGCCTCTCCTTGCGTTTCTTACTTTGGAGGTGCCTCATTGACCTCTGTTGCCTTACTCTGGCTAATTGACACCGCCTGCATGCGTCAATTAGCAAGTCCATCTGTTGTGATTCTTCCAAGTCTGATTCATGCTCCTCACACAGCTGAGCTTCATCAGAAACACGACTGGAAGGCCCAGGCTCTGCATCCAACTGTGAGTCCTGTACTTCAGAGCCTCCCTCTGGCTCTGATGGCCCTTCAAATGCCTTCTCCACCTCCTCCTCAGATTCCTCCGACTCAGCTGTTGGGAGCACAGGCTGGCACGGAATCACAACAGGTGGCTGGATTATTAGACTGCTTGATGCAAGAATCAGCTGCCTATCCTGGCTGTTTTGAGTCCCTGGAGAAAGTAAAATTAAGCTTTGCCTAAAGCAGGGTGTCAAACTGCTGGCCCATGGGCTGGATGCATCATGCTGAAACCACGCCCACCCCATTGCCAGCAATGGAAAAAAGGTCACAATCCATTGCGACACATCACGTGACGTTGCGAGTTTGGCACTCCTGGCCTACAGGGTTGCTTGAGGAATATGCTATGCATCTTGCAGATAAAGTCACTCATGTTCATTGGACTCTGGGCTGGGGCCAGAACCAATGGTTATAGGGGCTGTCCTTACATGGCTATCTGGGGGAAGTCTAATCATTAAATCTGAGGAAATGGACAGGGACTTTGCAGATGCTAGTTGGCTACATCTGTGCCCCTCCTGGTTGGTTAATGCTGCTCAGGTGAGAACATTTAATTCGGTCTGGGTGGTGAATACTACTTTTTTGATGGAGGGCCTGGTCTTACTGGCTTTTGAGGCCATCATTCACATTCTTCTCAAGTACCATTGCTTGACCCAAATAACCTGGACAGTTTTAGTTCAGTCTCCAACCTTCCCTTTTTAGGTGAGTGTAGTTGCATGTCAGCTTCAAAAGGATCTTTGATGAAATGGATTATCTAGATCCCTTTCAGTGTTCTGGCTGGGATATGGGACTGAGAGGGTATTGATCATACTCTTGGATGATCTCTGACAGGAACAGAATAGTAGTGTATCTTTGCTCTTCTTGACTTCTTAGTGGCTTTTAATATCAGCCTATCATGGCAACCTTCTGGACTGGCTTCAAGAGATAGGGGTGGACAACAGTGCATTTTTCTGGTTCTTCCCCTTCCTCTGAGATTAGTTCCAATCATTGTTGATGGGGGGGATCCAATCCTTCTTTATGCAGTGCATCAGGACTCAGTTCTCTCTTCTCGCCTGTTTAACATTTATATGAAACTGCTGGTTAAGGTTGTCCAATGGTTTGGGATGAGATATCATCAATATGCTGATGATGCTCAGCTTTTATTTATTTATTTTATTTATTTCTAAAATTTATATGCCGCCCAATCCCAAGGGACTCAGGACGGCGTACAAAATTAAAACAATAATCTAACAATAAAATAAATACATTCATACAGTGTGTCCGATCATATCCCGCCCCCCCCCGGGGACATCAACCCCAGGCCTTCCAGAACAGGAGAGTTTTATATTCTCCATCCTGAGCTACCTGAGGGATGTTTGGATGTCCTTCCTCAGTGCCTGGAAGCTGTATGAATTGGATGGGCCACAATAGCTTTGACGCAACTAGGTAAGAATTAGTGTCTCTGGATATTTGGGCCCTCTGTTAACAAGTTCTCCCATCTTTGTCTCAAATGGGGTGGATTTCAAAACAACTTCTGAAGATTTCATAAAAACATTAAACACTACCTAAAACAACATTGTCACATTGTTAAGAGGTTTTAGTCTCACAATGCTTTCTTTAAAAAATTCAATCTTCAGCTATTTCTGGAAAGCTAACAGTTATAGTATTTGCCTAACTTTAAGAGAAATTGGACCAGGTCACCTATCTCATTGACCCATCCCACCAATCAAGCAGGGAAAGTATGTTACAGACCTAGGAAGAGAGCCTTCTCTGCTAGTGGCCCATCCTATGGAACATCTTGTCCCCAGAGATGAGGTATACCCCCACTTTTTGAAAAAGCACCAAGACCTAACTCTGTCAACTTATATGAAGGTCTCAGAGTGGCATGAAACTGGGTGAGATTGGTGACTTGAGGGCATGGCCTCTGCTTTTTTAACTTTTATAATTTTTAATTGTTTAACTCTGTTTTTAATATTGTTTTTAAATATATGTCTTTTTACGGTTTTTTTTAATTTGTAAACTGCCCAGAGTAACTTAATTGAGATAGACAGTATAGAAATTTGATATATACATGCACACATACTTAAGAAAAAAAAACAATAATAGAAGCAATAATATCAGTAAGTTATGATACTCCTATTCCATAGTCAAATATATATTGAATAAGGTGACATTTGTATATTTGATCTTGGAAAAGAATATTGGAGGCTTATTGGACTTTTGCATTTCATAGCCTTTTGCTTCCTTTGTACTCATAGGCAATTTTCTCTTTCCCTAAGGATTTGTGTCATTTATTCAGTGATGTTGGCTTGAAGCTGTAGTTCGTGGAAGCTTATAAATATATTTCTTACAATCCTGTGCATATCTGTTCAAGAATAAATGCAATTATGTTATGACAGGTTAGTTAAGTATATTTAGAATTGTTGCTTTAATTTGTTTCATTTGTGAGAGCTGGCTTCTATTTTTTAGAAATGAAAAACACAGTTTGTTATTGTTTTATAAGAAGTGACCTGCATTATAGAATGTTACTTGAAGGTCAGTTAAAATACATGCAATCACAGCCTTTGGGTGGGATCTCATATTTTTTAGCCATCACTTGACATGTTTTGCCTCTGAACTTACTCTTCTCTAAAATATTCTCTCCTTAATAACAACTTAAGTGTGGTGCTGGCATAAATGATTGCATATACCATGGATAGCCAGAGTAACTAACAGAGAGGTATTAAATTGCATAAAACCAGACACATCACTAGAAGTTAAAATCATAAGACTACGTCTGATTTACTTTGGCCATATCATGTGTGCAAATTCATTGGAGAAGGCAATGATTCTAGGGATGGTTAATGGAACAAAAAGGAGGGACAAGCAAAGAACATGCTGACTTGATAACATCAAATCTGATACAAAGTTGAATGTCCAACAATTAAAAGCAATTGTGCTTGACAGGGTAGCATGGAGAGCACTTATTTATAAAGTTGCCAAGAGTCAGACACAACTAAATGGTTAAAACAATAACAATAACAACTTACTTTGATTGCATATGCCTTGGTATTCTTTTACCTTAGCATGAATGATTCATTTGGTTATAAAACTGGAATTAGAACACTACTATATTCATTTTTTCAGCCATGTTGACAACTTCCATGCTAAAGATCTCTTTCGACAGTTTTTTCTTGCTTTGCATAATCCAGACAACTATCACATTTTCCTCTTTCTCATTAGACAATATATAGAAAGCTGTCCTATATACCTTTATTTGCATTTTACTTATATTTCTTACCCTTCATAGTTCTCTTAACATTATACTTACTATTACCCCTTCTGATCATCTGACTACACCTCCTTCAGGATTGTCCAATACCTTTTTGTTACATAAAATCAAAAGATTACCATTATCTGACCTTCTATAGCAATTTATTATTTTCACACAATGCAGTTTTTGTTTTGATACAAGGCAACCAACTGGTGAGAAGAAGAAAAAAATCAAACAAGAGTAAGCAGTAATATTTTTCCTCAGGCTTGTAGAAAAAGATGAAGAGGTATTCTCACTGTTACAATCTCCACTTAGGATTGCTTACTTTCACTTACTTTCACTTATGCTTCTTCTACAGAGTAAAAAAAAAAATGTTCATAGGACAGTCATGGATACTTCAATTTGCTACTCACCTTTTCTGGAACGTGCAACAAATATGATTAGGCATATAGCATAATTAAGAAGCAGTTAAGAACAATAGCTTCTGTTGGATAACTGCATAAGATGTGCTGCATAAGATATTGATCACCTAAATAGCACTAACCTGATTTTCTCACTTTCTAACTGTGCTGAATGTGATCAAGATTACTCAATTATATGATCAACATTAACAAGTGTGAGAAATGGAGAAGAATGGATATTTAAAGTATCTAGTTTTGCAGAAATGGCAAAAATTTCTGCTTATTTAAAGGATCACACACAAGAAAGATATATTATTGTATGGGGAAGGTGGATAGATTATATTCAGAAAAAGTATGGAATTAAAAAGTTTCACTTATTTTATGAATGAATATTAAATATTATAGAGAATTGTTTCATAGGTTATGGAGTTAAAGGTTAATTATGATAAAAAAATTTTTTTCTTTTTTCTTTTCTTTTTTTTCTTTTTTCTTAATTATTATAAATTTTGTTATTATTAACCCTGTATTGTGCTCTGGGAAGTGAAGGGAGGGGGGTTGGGGGTGGGAGGGAGGGTAAGGGGTTTTTTTCTTTTTTTTCTATTTTAAAATTTTATTGTATTTTTATAAATGCTTGTATCTTAAAAAATAAAAAAAAATTCAATAAAAAAAACAAGTGTGAGAAATAACAAGTAATAAAATGGTGGAACAAATACAGGCATAAGGCTGCCCATCAAGCTCATTGTCTTCCTTTGCTCATTGTCCTCTCTCTGGATCAGCCAATAAACTCAATACTTCCTTCTGTTTTCAACAGAGAACAGGAATTCATACATTACACAGTACAATAAGCCATAACCAAGCATGGTTTAACATGATATATGAATACACAAATGAACAGTTAGAGTAAGACAGATAATAAGCAAGTGAAAATAGTATCTGCTAAGATTCACATTATCTTCCTCCTGCCATTTATGAAGAGAAGAGAGTTGGTTTTCCAAGTAGTAACTTTATTATTTTGCTGTCTAGGGAAATAACTTCAGCAAGAGAAAAATATATCTATTGGCAATTCCATGATCAAGACGCATACCACATCATGAGAGTGGATAACTATATGTGTTTATTTAGTTGGCTGGATTTGTGCACCTTGAACCATGAATTTAGCTTTTAAATCAGCTGGTGACATAGTACACTGAGCCACAAAGTAGTTAAGCATGTTTTACATTTTAGTTTAAAATATTGTGTGATAATCTATACAGAGGCTGTTCTTCTCTCCAGGTAAGTTTGCTGAACCATATTCAATTGAATAAACCACAATTAAGTTGGCTCCACAACATACTAATGTATAAATCATAGTTCATGACCAAGCATGGTTGGGTTCACTCAACATAATAAGGCCAAATAAATATCCCACCCCTCCAAAGTCTGTTATTTGCTTATATATTCTGTCATGGGATACAACAAGCTAAAGTAGACAGTCATCCAGAGAAATAAGGAATATTTTTTAATATATCTGTCTCACGAGTCTTATTCAATCATCATTTATTGATCACAGTATCCTGATTCACAAAACATATATCAGTATAATGGTTAAAAATGTTGGTCCAAGTCTACCTTCCACCCTGGAAAGTCATTATTTAACTTTTGGTCAGTCTGCTAGATCCTATAGGACTGTTAAGGGCAGAATGCCAGAAAATATGGGTTATAAAACTACTAAGAGAGAAATGGTTTGAAGACCAGAGTTCATAGAAATAAATCACTTTTGGATTTAGCTTATTGTATAAAATCAACATTGCATATTTAAATTAGTTGGGTCAATTCCTGCCCCATAAACCAGAGACACAAATAGTGATAGACCCTTCAGTGATCAACAGTCTGCAGTGCTTCCTTTTTCAGTAGCTCTATAATTCCAGTTTTTCATAGTATGAATTGCAGAGTTTATAAGCAGTATGAAGAGTATCTTATGGATCCCTAAAAGTGACAAAAGACTATGAAAAGTGGGGAGGCTCATTGATTTAACTACTAGGGAATCCATCTCTCACTGTCTCAGAATCTTTCACATCTTCCGTTGAAAAAGGAAACAAAATATGAAGCGCGCGTGTGTACAGACTATTTACTGGTTGATTCAAAAAATTCAACAAGTGTTCCCGTCTTTTCAAAATCAAAGCGGCAACCTTACAAGCATAACATCTGCAGTTAGACACTCAACGTCCCTGTTCTTTATACCAGTCCAACTTCTTCTTTCCGAGCAGCTTAAATGACTACACCTGCTTCTCTCCACCGTTTCATCACCTTAAAATGCGATTCACCTGGTCTCTCCGGCTCCTCTGAGTAACCCCACCCATCTTTACTCTTCCAGCAGCAGCTCCCCCCCCACACACACACACACCTCCGCGCGGCAAGGGGGAATGAGCCCACTCCTGTCGTCACGTGCTCTTGGTGTCCTCTCTGAAAGGGTTTATGTAGCCCATTCACAAACGTAAGCGCCACGCTGACAAGCCAAGTCGTGATATACCTTTAAGGCACATAAGCGGGAGGGCGCGAGAGAAGCCCTGCCGGCGCATCGCTAAAATCCTTCCATTAACAATGCCAAACTCGCTTCAGTGACTAGGGCATTCTGAGGGGAGCTCAGAGGAGGTTAATGAGAGAAACCGCAAAAACTAGCGGCAGCCGAAAGCTTGCCGGCTAAGAGGAAGCAAAGAGAAGCTGCCACCAGCAGCAATTCTTGAAAGCTCGCAGGTTTCAGGAGCTGCTTGCTGCACGCCAGTGCCCTCCGCAGACCGTGCGCGTAATCTTGCCTTGCCCGCTCAGCCCTCGGGTGCTGGGAAGGCAGCTCGTTTCTCCTCTCCAGCATCTGGAAGAAGCTGCTGCCAGCCCCAGAAGCATTGCGCTCTTTTCCTTTCCGCCGCTAGCCAAGCTCTTCGGCTTCTTCGCCACCGTTACCACAGTCCATTTTTGCCCCCTCGTTTCCCCACCTCACTCGCGTCCGGAATCAATTGGAGCTGCTGCCGGCCGCAGAGCTACCGAAGCTGCGAGAGAGCAAGTAACGAGCGGGTGGGATTGACTGAGGTGGGCGGGAGAGCTGGGGGAAGGGGGAACCTGTCTGCAGCCATCTAACCTCGTCGCCCATAAGAGGTTGAGGAACCCGTCGTCTTCTGCGAGGGTAGCGCCTACGCGCAAGCCACAGGATCGGACTGCGAGGGTCTCCTCCCGTGCCTGATGTGGTGAAGTTCTCTGCAAACGTGTTGCACGTCGCCGGCAGCTCCTATCTGCACCTTTGAACCGCGGCTCCAGTAGACCTGCTTCGAGGGAGTCCTGGCTGCGGCTGTTTCTCGGACGGGCACCTTGTTTTTCCTGCTCTAAGGCTGCCACAGACCTAGACACAGGTACGTTCGTCTGTGGCTCCGCCGTGGCGGAAGGTGATGGGGCGGGATGATGGAAAGACATTTCCCCCCCCCCCGGGTTTAGAGAACGGCTTGTGTATCAAACTTTGCCTCTGCCTTGCACATGTTATTGGCAGCGTCTCCCCTGCCTTTCACTCCTGTTCCCCACCTCTTTTTTCCGTTTGGGCGAGACTGATCGGCGTGAAGCGTTTGCGCTTTAGGAGAAGCCAAGACCCTCCTCCGCCGTAGGAGCCGCTCGCGCCTACTATTATAAGGATGATTCAGATTCCCACTTTCTACGTACTCTGCTTGTTGCTTCACCAGGAGAGTTCAGTTCCGTTGATTAGGCTGCCAAGTTTTGCTAGAGTGGCGAAGTTTGACCTCCCTGGTAGCTGCTGTTTCGTTTTAAAAAAGTGGGGAGGAAGGGGTTGTTCATTGTCCCTCCCCCCATTTTAAAACGTAAGTTGTCTGAATCCTTAACCGCAATAAAGGCAGTTTTAATTATAAATTCCCTTTCAGCTTTTCATGGATGTAAAATCTGAAGCTAATATCTTTAGGTAATGTCATGTTTAGTCTGATGGAATCATCTAAAAGCATGCAGAGTTTGAAGCCAGGTAGATGTCTCCCTAGTAGATTTACGTTTTGTAAAACTGTTTTTGGCCTGCTTTAAAGGATACATTTCTTTTGAATGATTATAGTGGTTTAATGTGGATCACATCATTAAAATACAGAATAAAATGTTTCTGCAGGAGAAAGCTTGACTTTAAAAGAAACAATATAAAAAAGCTAGGTGAATTTTGAGTAATAAAGCAGATGAAAAAAATTCCTGTAGCCACCTGCTGAATTGCTTGATGGTACTTGCCTCCCACCCCCTTATAAAAAAGAGTATTGTAAAGACATCCAGCAGATGGAGCAATGAAAAACACAGCACAGGCTCTTCATCTAATAAACTGTTGCTCTGTAATCATAGCTAAAAAAAGGTGATACTTTTTTTTTAAAAAAAAAAAAGGGTACTATGTTGCTTCCCCAATGAGAGCACGCCCCTTGTTGGTTATTTTACTTGAAATAGTTTTATTTATTTTATGTAAAATAAGTTTTGTGGGACTGTTTATCTGTCTCAAGTGTATTTAGTATTAACAGTTATGGTATAATTGCACATGACAATATTTGTAAATAGGTATTTTTTGCTCTAGGAAGATAGCTCTTATTTGGCTACTAACTACAGAAATGTAACTGAGCCTCTAATTTAGGCAGGTATAATTTAGGCAGCCAGTTTGCTCCTCATGGTTTTAAGTGATTATGCTCATTAACTGTTTAATTCACTATCACAAATTTATCCTCTGCTCTAAAAATTAGTCATTAGGTTGGTTGCTATGTTACAACAGTAGAAACTTTTAAAACAAAAAGCTACCAAATCCCTGAATATGACTTTCTGTTGTTCTGCTTTTCAGGCAAGCTGTCAGAACGTGATATTCAGCAGGTTCTTAATTGCAAACTTTATGTAGCTTAGAATATAATTTTTTTATTCAGAAGGTTTTTTAATTAACATCCATCACAACTGTACATCTAGTTAAAGTTTTTATAGTTAGCCTGCAATGGAACATGAATGCTACTAATCTAAGCTAACTATCAATTATCTCTTTTGTTAGCGTATTAATTCAATTTCCTAACTGTGATAACAGCTAAAGTTTGTACACTTCATATAATTGATTAATCACGTTTTTATTCCCTATTTCAATAGAAATAAATCCAAGTTTGACACAATTATGCCCTTTAATAACACTAGTAATAATCTATGAGTTTTTCTCATTGTTTAAGTTTTAAAAGTAGCACTTGATAAAATATTGGTTTAGTGATTTTGCAATTATAAGTAAGTTGATAATGGAATCTGGCATACAAAATTGGATCTTTTTTTGTTTGTTTTACTTGTCTTAATCTATGTTTTCTAAAACTGAATTTATTATCTGAAATTATGTTCTTGCTAAGATTATTGTTCAAAAGTTCTATAGGATTTTAAAAGCTAAGCTTTAAATGGGCATGTAAAAGTTAGTGTGCTAATTTGTGAATCACTAGTGGAGAAATAAATATATTGCGTTATTAAATATAATTTATAGTTATTTTCTAACATGTATTTAGAAAGAATTTTTGTACATTTCAAATTCGTATATTCAGAACCAAGTTTCTGCTAAGCTTAAATATGTAAGACTATGTTTTTTCAAAAGTTAAATTATAACTTGCTTGAACACAGGTGTGATAGTGGAACTGTGATTCATAAGTTGAGATGGCATTTATTGATGTTTTCAAAAATGGGAATGGATTTAATTCCATTAAAGTTAATGAAATAAAATTAATAAAATTAATAAAAAACCCTAAGTTCTAGATACACGTTAGCTTGAATTCTTAATAAAAAAATTTTTAGATAACTTTTTATTTATATATTCTCATGATCACTAAAATTCTAATTGTTATGGGTATCTTCGGCGATTCTATTTCATCTGCTATGTAAGAATTCTTTGAGAAGATAATGAAATACATGGGAATTCTTTGAGAAGATAATGAAATACATGGATACTTTCTCTTCTTTTTCCTTGCTGGTGTGAATATTAAAGATAGTTTCCCATAAGTTTTCTATGTATTGGCATATTATGCTGTACCTGAATAGTACCATATATAATACTGATAGCTACAATATGCAGAAGTTGATGAAATGTAAAAAGTTCTTCAGAGATATAAAAGTTGGTCTTGTTAAGAAATTCTAGGTGAAATGAATAGCATCAACTTTTTAATGTGGGTCAGTTTTAAACTAGGAATACTAT